>NC_056745.1:972054169-972370702 GCF_019279795.1 Protopterus annectens | reverse complement strand
TTTTAAAATTTTCCCAAAGTGCAAATTTCATTCCACTAAATACCAACAGGAAAAAAAATTTAAAAACCCAATTTTTTAAAAGCAAATAACAAAATTCAGCAAACACTGACTAACTACCAGTTCAGTTAATATTTCTTCCACACTGAAGAGCAGAGTGCAAACTTGCAGTTCAGCTAAATATTCTTTCCACACAGTTAAAATCAATTTAAATACTGTATTTTATTGAAAAAAAGCAGATAAAGGTACTTAAATTCTCTTATACGTCCAGTTGAATATAGCAAGTTGTTAGCCGGCCAAAGCTGAGGTTTTAAGCAGAAAATATTTCACACTGTACCACTTAAATAGGCAAGGACAGGAAATCAAAGAATGTGACTACCCCCACACCTGTAATTACTAGCAAATAACAAAATTCAGCAAACACTGACTAACTACCAGTTCAGTTAATATTTCTTCCACACTGAAGAGCAGAGTGCAAACTTGCAGTTCAGCTAAATATTCTTTCCACACAGTTAAAATCAATTTAAATACTGTATTTTTTGAAAAAAAGCAGATAAAGGTACTTAAATTCTCTTATACGTCCAGTTGAATATAGCAAGTTGTTAGCCGGCCAAAGCTGAGGTTTTTAAGCAGAAAATATTTCACACTGTACCACTTAAATAGGCAAGGACAGGAAATCAAAGAATGTGACTACCCCACACCTGTAATTACTAGCAAATAACAAAATTCAGCAAACACTGACTAACTACCAGTTCAGTTAATATTTCTTCCACACTGAAGAGCAGAGTGAAAACTTGCAGTTCAGCTAAATATTCTTTCCACACAGTTAAAATCAATTTAAATACTGTATTTTTTGAAAAAAAGCAGATAAAGGTACTTAAATTCTCTTATACGTCCAGTTGAATATAGCAAGTTGTTAGCCGGCCAAAGCTGAGGTTTTTAAGCAGAAAATATTTCACACTGTACCACTTAAATAGGCAAGGACAGGAAATCAAAGAATGTGACTACCCCCACACCTGTAATTACTAGCAAATAACAAAATTCAGCAAACACTGACTAACTACCAGTTCAGTTAATATTTCTTCCACACTGAAGAGCAGAGTGCAAACTTGCAGTTCAGCTAAATATTCTTTCCACACAGTTAAAATCAATTTAAATACTGTATTTTTTGAAAAAAAAGCAGATAAAGGTACTTAAATTCTCTTATACGTCCAGTTGAATATAGCAAGTTGTTAGCCGGCCAAAGCTGAGGTTTTTAAGCAGAAAATATTTCACACTGTACCACTTAAATAGGCAAGGACAGGAAATCAAAGAATGTGACTACCCCCACACCTGTAATTACTAGCAAATAACAAAATTCAGCAAACACTGACTAACTACCAGTTCAGTTAATATTTCTTCCTCACTGAAGAGCCGAATGCAAACTTGCAGTTCAGCTAAATATTCTTTCCACACAGTTAAAATCAATTTAAATACTGTATTTTTTTGAAAAAAAAAAGCAGATAAAGGTACTTAAATTTTCTTATACGTCCAGTTGAATATAGCAAGTTGTTAGCCGGCCAAAGCTGAGGTTTTTAAGCAGAAAATATTTCACACTGTACCACTTAAATAGGCAAGGACAGGAAATCAAAGAATGTGACTACCCCCACACCTGTAATTACTAGCAAATAACAAAATTCAGCAAACACTGACTAACTACCAGTTCAGTTAATATTTCTTCCACACTGAAGAGCAGAGTGCAAACTTGCAGTTCAGCTAAATATTCTTTCCACACAGTTAAAATCAATTTAAATACTGTATTTTTTTGAAAAAAAAAGCAGATAAAGGTACTTAAATTCTCTTATACGTCCAGTTGAATATAGCAAGTTGTTAGCCGGCCAAAGCTGAGGTTTTTAAGTTCTGGGTTTTTAAGGTCTGGTTTTTAAGTATCTGGTTTTCTGGCATCTATCTTTTGAACTGTTGGTAATGGGTGATCCCATGTGATATACACTTCATCATTTTCTATGATGCTTTGTGGCTCATGTTCAAGTGTTTTTCAGCCACTTCAATACCATAATGTTTGCACAATCCCCAGTACAACAGTCTTGTCACATTATTTTGCCTTTCAGTATACAGTCCTTCTGCCATTAATATGCCACACTCATCACCGAGGTGTGCGACTGTTTCCATTTCAGTTTTACTAAACCTACATTTGTCTGTTTCTCCCACAATGGACTTTATAAACCAGCGTGTACGTAGCCCACTATCTTGGGCTGCCAGTATAAACCTTCCATCTCTTGGTTATAATTTGCCTCTCCTTAACCATTCCTGTGTTCGTTCCTGATCAACATGAGGTTCTTCCAGAGGTTTTCTATACATGCAGCTATATTTATGCTTTTTCCACATTTCTTGCTTCTCATCTCTTCCTTCACCTTCTATTCTTTCTTTTTTTTTTTTTGGCGCATTCATTTGCTGTCTGATTTTTATCTACTCCTGGTTTGATTTCCATTCCTGCTTGATGCTGATATGCTTCTGCTAAATTAAGCAGATAAGTCATCTTAGATCTATTCTCCTCATGTTTCAATACTTTCACTACATTTGGGTCTTGTGATGTCAGCAGATATGTGTGGAGTCCCACGATTGCAGATCTATACATGCAATCATTTTCAAGGAGGCGCATCCCTCCTTTGGAATGGAGAATATAAATAATTTGGTGAGCATGAGGCATCCTTCTTGTTTTCCTATCTAATCTATCCAACACGTTTTGGGGCCAGTCAATCACTCCAAAACTGTAAGTAGCCTGGATTTTGTTCCTAGATGTCAGCGCTGTTTTCAAAATTAATTTAAGTCTTCTAAAGTACTCCTTACTAAGTTATATTCGTATTTGTTCATGTTTTATTGTTGATCCTTCATCAATTCCCACATATTTATACACTCTTTCTTGCTCAAGTCCTTTTATATCACATTCTTGTCCCAAACTGATGTTTTCCTGGTGCTGCAGTTTTCCTGCTTTAAAGCTTGCTTTTGCACACTTATCAAGACCAAATGACATTCTTATATCATCTGAAAAAGTTTTGACAACCTGCAACTGTGCTTTCAGTTCCTTGTCTGATGAGCTATACAGTTTTAAATCATCGAGAAATAGAAGATGAGAAGTCTTTACACTTTGCTGTTTTTTAGGAGCCAAATTGCAGCCATGGCCTAAGTTGTGAAGTAAACAGCTTAATGGGTTATTGGCAATACAGAATAACAATGGTGACACAGAGTCACTGTGGAACATCCCTTTGAATTTTTATCCCTGGGATAATAATCTGTCCTTTATCTTTGCTTAATTGTAAAGTGGTCTCCCACTGTTTCATGGTCACTGTAATGTAGTCAATCAGTCTAGGGTGTATCTTATTCATTTTTAAGCACTCTTTTATCCATGAATGTGGATACTATCAAATGCTTTTTTATAGTCAATCCATGCCATACTTAAATTTTTCCCCTTGTTACAGTTCTTCAGTATGACTTTATTTAACAACAAATGATTCTTTGTTCCATATGACTTTCTTTTATTGCCCTTTTGTTCTACTGTCATGATTAAGTTTTCTACTAAATGACTATAGACTCTGTCGGCATCAATTCATGTGTATAGTTTATATGTTGTCAGAAGGCAAGTTATTGTTCTATAATTTTTAGGGTAGCTTGCAGGTTCACTCTTAAGAAAGAGCATTGTTTTGCCTGGTGTTAGCCAAGTTGGTGTCTGTTCAGGGTGAGCATATAAATAGTTGTTATTCATGGTAAAATCCTCATGCAAAGATTTTAATACTTTTAACCAAAAGTTAGGTACTGCATCTGGGCCTGGGGTTTTCCAATTAGAGGCTTTTCTTAACTTTGTCTCAATCTCTCTGGCTGTTACTTCATCCCATTTCATATTCTGCACCTTTAAACTTCTTATTCTTTCTTTTACTTCTTCTATCCATTTAGCATCTTTGTTATGTTCCACAAGATCTTCATAGATACTTCTCCAAAATGTATCTACCCCCCCCTTTTTTTTTTTGGTGGTCTTTCAATTCCTTTTACCTTATTTCCCAATTCTCTATAAAACTTTTTTTGGGAATAGAAGCTCCCACATAGGTTGTCTGATGATTCTCTAGTACTTTTTGTTAACTCCAAATATTCCCAGCGGTATTTGTCACTAAATGCCCTATATACCTGAATAAGATCTCTTCTTAGATATCTGTAAGAAACACTGTACAAGTTCAGATATTTTAGTCTTTCATAATAAATTAAAATTTCACAATAAGTTACATTTTCACATCCATGGATACCCATGGTATATTTCTGTTGTACTCTTTCCAGTTTACTCATGCTTGTTTTCTTATAGGGTTTCCATATTGTTATTCCATACTCAAGTTTGGTTCTAATGTAACTAACAAACAATGACTTCATTATTTTTGATTTCTTAGACTTTATAAATCTTTTTATACAACCTATAGTTCTATTATTATCATTAACCGATTGGATGATATGATTAGAAAAACTCATAGCTGAATCTACCCTTATACCCAGGTCCTTAAATGAGTCTACATATTCAATCACTGTGTGTTGTATTAAATATTCACCTTTCAGTTTATGTCTCCCCAATATCATTTGCTTAGTTTTGATGTATTTATCAACATATTATTCTCCTGTGTCCAAATGGTCAATTTAGTGAAATTATTTTCCAGACATGACTTATCTGTAACACTTGTAATAAGTTTACCCAGTTTCAGGTCATCAGCATATAGACTGTAGAACACCTCAGATGAAAAAGTAAGGTATGAAAGAAACAATCTAAACAGGTAAGGGCCTAGGACAGAGCCCTGTGGGACACCCTGACTGTAACCAAGGATTTTTCCTGACCAGTTGTTGTATGATACTTGCCATGTCCTATTTGTAAGCCATGCAGCTATCCATCTTATCAAGAGTACATCAATGTCTCGTTGTACTAATTTATTGATCAGTGTTATGTGTATGACCCTGTCAAATGCTGAAGTTAAATCTATATACAGTAAATTACATCACAGCATAAATTTTTCATTCATAACTGTTATTATATTGTTATAGATCATGTTACAAGTGGTAATAGATCTATTTTCAACATATGCATGCAGTTATATGGTTTCAAGTCCCAACCAATCCAGTTCTGACAATAACTTATCCAATATCACTTTCTCCATTATTTTTCCACAACATGAAATTAGACTTAAGGGTCTATATGACTCTGGGTTTGTCCTACTCCGCTTTCCCTTAAAAACAGGTTTAATAAGCGCTTGTCTTCAATCTTGAGGAATCTCCCCATATTTATATGATCTAGTGAATAATAGATATAATGGTACTGTAAGTTCTTGCTGAAGTGTTCTCAGGTCATTGTTACTAATTCCGTCTCATCCCTGTGCTTTGTTTGAATCCAGTTTGTGCAGTTCTTTTTCAATATAATCTAATTTGTTTCCAGTATCTGGGGTTACCTGGATGTCACTAGGACAACTTACATACTGGATATTGTGTCTCAAGTAGGGAAGTTACCACAGTCGAGGCTGACTTCCCTTCGCCTATAAGTGATGGATATTCTCAGTTGTCACAACCCACCAGCATCTCTGATCTTTTGGTTACTGGACTCCATAGCAACCTCAGTTGCCATGGTTCTTCATGTCTTATTCTTTATGAAGGTTTTTCAATGGACACTATCAGTACAACAGTCCTTTGTAACCCACCGCCTTCACCACCAGATCATATTGTCTGTCCTTTATTGCAGTCATATTTTCTGGTGGGTGACCTCCCCCGTGGTCCATCAAGGATGCCTAATTCTTCTTCCTTCCCACATAGCCATAGTTACCAAACATGTCTCCCCATTAGAGTTGGGGGGAGGCATTTTGATCAGAGGATGGTCTAAGGAATAAAAAATATCCTAGATACCCATCTTCAACTCCCCCTTCGTTGGGGTGTGATTTCAATCCAGAAGACATTGGTACATCAACAAGCAGGTGTGAACTGATTCTTGCCTGCTATGTTGGGAGACAATGTATGGTGATGACCCATGTATTCAAAGTGTTTTCGAAGATCAATGCGTGTACTAGATAAAAAAAAATATTCTATCAGACAAGCTGAGCAGATGCATTCTCATGCCTTGTGAGTGGACCCTTAACAGCACAGTGGCAATAGAAATGTTCATTTGCTGAGGCCAGCTTGTTGCAATCTGTTTGGATCTCCAGCCAATGCAAAGTGCAAAAACTACTCTGCCCTCATCTGTGACACTCACCAAGGAATGCTTTAGTCCATCATTGGGCACCTGGTCTCCTGTATGCCTTCTCTCTACTGCTTCTAATTATGAGATTCCTGCAGAAAGCTTCCTTCTACAAGGCAATAGTGATTTTCATTGCACCCTTCTGGACCTGACAAATTTGGTTCATTTACCTATGGCCTCATCATCTATGAATACATTGGGTCCTGAATCCTAAAATGGATCTCCTTTCTCGCACATTATCATATAGCTGTCAAATCTTTCAAATTAAGTGCATGATTTCTCCAGTTCCAATGATAGACAATGATTCCTCTTTACCATATGGAGTGGTTCAAATGTTATCTGCTTCTCAGAAGCCATTCATTCAGAAAATCTGCAAAAGTAAGTGGAAAAAGTTTTCTGTTGGGACTATAGACAATTTGTTGGATCTCTTGTCTGCATTCCTTCCATCTAGTCTGGATTTTTTTGGCTGGACTTTTCCATTCAAGTACACCTTATTCTACCATCAAGTAACAACTGGCTATCTCATACTTTCACATTGACTCTAATTCTTCCTCTATAACATCCCTTAAGATTTTTAAAGCAGTTATAAAAAGCAACTTTTATGTCAAGACCACCAATCAAAGATCCAGCTCCTCAGTGGGACCTGCCACTGATATTGCAAGACCTCACACAATCTCTCTTCAAGCCAGCCTCTTCTGTCAGTTTGGAGTTTCTTTCTTGGAAGACTTGTTCCTGGTGGTTATATCTACTGCCAGTTGAATCTCTAAATAGCAGGCATTATCCTGAAAACATCTTTATTTGATTTTTCAGAAAAACAGAATTACCCAATCTTGCATTTGTATCTAAGATAGCAACTGAATCAACCTTGAGTCAGTCTATTCATCTGCCTGTTTTGTTCCCTAATCTCTCCATCCAGGGTGAATACATTCTATACACATTAGATGTATACCATCAGTTGTGATTTTAATTGTATTGTGCAAAGGCTTTATATAAAGATAACCAGCTGTCTGTGTCCTTTTCTAAAACTAAACTGGGCTGCAAAATTTCTAAAGTCTCTTTGTACAAATGACTGTTAAATTGCACATCCTTCATCTACAGTTCACAGAGCTTATCTTTTCCTGCCAAACCAAAAACTCCATCTACTAAACTTGTTTCTACTTCTGTTGCTTTTTTCAAAACCTCATGATATCTATGCATCAGCTTCATGGTCTAGAGTACATTCTTTTGTCAAACATTATGAACTGGATGTTATTTCCAGATCCAGAGCAACTTTTGGTTCCATCTTTCTCAAAGGTATCCTGTCATGACAGTATGTGGGAATCTGTCCCGTAATTTGAAATGGATAGATAGGATAACATTGGAAATGAAAGTTATGCGACTACCATAATGCTAGATCTTTGCTGTTCTTCACCATCTGTCTTGATATGGCATCCTCCTTTCCTTTCATCCTTTCTAAATTGGCACTGCTCTTTATGCTTTTTTTCTGTCTTGGAAAATTATGGTGGCTCATGCCTGAAGTTTTCCAATTTACATACTACCCTTTAAGTTCCCTTTTTTCAAGGGACTTCCTGTTGGTACTTTAGAAACTCTGAAAGTTTTGTTCAGCTCTGATCTGCCTTGATGTGGATATCTCATAAGTTGATACAGACGGAGATGAACAAGGATCTAGTGTTTCATAGAGTAACAGTACCTGCAAATGATCATTTGTGATCAGTGTTCCACCCTGGTAAACAAATGTAAAACAAAATAAAATAAAAAAGGGTCTATGTTTATAGATCAAATTAAACTTTAATTGAAGGGCTACTCATCAAACACTTACCATCGAATGTTCTTTTCCTTGTGTAGGCATAGCAATGAAAAGTATCTCATTGAACTGTCATAGCTGGCCCAGACACATAGAACACCAACAGGTATGTATTGGAGGGCCGTTCACTGAACCCCGCTCATCTCGGAGTTGATATATATAATTAGCAGGGGGGGTGGGGGCTGCAGCCCCCCACATGAGCAGGGTTCAGTGAATGGCCTCCAATATGTACCTTATGATGTTTTATATGTCTAGGCCAATTATGATAATTCTATGAGATACTTTTTTGTTAATATGCCTATACGAGGAAACAGATGTTCACTGTTAAGTATTCGATGAGTAGCCATTTGATTAAAGTTTCATTCAATCAGTAAACATAGAACAATAAAAAAATATAATTTGTGTTTACCTCTACAATGACAGAGCATTACATGCCTATTGAAGATGAACAACATGTTCTTATTTCTCTGATGATTAGGCATGTTAAACAATTTGTGGTTGTATCTGTCTCAAATTATAAACACAACAGGTCAGTTTCTGACATTATAAAAATGTCCTTCTCCCCAGCAGACTCCTTACTACAAGTAATGAAGCAGATTATCGGGGAAATGGTGCATGACTAGACTGTGCAAAAGTGTGGGCATTAAAATAATGTAATTAGAAACATTTTCCAAACTTGCTGCTACTGCAAAATTCAGCAGAAACAGCTGCAGATCTGAAAGGCTGAATGTAGTTAATTAATCTGTGACAAAGATTTAGACAAAAGCAGCAAGTGAGAATACATGTATTAGGATACAAGATTTCAGGCTGGAAGTATTTTTCTGTGTGGGTTTTTTTCCTCAGTAAGTCTTCAGTACTAAAATGCACCAAGTATTACTTATGCATTTAATCCTACTTTTCCTTGATAGTCACATGAAAAATTGTTTTTAAACTATACATGTTATGGAGATCACATAATTCATTCTGAATACTTAGACTGCTTGCGTCAGTAACATATACCTTATTTCTGAAACATTTCTGTTTTCTCCTTTGGTATTATATGCAAACATACTGCACAGAAATCACCTTTGATATAGTATACGGATAATAATTTGCAACTTTGCTCAGGTCCAATAAACCACTCTTTATAATCATCCTCATAAGGACTTATCACTCTTGGAAAAATGAAGTGTTCCTCACAACAGTATAATCCTTAGTGCAAGTAAAAGAAATATTATCTGTGCTCTCAGGAAGAATGTTCCAACTAAAACACTGACATTACTTAATGTAAATGCCAATAACAGTGATGCAATGAGGCTAAGCACCTTTACCTTGGAGATTTTAATCAAGCCAAAAACTTTAATGTAGATTGGCAAAATACTACTAATTACATCAATAATATTATAATTAATTTATATGGCATGGCTTCACTCAACTCATTTCTACTCCTACTAGTCACAATAAAACCAATAATTTATTTATTTATTGACATTTGATAACCAGGAAAGCCCGATTGGGTAGGACCGAATTTTCAGCGGAGGCCCAGGGAGAAAAGCTCCAAAGTATAGCAAAACATTTCAAGAACAATAATTTTACATTCTTTAAAAAATAATACAAGAAACAAATGTAGTTTAAGTAATTATAACAAATAAGACATGATATGAAAACATTGATTAAGAATAGATACAAGTTATATGACTATGATGTAATAGTGAGAGAAATTTTAGCCTGTTTATAGAGAAATTAAATGTAAGTTAGTATAATACAAACAGGAATTGTAATGTGAAGTGAGAGAAAAGCAGGCTTAGGGTATATTTGCAAAGAAAGCTAATGGAGAGAAATTGATAGAAGTAAATAAATGAGTGAAGAAGGGAGTTTAAGAAGATGTAAGGGATGAATATGTATTTGTTCACATTTAAAAATGTAAATTATCTTGGTTTTGAGCAAGAACTGAGCTTGCTTTTGGCTAGGCATTCTTTCAGAATGGTTTTGACCTGATGGTTATAGATAAGGAGTTCCAAGCCTTAGCAATATGGTACGAGTACAGACATTGCCCAGCAAATTTGATAGGTTTGTGGACAGACAGGAGTTTTTGGTCATTGGACAGTAATGACCAACTATGAACACCGTCGTGCAGAATTTTATTTGGTGCTGGAAAAGCAGATGGATTCTGGATAATGTTATACTGGTAAGAAGCTGTGTATATGTTGGTTGATGGGGTAGTTTTAACCAATTTAGGCTTTTTAATACTGTACAGTAGTGGGTTCTAAAAAGGGTATTGGCTGCAAATTTACCAACTTTGCTATAGCATTGTTCAAGTTTTGATTTTTGTGATTCCTGAAGGTTATAAAATATGTGAGCACCATAAAGAAATGTGTGGAGGAGATAAGTAATGACAAATGTAGCTTTAGTTGCATCAGTGAGAAAGTTTTTGGCTCTATAAAGCTTTCCTAGTTTTTGATGTGTTTTCCTTATGCAATTTTGTTTATGCAGGTTGAATTTAAGATTGTCATCATTTATCATCCCTAATAATTTGCTATGAGAAGTGACTTCAGTGGTTATATTATTAAGAGAGATGACTATAGATTTGTTTTCATGGGAGAGGGATTTGGGGAAAAAGTAGTATTTTTTTCTATCTTTTTTAAGGTTGAGCATGAGTTGTGAGTTATAAAGCCACATTTCAGTTGCTTCCTGAGTTATATTTTGAAGGTGTGCCACATTGTCAGATGTTCAAATGAGTGTGGAGTCATCTGCATATTACATTAGGGAGGCCTGTTGTATTTATGGGTGGAGGGTGTTGGTGAGTATGTTAAAGAGGAGGGGAATAAGGATAAAGCCTTGTAGTACACCAGTGGTAAATGGGGAAGTATGGAGAGATGGTGCAGTGTCATTTTGTTGACAGATACCTATTGGATAGTTAAGTTTTGAACCATAGAAGGGTGGGCTTAGAGAAACCTAATGAGGATATTTGAAGTAAAGGTTTGCTGTGATGAACTGTGTCAAATGCTTCAGTCAAGTCTAGAAATAAGGAAGAGACTAGTTTGCCATTATCTCTAGCTATATTAACAGTATCTATGTAGGCTAGAAGTGCAGTGTCAGTACTATAGGAAGGATGGAAGCCATGTTGTGTGGGGGATAGGAGTTCTTCCTGCAGGAGATAGTTTAGCAATTGCTTTTGAATACATTTTTCAAGTATTTTAAAGGGGGTATAAGATTGCTATAGGTCTGAAGTTAGTAACATATGTTGAATTTGCTCCATTTTAAAGGGGGTATAAGATTGCTATAGGTCTGAAGTTAGTAACATATGTTGAATTTGCTCCTTTGTGCAGAAGGGATAATGTGCAACTTTTTCCAGAGAGAGGGAATGTGTGATTCCTGGACTGACTTATTTATTAGGATTGAGACAGGGTAAGCAATGGTATTGGCTGCTAATTTAAGGTATTTGCTTGAAAGGTCATTAGCTTAAGTAGAGCATGGTTTGAGTTTGTTGAAGAGTATTTTTATATAAGATGTGTGGGCACAGGTTTGAAGATGAAAGTGGATGTGGTGATATGTGTCTTGGCTACTAGGCAGGGTTAGGATTAGATGATGTGGAATCCTTGGTTAATCACAACTCTACTCCCTCTCAAACATCATCCACACATTCCAAACTCCCATCCCCCTCTTCTCAAAACATATCTGATGTGACTTCTAAACTTCCAACCCTCTCACTATGTTGTCTATCTACTAGCTACATACATAACCTACTGCATAAAATAAAAACCTGCTCTCTTTCTGCTGACAATCTTCCTGCTGAATATTTAAAAATTGCTGCTGATGTTATTGTCTTCCCTGTCAGTATTCTCATTAATAAATTCATCTTAGAATCCTACATCCCCTGCCTTTGGAAAAATCAGTTATAACCCCATTACAAAAAGGAGGTAAATCTACTGACTTATCTAATTTCCACCCCATTGCAATCCTATCTCATGTCTTCAAACTGCTGGAAAAATGTGTATACAAACAACTCCTTGATCACCTCATCCACAATGACCTACTAACTCCCACCCAACATGGCTTTAGACCTGCTCGTAGTACTGCAACTGCAGTAATATCCATCATGGACACAATCAACAAAGCAAGGGACTCGGCCAGCTAACCTCAGCACTATTTCTTGATCTATCAAGGGCCTTTGATACCATCTCTCACCCCAAACTTTTACAGCAACTTTCTTCCCTTGACCTTTATGATTCCTTTCTACAATGGTTTTCCAGTTACCTTTCTAACAGATAACAATGTGTAAAGTGGCAAGGCTGTTTCTCTTATTATATAACCAAATAAATGGGTGTCCCCCAAGGATTAATTATTGGACTGCTCTTCATTAAGACCTTCATAAATAATCTTCATACTGCCTCCTCTCAAAGTTCCCTAATCTAATTTGCTGATGACTCAATTGTCATCTCCTCTTCCAACAACACATCTCAACTCAGATAAATAACACAAACTGCCTTCTCCTCCGTTGAGTACTGGTTCAGCAATGCACAACTATTACTTAACCCCAACAAAACCAAACTCCTCTTTTTACACCAACGGCAAGATCAACTGAATTTAAAATATTTTCATTAAATAACACAGAAATTGAAGTTGTCCCATATACCAAGTTACTGGGAGTAACACTAGAAAATAAACTTACATTTGACCTTCATATAAATAACACTGTCAAAAAAACTAATCTCAAATTAAGGATGCTTTATCGACACATAAGTACATGGACACAGCTACCAAAACAGCATTAGTCACAACCTACCTTTTATCTTCCTTACTGTAGGATGCTCCCAGTCTAACCAACCTTCAGACTATTCTAAAAAATAAACTTGAATCCTGCTATAACAAAATTGCCAAATTTGCAACTGGGTATCATATTTTATACACCATGGTTCAACTCTCACTTCTCTTAACTGGCTTGAACTGCTACAGCATCTTAACTACACCTAACTTACAACTGCCCATAAAATTGTCTAGAACTCAAAACAACTGCCCATAAAAATTGTCTAGAACCCAAAAGCCTGCCCCACCTTAAAATTAATACTTCAAATCTATATATCTAACCAGGCTCTCCACTCTGAAGACAAATAGCTTCTAACTCTATGCAAACCAAATAAAACTACAGGACATTGTCTATACTTCTACTAAGTGACTAAACTATGGAATGCACTACCCTTAGATATTAGAACTACCTCTAACTTCAAGAAATTCAAGTTTAAACCAAAAGGCTTCCACTTATGTCTCTCATCTGCCCCTGCTCCAACCTAGCTGACCGCTTTCCTCCATCTTATATCTCCCTACATTACTCAACCTAACCACCAACTCCCTGCACTGTCATATCAGCCTACCATCTATCTGAATTATCTTTCACCTAATTTGTCCACATCTTCTCTTACTTTCACCCTTTCACATTTCTAACAACCTTTTTCTACTATTTCTATTCAAGTGACAATCTCTGTACCTATTCAAGCCTTTTTTCCTTCCATCTCAATTATCTAATCCCATCATGATACAGCCGTGTCTCCTATAAAATTAACTTATGTACTGTTTTGCTAAACTACCTATGTAAATCTATTGCTTGAACTCATGACTGTGGATCTTCTATATAAAATAACTTTAAGTATGTTGGATATGTTTATACCTGCATGTTTGTTTTCTTCTTCTTTGTACAAAGTGCTTGTATGTGCCTTTTTCTTTCTGCATTTATAAGCAATCTGACTTTTCTTTTGTTGTCAGTTTTTGTAAAATTATATATATTTGCTTTTCTTTTTTCTTTGTATTGGAGCTTTTCTACCCATGCCTCCACTGAAAATGGGCATCTCACCCAGTCTGAATTTCTTGGTTACCAAATGTCAAATAAATAAATAAATTATATAAATAGTTAGAGATGCTGTACTAACTATGAAATAAGAGTCAAACTGTATTGCCGTTTTGAGTGATGAATTATTGGGACAGAGGTTAGGGTTGAATTTATAGCTGGGCTTCAAGAATTCATAAATGTCGGCCCAGAATTTTTTAGGATTTTGTTTACTCCCTAAGTTCAAATTATAACAGAGAGTAATCAGTTTATAAGAACACAAATCAATTAGCAGAGAGGTAAAAAGTAGAACAGTTTTCCCTTTATTTCCTAAATGTAGAAGCCCGTTGCCAGAAAGACTAATTAAGTGGCCTATATAGTGTAATCTACTGGTAAAGATAATGGGAGAAAGGACAGTGGCCAACTTAGTCATTTGTCTGTAGAGTGCAAGGACAACTCTGTCCGGAGCGGGGGTTAAAAACTAATTTCCAGCACAGGCAGACACATATTTAACTAGATGAACTTAATGCACTCCAATGTTCTTCAAGTTAAAATTGCTTACATTCTATAAAGACAAAATTCTCAATGAAAATTTTTCGGAGTCAGTCCTTGTGGCAGAGCTTATGCAGTATCATGGTTGGATGTAGTGAACAGAGAATCTGCACTGTGAGGAAGTTGCTGACTGAGTAATAAAAGTTCTACAATTGGCTGGCTGCTCACAAATTCCCAAACAATATATTCTCACCTCTGGCTTCCTCCCTGACTCCTTAAGCAATCATCTCCCTACTTTTTCAATTAGGAAATTAAAATCCTCATGGAATACCACCATTGTAATCTAGTACATAAACTCACATCTCTCAATAAAGACTTTTTCCTGACCAGCTTAAGACACATTAACTGGAACTTCCCTCAAATTCTCCCTTTAGATAATGCTGTCACATTCTTTAATGATGGATTTCTCTTCATATGCTCCACTAAGAAACAAAGGAATTAAAGTAAACCCTGTACTCTGATAAACTAGAAAAAAAACAAAATCATAATGGAAAAAAAAAAGAGGTAGAGCTTGCATTACTTGGAAACAAACTAAAACCTAGTCCAGCTTCCAAAAACATAAACACCTCTGAAGCACAGCAAAGAGCCTGACTATACTAGACAAAAAACACTATGCAAACTTCCAATACAATAAGTAGAACAACCCCAAATTTTTCTCGCTTTCTATCAACAAATACACATCATGACCATATTACCTAATTAACCCCTTTAAATGACTGCACTCGTGATGACATTGCCAGGTAATTCTATACAGACTTTATCAACATAGTAACTTCCCTCTTAAACAACTCTTCCATCTATAACACCCAAACCATCCAAAGTCAACAAATAATCCCAGCACATTTTATTTTTCCCATCTCTACATCCATCAGGAAATACCTTGTCAAGTTAAAGCCAACTACACTTGCCCCAGACGATCTTCCAGTAGAGTATACTAAACTTGCAGCAGACACCATGTCTCATCCAAAAACCTACTCTTCAAACTCTGTTCCCTAGGACTTCATCACTCATCTCTCACTTGGTTCAACAGCTAGATCAGTGACAGACTTAAAGCTGTAAAACAGGAACATGACATCTCTCCATTTCTCTCAGTGCTCATAAGGGTGGCTCAGGGAACTGTCATTGGTTCCTTGCTATTCAGTGTTTTCATAAATGACCTCCGTGCCATAAATAAGCATGCTACTAGACTCATCTGCAGTGCCAGAAACCCACAGTAACTTCAAACCCAAACAGAGGAATCCTTCATCTGTATTGAAACATGACTCTCTAACTCTCAGTTACTATTAACACCTAAAAGAAGACCAAACGTATTCTTTTCACACCTCAGTAGTACACTAATGACAAACCTCCCTCCACCATTACATCTTCTTTTCATTCATATCAAGTTCCTATGTGTCATCAGAGATAATGCCACGAGATTTGACCACTACATAAAACAAGCTATCAGCAAAAGACAAAAAATGTGGCACCCTATATTGAGCTAAACTGAACAGGCTAGACAAACCACTACTTTTACTTTTCGAATATTCGCCTTCCACTATCCTATATTTGACAACCTGCAAGCTACCCAAGCAAGCATGCAAGAAAAATTCTACAACAAAATAACTCAATTTGTAGTTGATACTCCTTATAGAGCTCATCTTCAATGCATGGTAGTAAAACAAATAAATATGTTAGAATTGCCTTTCTTTCTAATATCACACAACTAAAAACTGTTGACTGTTCTGTTTTTTCAACCTGAAAATGCCAAACACTAAAAAAAATGTATCTAAACTTACTTCCCATCTTGAACTGTTCATTCTATTGACAAATTGTTACTGCACCCAATTATATTGAATAATATTACAGGAGACGTATTGTATTCCTGTTGTGTCTCTTAAGTTGGGAATTTCATTACCTCTCACTTGGACTGAAATCCCCCACCTAGTTTTGGAAATACTCCTAAAGGTCTCATGGCTTTGTTCCTACAGCATTCCTGGCTAATCCCCCTTAACTATCTTTATCTACTCTATATCCTACCCTACTGTAAAATTACTGATTAACCAATAATCTTCAGTCTTATCCTGTACTATTAAATCTACTTGGTCACATTTGCTGTACCATGTGCTCTTCAACTTTATATTGTTATGAACATTCATTGTACTACTCTCCTGCTATTATAAAGTGGTATAGATCTAAACTTTGTTTGCCTAAACACTCATTCTGATCTACATTTGAATGACTTTTCATATCATTGTATTGCCTGTATCATGACTATACTTTGTTTGAATGTTGACTATTCATATGTAACTTGTTATTGGTTTTCTTTTCTCACTATTGCATGCTCAAATGATTCATTGTACTATGTATGTATGCATGTGTATATGTATGAAAAAACAGAAAAGCTAGTAGACTTCAAACTTCATTCATGAGCTCAGTCACAGTAATTTCCAAAAATCATGAAAACTTTCCAAAGTAACAAGCCTTTATTCATCACAGACAAGTGATTCTAAGTAATAAAATATCAGAAATACTTTGCAATGTTAAACATATCAGCTTTTATACACTTAGAAGTAGGTATGGAAAATATACATATTGTTTAATTTTAAACCAGCCTGTTCCAGGCAAATGATATAAACAGGGCTGTATAAGTGCATTTAAGAACAGCATGATTAGATAAAACTAAATCCTAGTTAAGGAAAATACTACCTATCTATTTGCAACCCACATTCCAAAATCAGGTATTATGAAAAGCATAACATACATATAAAAAGACTGACCTTTAACTAAAATCATATACATAGCAAGATAAGTAAAATGAGTTAACTAGACAGATGCAAGAAAAAACACACATAGCTATCTAACCATAAACATTATCTAATTAGAACACTATAAATATAAATATATATCTGTGCAATAATATAAAATAAACATCCAACCATATGTATTATTGTGCATAAAAAATAAGTTATTTACAGTTCAGAAAAAAAATGTCAGTGCCTTGCAGATGGAACAAAAAAAAAAACACCTGTCATGACAGTCTCCTTGTTTACAGCCCCCTAAAATGTTTATACAATGAAAACCAGTAGAAAATCCACACAAAAATACAGAAAGCAGTGGATGAAGTAAACTAGTAAAGTCTAAAAGTGTGCAGGTGTGTGAATGAGTGTGCACCAGTATGCTGAATATGGAGTCTGCATGTCTTCCCCGTGGTAGAGTGGCTTCCGAAAGACATGTGTGAATGGGCGTGCCTTCGCTGAAGGTTGGGCATCGGGCTGGCAACTCGGCACCATAAAAAAAAAAAAATCAACTGCCAATCATTAGCAGACCGGAGTTCAGCTGTGGTGGCCCCTAACTGGGAAAAGCCAAAAAGACAAACAACTTTATGGTAAAAGCAGCATGACAAAATGTGTGTTTTGAATTTACCATTTAAATCTCTGGTGTGATACAAGAGTGTAATAAATCTAATCAAAGCATAATTGAAGTTAAAGCAACCAAACATATATACATTTATACACATTCTACACATCAAGTATGTTTGGTACCTTTCGTACATAAAATATTTCCTCAAAAAATCCCTAAGAAACCTTTACAGATTGTGTGGCAGCTTACGTAAATTCAACACTCCTGATAAAGCAATAGTAGTTAAATCCTGGTTTTCTGACTACATTTAATTTCAGCTGCCAGCATGATTCTTTTTTCTCCAAAACACCATTGACGTCCCCTTCAAACTCATCCATCTCCGCACAGTCCAGAATGATAAATTTAAAACCAGAATGTCTGGGGTGTTCTAATACGTGTTTGGATAAGGCGTCCCTCTAGCATTGATGTCTGATGTCAGAAATATGACCTGAAATCTGCCTTTTCAGTTTATTCATAGTCATGCCCACATAAAATGCAGAGCAGTCATTACACTTTGCCCTATATACCACTTCTTCAGTATTAGGTGGCCCACAGATTTTAGTGTTCATGTCATCCTGGTGTTCCTTTATTTTCTTTTCCACATAGCTACGTATGCTGTTCTCTTTATATACAAACGTAGGGTGTTCTCCTAAAAACCCCACAAGCTGCTGATTGTCAGTGAGGATGGCCAAGTTCTCCTTAATAATGGCTTTAATTGTATGGAAATCACAAGTGTAAGATAAAATGTAACTGCCCTTACTTTTCTCTTCTTTTAGGTTCACATACTTCTCAGCTTTACAGATTTTTTCAGAATGTCCAGATTTTTGCCTCATATTTTTGGTATTTTTTTTCATAAAATTGTGGTTTTCTAGCAAATTAGTGGCAAATCATTAAAGATTGAAGTTAGAAAATAATGACAGACATTTGAGTTTTAGACTTCATACCCTTCAGAAAATTCATGCTAATGCAAAATCTGTTATTCTATCAACTTTTTAAGTTTGTAAGAGCAATATTTAAAATTTGTCCCTACTTTTGGTCCATTGTCTAATTTTTATTTATGGGTTTGTCCAGATTTCTTGCTCTGAGAGGTTGAGATGTATGGTTAAGGTGGCCTCATTGCATAATTCTACCAAAAGGCCTATTCCAGATAGGGTCATTGTTCGTTTTAGAATCTCTAATGGAATCCAGGATCATATTTAACATGTTTGATTCATATCCACTGGTTCAGAAATCATTTTCAAGATCATTCATATTTTTGAGAAAAGGGGCCAAATCCGTGGTAATATGTGCTGTGCTGATCTGTAGCCTTGTGATTTTATTACATTGTGCTTAATTTTTACTGGATGCATGCTGTCCCTGTTGGTTTCCTGTATAGGTGTCTAATTAATCTTCCTCTGTCTTTATCAGTACTGACAGCCATATCAAGGGACTGCACTGACTCCGAGCTGATGGAAGTGGTAAATTTCAGGAAGGAGGTGGAGTTACTGATGTAGTGGATAAACTCAGGGAATTTAGATTTCACACCTTGCCAGACAATAAACAAACACACCATCAATAAAATGAAGGTAGCTGGTCATAAATCTCCAGTATTCACTTTGCAGCTCAAAATCCTCCTCCCACTTGCTTAAGGCTACATTGGGCAGGATAGGGGCCATAGCTAAACCTATGGCTATCCCCCTTGTTTGTATATATGTATGTTACTTCTCTTCAAACTCTACTCCCCAGGACTTCATCAGTCATCTCTCAGGTGCTTTTATCCATCGACTTTCCCAGTCAACAAAGCAAAAAATAAATAAATAAACACGTGCACACACAGACACACAACACACACACACACACACACACACACACACACACACACACACACACACACACACACACACACACACACACACACACACTCTATAACTCAGTCTACATAAAAAGGCTGCACAGAAAACAACGCTCAAAACTTATATTATTTAAGGTGAAAGATTTGTTTATAACTGAAACAAAACAGTGTTTTCAGTACTATTGTGTTGTTCATGCTAACTTATGAGGCACAGTTTTCATATTTTGTAGAGAAGCATAACTTTGTACACCAGAACACATCTAGAAAAGAACAGGCAAGATTGCCACAGGGCTGTGCTCATTAACTCGCCATTCTGGAGTGCTAGTCTAATGAACTTTCTTGTCACCCAGAGTAGATTTTATCAACTCTCATCCTTGCTTTTCAAAGCCTGTGATCTTCTCTCCACTTAGCTAAGCAGACATTTTATTTATTTGCTGGTTTCTTAACCAAGTATGATGATCCTTGGCTCTGTCATATATACTACTAGGACCTGTGGCTTATAATTTAAGAAGAAAGTAATTTATAGAAAAATAATGCATATGAATCAAAGACAGCAATGATTCATTTTCTTGCACAAAATATTCCACAAGGAAAATTACATTATTTCTTCTCAATAATATAAAACAAATTCAGAAATAAAAGATGGTCCCAGAAAGTCAGAATATTTGTTGTAGTCGATAGTTAGAATTAGCATTTCTCATGCATAACTTCTTCTGGGATGTTGCAGAATTAGGACCTCCACAAATTATGCTATTTCTCTTCATCTGTCCATTTACTTTTCTTTTTGATGCATCATGGTCATCTGTCAGAAGTAACTAAAATCCACCTTTATAAATGATGTTCAACCTGATAGTATCCTAAATGCTGATGGGCTTGCTAATCACATAAATAATCTGTATTTGTGTGAAAATATTTACTTATTTAAGATGGTTACTAGAACCTGTACTAAAATAGTTTTACTTAAATAGTAATTATGTTACATATCCTTAATGACAAAAGGAGACAATACGCCTATGTAGTCTGCCTTTAAATGCATTATTTTTTACCTCCCCTCAAGCCATACCTCTGCCATTTTCTTTCCTCTACTTGTTCCTTGCCCTCTTAAATTCCTCTGTGGATTCCTGTTCTACCTTCCAATAATTTGGTAGTCCATTTCATCGGTCTATAGTTCTCTTTGTGAAAATATACTTCTGGAGAGCCAAAGAGAAGTTAGTCTCTATAATATACTGTTTATACTTCCCCTGAACCTTCTTGTTCAAAATGGCCTATTCTCATCTTCCTAAGGTGACCTTATGCACCAGTGTCATCCTAAGATGACCTTATGCACCAGTGTCATGATAATCTATCTCTTACAGTGAGAGAGCTTTAGCTCTTCTAACCTCTGGTTTTATTATTTGCACACCATTTCTCAGATATTTCTGGTAGCTTTCTCCTATATTCCTTCAAGGAACATAATGTCTTTATATGGCTTTCAGAACTGTGCACAGTACTGAAGGTATGGTCAAACCAAGTCCCTGTAGAATGGAAGTATTAATCTCTTTGCAGCTGGAATCTGCCCTCATGGGGATGCACCAAAATATCTCATAAACTGCTCCTGCTGCCACTGCTCTTTCATGCTGCTGCCAGTTGTCCAGTCCAGGTGAGATAAACATCATTGGATCCTTTTCCTGTTGTATTGTTATCTCTTTCACATCCTCAAGTTGATACTGCACACAAAGGTTGTTGTGACTTAGGTGAGATACTTCATATTTGTTTGCTCTGAACCTCAAATACAACATCTCTGCCCACTTGTTCAATATTTCCAAATTCTTTCTAGGAGCCTTCCTCTTTCCTCCATTGTTGTGGCTATGTTTTTTGTCATTAACAAAGTGGTTGGCCTTTAACCCTATCCCTAAACCCTTCAGTTTTCTTGTCAGCATCCTGTGTCGGGCTTGCTTAATGGTAGTAATGTGGCATGGATGGGGAGATGAGGCAGCCATCCTGAGTGTAAAGTGTTAGGGAGCATGATTGGAAGTTGCTGATTGGTCATCAGTGTACTACCAGTATGAATGCAGTGCCAGATAGGGGAATAATACGAGGTGCTGCATGGCTCTCCTCAAGGGTGTAGCAGAAGTCCAGGTAGATTATGTCTATCAAAAATCACTGAGAAGTTCACTTGTAATTCATTCATACAACTGGAATAGGTTTTGCTGACATCTCCTTCTGGCAAAAGACTCCAGTTCTTGCTGTCATTGGGATTTTTTATATTCTAGAAATGCTATTAGCATATCCTTACGGATTTTCGCCAAGTCCTTCCTTTACGCTGTTGGTAAGGTAATAGGGCTGTAATTCCCTGGATTTTTTGTACTGTCCCGTTGTACAAGGATAACACAATTCCTTTCTTCTTGTCCACTGACATTTCTCCATTAACTAGAGATCTGTTGAAGCTTTCTATCAGAACATCTGCTGGAAAACTGTCATGGTTT
Organism: Protopterus annectens; assembly: GCF_019279795.1. NCBI lineage: Eukaryota > Metazoa > Chordata > Ceratodontiformes > Protopteridae > Protopterus > Protopterus annectens. The sequence continues at coordinate 972,348,625 of NC_056745.1, read as the reverse complement.
CTAATAGCCCTAGCTGGCAGCCCATCTGGTCCTTGTGCATCATCTTCCATAAGAGGAGACATTATTCCTTGAAACTACTCTCCCTCCGTTATGGTCTCAGCCATTTGTTCTCCTCATTCTGGAAGCAAGTCATCCTCTTTTTTCCTTTTTTTCATAAAGACTCAAGCAAAGTATCCATTCAAGAATCAAGTAGGGTATTCATTCATTCATTCATTCATTTATTCATTCATTCATTCATTCATTAATTCATTCATTCAGTACTTCTGCTTTTTTTCCAGTCTGCTGTGATCCCCCTCCAGCTATGACCAGGCTGGCCCATCTGTGTTCATTTTCTTCTTCCTTCCATGTACCTAAAAAAATCTTGTTTTCTTTCTTGATCCCATCTATTAGCTCCCTGTCAACATTAGCCTTTGCTTAGGTTGCCATTTTTGCTGACTGTTTGCTAGCCTACTTTACAGTGTCTCATCCACTTATATTCCCCCTTTTTTACCTCTTATGGTTCCTATTATAATTGCTGGCCTTACATTGCTATTTAGTTGACATTCTTTTTTTTTTTTTGCCCTTTGTTGCTTCTTCCTTACACTCTTGTCCATAGCCTTGAACACCCCATTTGTGACTCAATCCTCATGTTTATTTATTCCCTCAATTTGCTCCCATTCTTATACAGATTTGACCTTTTCCCATGCATAACATATTTCACTCTTCCAAAACCCATACCATCATCTTTGCCTTTTTTATTCTCACCCTTCCCCCAACTCTAAACCATACTGCACCATTATCCAGTCATTCATCCATTGAGCTGCTACTCCCACCAACCAGCTAGCCACTCCAGCAGCCATCCGTCATACCCATAATAGCATCTCCTTCACCACTCTGGTGGTGACGTCACTGCAGGGGGTGTGGCCAGTGTCATATTGGCCACACTCCCATGCCCCACTTTGGCCCGCTTAAAAGGTGACAACCCTATAAAATCATGAAACAATTCTGTAAATTAAGCACTAAGAATTCTTAATGGGTTCACCCAACAAAACTGCAAACAGTGTCAAAGAATACAGTGCTTCTAGGAATTTCACATTGTGTCTTAAAGTTTTGTAAACCTATTTAAGTAACTCCTGTTTGTTACAGCTATTCCCTTTCTGTATACTAGAAAGTCTTAGTATATCTTTGTAATTCTTCTTTTACCCTTAATTCAATAGTCACATTGTTGTTTACCTCTCTTTTCTTACTTGCTTATTTTGAAAGCACCCTGAATCTGCCCTTGAATGAACAGATCTTTAAAACTGTGTGAAGCAATAGAGGTGTGAACATTACAAGAAAACAGTGGAAGAAAACATTTCTGTAATGATATTTCTCTTTCTAATGGATGATTAACAGTCTTCTAAAATATCTGACCACCTGATAAACTGTATCAAGTCATTTTTAACGGTGAGTGATTATTCTAAGAACATTTAAATATCTGTCTGACCTCAAGCCACCTTGCTTCCAGCCAACACATATGAACACTGCACCTGGGCCTCTGTGCCTCAGGAGGTGTATCACTAGCTTTTTTTCACAGGTGTTCATGGAAAAAAAAAAGGACAACATTTATTGGTATAGTCTTCATTCTTTTTAGGACTACTATACTATAGTTCTATAATACAGATACAAATATTGTTAAATGGAAACATCTGTATTGTATCACCCAGAAGTTAACATGCTTAGCAAGTGTACTGGACAAATTTGTGCACATTTATTTACTAAAAGATAAAAGACAGAATATTTTAGTAAATGTGCCCCACTGGCTAACAATACCAAAAGGAGTATGGTTAATCTATAAAAAAACATTTTAAATTTTTCCAGAATATACAAAAATGAAACATTTTCTATGCTTTATATGAGTAAGTATGTCTCACCAAAGTATGAATGTTGCATTTATATGCCTTCTATGAAGGAAAGTTAACAGCATTTTACATTTTCTCTGGATACTTTTCATAGGTACTAAACTATTCTATATATGGTAACAATAAGCCTGCTTCAGTTATAACAACTGCTTGAATAGAAACCTTGGAAGAGGCTACAGTAGAACATTTAAAGAAAGGAATAAAGTACTTCCAACAGACCATGAAGCAAACTTGAAGGAACAGTTTGCTCTGCTTTATGACAGCTACATGACTCATACATTTTAGCCCCGTAGATGAGCTCAGCCGATTATATGAGCAGTTTCCCTGACCCTCACTGCAATGTGATTTAAAATGACTGAAGCATTTAAGGAATTAGAGTTCATGCCAAGGGGTGTTTCCTGGTATGTTTAGATGTATAAATATCAAACTATGAATCTTTTTTTTTTTTTAATAAAAGGTTCTGTTTTGTTGGGAGATTAAAAAAATATATGGACATTAAGTGCTGATTTTACTAGTTAGCTCTCTTTGACTCTCAGCTTAGGAAGGAGACAGATTTCTGAACATTTACAATTGCTGCAACAAGGAATTAGTCATTCATGTAAAACGATTCTTAAAAAATACATTCATCACTGCCATTTGCATGTGTGGACTGAACTACTACTGAATAGCTCAAAGTCATTGTTCTAAAAATGTATTCAGTTAATAGAATTGCTTCCAGGGATTCCCATATTTCTAATTCCTGCAATTCTCATGCCTCGAGCAAAAGATTAAAATCAGTAAATGGCAAGTGTGCCACGCTCTACATTAAACTAAAACGAGAATACATTTCTGCAAAAGAATTCAAAATGCAGTAGCTATTAACACGTTTACAAGCAACAAATTAAACCACATTTTAACAATGGAAAATTCCCAAACTTGCAAATAGAAAGACTGTTTAATGCATTTTTAAATGCATTATTACATAGAATCATACTCATCAAAAATATAGATAGATTAGATTGATAGCCAGAGTTAGATAAATAGATAGATAGATAGATAGATAGATATAGATAGATAGATAGATAGATAGATATAGATAGCTAGATAGATAGATAGATAGATAGATAGATAGATATAGATATAGGTATAGATTATACTGACATTTTCAAATCTGATTATCTTTCTAGCCAGTGGTACAAGGAAGGTTATCAACTCAGCTCTGTCATTATACTGGAAAAGTTTTTGACTTCACAGAGTATGTAAATAGTCACAATGTGCTAGCAAGCACTGATTAATTGAGTCTCTTTATGTGTGTCTGTAATATATATATATATGTATATATATATATATATATATATATATATATATATATATATATATATATATATATAAAATCTATAAATATATATATAAATAGATACAGAGAGGTATAGAGAGGTAGATACAGAAATGGATATAGATAGCTATCTGCAAATATATATATATATATATATATATATATATATATATATATATATATATATATATCTGTATAGAGAGAGAGAGAAAGAGAGAGAGAGTGTGTGTGTGTGTGTGTGTGTGTGTGTGCATTTATCCATATGCATATACAATGTGTACTGTAAAGTTATGCTTCTACATTGTCACTGCAATATAGCTGCATGGCATTTTTAAGCTCTGAGTATAAGAAAGACAAAGCAAATTCGGCATTTGGAACATGTTGTTTGTCATTAAGATGCAAACAATTCACTGTCTGTATCATCAAAAAATAAGTTTAAATCTGTATAAAATATTAAGCTTCTACATGAGAGAGCTGTCTTACCTGATATAGCAGAATCCCATTCTGTAATTAATGCTGTCTTAAAGTTCTTCATGTCAAGTAATTGATACTGCATTTAAGCAAATATATTTTCTCTCTCTATTTTTTTTGCCACAAAAAGTCTTGTGTATATCCTATTTGTAGTGGAAGACCATGGTAAATAGCTCTGTTACAAGCAATAAAAAGTATGAACAATATCAGTAAAAAATGTATATAACCTCATTGTAATACATAGCCAGAACACTAGAATTGTGTTTAACATAAGATACAGTATAAGAATAAAAATAGTCAAAGCAATTTATCACAGCTATCAGCATTCCCTGGCAGTCTGCCAGAGAAAAATATGCAAGGTAATGTTTTTATGGCAGACCGTGCTTTTTGGCAAATGTGTTTTTTTCCCTCACAGTTAACCCATATCACAATTTCAACAATTCCATGTAAGAGGAAATGTTTTTCAGTAACACTGCTCACCAAACTGTTGGCTTGGGAATGGCATCAACTGTTATTTTCTGATATGGAAGTGACCAGGAACTGGATTAAGTTGGCAGTTTACTGAATGAATAAGTGAATGATCAGTTATTACATTACTAACTTAAGAAGGTATTGTTTTGCATTTTTTGCATGTAATACTTTGCATGGGTGTTTCCTTAACAACTCAGTATGTCACTATTAATTTTCTTGAAAGACTTATTTTCAGAAATAAAATATACTACTGTAGCTGAAATATACTTATTTTAAATAATATAGTTTTATTAGAAATTCTATTCTAACTGAGACAAGAAGATAATATGTTCAAAAGGCTAGTTTTTGCTGTTTCTATTTATAGAAAAGATGTTCATTAAGAACCAAAAAAAAAATACCAAACCAAAGGACTCTGTTAAAGTTTTCAAAAATTTATTGAGTGCTTATGTCCGCTTTTTTTCAAATTTATTCAGAATATCCATTTGCTCACATTCACAGCCTTAAAAAACCTTTAACGGAATCCTAATTCAATGTTTTTTGTGCTTAGTACTGGTTTGCACCAACATTGGCAAAGGTGCTGATTGAGAATAGATATGCAGAATAAGTCATTTAAAAACATGCATCACTGTAGTGAAGTTTAGCCATGGAATGGAGTTGTTCTCATATGTTTAAGGAAGGCACTTGACAGTGTCATCTACTGTGTTCATGTTTATTGGTTAAGTTATAGGTTCATAGGTTCATAGGTGTGTACTAGGCTAATGGCCCTGGAGCTTTTACAAGCCTAGCCCACAGAATTGCCCTGGCATCATGATGCCCGACGTTAGTTCCCAGTGGCTCTATCAAGTAGAGCCACTGGATTGATCCCCGAGGTGAACTTTCTATTACCCATCCACTCATCGAGATTTCTCTTGAAGAGGGATAGCGAGGTGCTCTGCTTGACATGTATAGGAAGTCTATTCCAGAGCATGGGCAGTCTCTGGGTGAGGAACCTGTCCCTCAGGCATGTTCTGTTGATTGTGGTAATGAGGCTGAGATCTCTGGAGCATGTGGTGTGGAGGGATTGGGATTTCTTTAGATGTAGCATTTCTAACAGAGCTGGGTCAGACATGGCTTTGTAAGTCAGGCAAAGATCCCTTCTAAGTAGGCAATATGAGACAGAGAATAGTTGGAGTCTTTCGAGTCTGTCCATGTAGGACATGTGTTTAATGCCTAAGATTGTCTTTGTGAGGTACTTCTGTGGCCTCTCCAGCTATTGCAGGTGTCTAGTGAGGTACATGCCAAATGGGGCATTATACTCAATGATTGGTCTAATGAGGAAAGAATAGAGAAAGATGATGACCTCTTTTTTTCCTGGATGCAAAAGCCTTGGTAATGAGATATGCCACAAAGAAGGACTTTCTGACCACAGTGGCAATGTGGTGGTCGAAGGCAAGGTTGCTGACAACCTGCATCCTCAGATCTCCTATAATGCCTTCAGTGTTCAGTGGGCTCCCATCGATGTGGTAATTAGTGGGAAATGAGTTTTCCCAAAGGGGATGATGACACATTTTTTTGGCATTGAGCTTAATTCCATGGTTTTGACACCAGTCATTGGTCTCAGTGAGGCCTTTCTGTAGGATGTCTGCATCACCTGGGGAGTTAATAATGGCTCCCAGCTTGCAGTCATCTGTGAACTTGGTCAGCCAGAGTCCCTTTGTGTTGCCCTGGACTTCTGAGAAGTAGATGCTGAACAGGAGAGGAACCAGGACCGATCCCTTTGGGACTTTACTCATGACTGGTCGGCAGTCTGACTTGGAGTCAATCTTTCACACTGTGTGTTCTATCTGTGAGCCAATTTGCATCCCACTTAGTGATATTGGGGTTGATGCATAGTTTGATGAGTTTTCAATAATTCTCGAGTGAGGAATGGTATCAAAGGCTTTGGCCAGATCGAGGTAGGCTCTGCCTTACCTTTATTCACAGCCCTGGTCACTGACTCAAAGAAGTCAACCCGGTTGAGCAGGCATGATCTCCTTTTCACAAAACCAAATTGCGTGGGGTTTAGAGTTTGGAGATTTCCTATATCTTTGTTAAATCAGGTCCATGATGATGTGCTCCATAGCTTTAAATTTCAGACTCGTCAGGCTAATGGGGCAATAATTTCCAGGGTCTAAAGATGCTCCACCTTTATGGAGAGGGATGACTGTAGCAGTGCACCATTCAGTAGGGACAAAGCCTAAGGTGACACTGTGACTGAACAGGACACACAGATGTGGTGCAAATTTGCTTTGTAGTTCATATAGAACACAGCCAGGGATATTATTGGGTCCCATGGAAGCTGTATTCTTGGTCTTGGACAATGCAGCTTTAACCTGTGCTGCAGTAATGTGGGGTGCCTGGCATTCTTCCAGTTTTGTGACTGGTCCTTTGGGGGGGGTAAAGTTGGTACTGAATCTGTCGGCCAGTATGTTGGCGATATCTGTTGGCTCAGTATAGCTGGTAAGATTGTGCAGTAACTCAGAGAAATTCGGTACTGAATCTGTCGACCAGTATGTTGGCGATATCTGTTGGCTCAGTATAGCTGGTACCATTGTGCAGTAAGTCAGAGAAAATCCGGGCATTGCCATGGAGGTTCTTGATATAACTAAAGAAGACTTTGTGATTGTTTTTAGTGTCTGCTGCAATTCTGCCTTCATAGCTGGATTTAGAGGATTTGATGAGGGATCTCAACATTTTGTTCAGGTTAATAAGGGAGTTTTTCCAGTCTTGGGACTTCAGCTTTTTCTGCAACAGTTTCTTCCTTCTGTTGTAGAGTTTATTAATGGCAGGGGACCACCAGATTGGCTTCCCTTTTTGGAGGAGAGCATCCTGGTTCTGTGGGTATGGCTAGTTCCATGCATTTACGTACATGTTCGTGGAGTGCATTGGTGTATGATTCGGCAGTCATGCAGCTTTTTCATTGGCATGGGTGCCGTGAAGTTAGCCACCTCTGTTCTTAGGAGCCCAAAGTCAGCTTTGGAGAAGAATTTCAAGGTGGATACCTTTACAGGGGGTGTGGATGAGATGTGGATTTCCATGGTGATTAGTTTATGGTCAGATCTGACCTGGGAGGGATTGACTACTGGTGTAGAGCAATGGTTGCCCATGTTAGTAATGACCAGGTCAAGGATGTTGCTTCTTCTAGTGGAGGTCAGAATGAGCTGGTCCAGAGCATTGGAAATGATGAATTCCAAGAAGAGTTAGGGCAGTGTATTGGTGCTTGAGTAGTTTTCCCAGTTGATGGAGGGGTAGTTGAAGTCTACTAGTATGAGAGTGTTGGGTTGTACCTTGATAGATTCCAGGGTGCTTAGGAACGTAGAGTGAGAGTCTAGGGACATGGTTGGGGACTTATAGCAGGCTATGACCTGGATCGCCATCCTACCCAGTGTTAGTTGTACTTGAAGTATCTCAGTTGCATTATGCTGGGCTACTAGTCTGGACGTGTGCATATCAGTTAAGTCTTGAGACAGCCTGATAAAACACATACTTCTACAAAAACAACTTTCTTAACCACAAAAGCATATTTAAATGTGGAAGTTTTTTCCGTGAAGGAAATTATCCACCCAGTGGTAGAATAGCACAAGCCTACAGTCAATCCCAAAATGTTCATAGAGTCATAGGTTGGTACTAGGCTATCAACCCTAGGGCCTATACAAGCCCAGCCATAACAATTCCCTTGCTATTTCTTCCCAGAATATTAACTTCCCTGGTCCCCTGTCTAGCAGGGTGACTAATGTGATCTCCGGGGTGAATTTTCTATCTCCCATCCAACCATCAAGGTTCCTTTTGAAGAGGGCCAAAGAGGTGCTCAGCTTGACATGTATGGGCAGTCTATTCCAGAGTATGGGGAGTCTCTAGGTCAGGCACCTATCCATCCAGCATGTTTTGTTCATTGTGATGACCAGGTTTAGATCCCTGGAGCATGTGGCTCTGAGGGATTTCTTTAAGTGTAGCATGTCCAACAGCACTGGGTTTGACATGGCCTTGTATGTTAAGCAGAGATTGCCTCTGAGTAGGCGATATGCGACAGAGTATAGATGGAGTTTTTTTAGATGGTCAGCATAGGGCATCTGCTTTAGGCCTGTGATTCTTTTAGTGAAGTATTTCTGTGGCCTTTCCAGTTGTTGCAGTTGTCTTGTGAGGTACATAACAAGTGGGGCATTGTACTCTATAATGGGTCTAATGAGGGATGAGCACAGTGGGACAATGACCTCCTTTTTTCTGGATGAAAAGCCCTTAGTGATGAGGTGTGCAACATAGAAGGATTTCCTGACTGTTGTGGTTATGTGGCAATCGAAGGTGAGACCACTGTCCACCTGTGTCCCTAAGTCCCTCATTACACCTTCGGTGTTTAGTGTACTGCCACTTATGTGGTAATTCATGGGTACTTATTTTTTCCCAAAGGGGATAACTATACATTTCTTGGCATTGAGCTTGAGCCCATGGCTCTGGCACCAAGCATCTGTTTCTGTAAGGCCTTTTGTAGAATAGCCACATCATTTGGGGATTCAATAATGGCTCCCAGTTTGCAGTCATCTGCGAACTTTGTTAGCTAGAGTCCCTTAGTGCTGGCCTGTAGTTCAGAGAAGTAGATGCCAAACAAGAGCGGTCCCAGGACTTAACCCTGAGGTACTCCACTTGTCACTTGTCTGAAGCTGGATTTTGAGTCAGCTACTTTTACAGTGTGGGTTCTATCAGTAAGCCAGTTGGCAACCCATCGAGTGACGTAAGGATTAATGCCCAGCTTAGTAAGTTTATCTATAATTCCAGAGTGAGGGATGGTGTCAAAGGCCTTGCAAGGTCCAGATAGGCTGTGTGGACTGCCTTACCCTCGTCCACAGCTCTGGAGACTGATTCAAGGAAGCCAATCAGGTTCAGGAGACAAGAGCTTCCCTTTATGAAGTCAAACTGGGTGGGGTCCAGTGTTTGAAGGTTGCCAATGTTTTTGTTTATAAGTTCCATGATAATGCGTTCCATGGCTTTGCAGATCAGGCTCATCAGACTGATGGGATGATAGTTCCCGGGTTCCAAGGTGGATCCCTCCTTGTCGAGTGGGATAACTGTAGCTGTGTGCCACTCATTGGGCACACAGTCTGAGGTGAGGCTATGATTAAACATGACACTTAGGTGGAGTGCCAGTTCATTTTTTAGTTCATGTAGTACACAGCCCGGGATGTCATCTGGTCCCATGGATGCTGTATTCTTAGCTTTGGAGAGTGCATTTTTTACCTGTGTGGCTTTGATTACCAGAATTTGGCAATCTTTTGATATTGAGATGGGCCCTTTGGAGGTGAGAGGGGGTGAAGTTGGCACTGAATCGATCTGCCAGGATATTGGCAATTTCCTTGGGATCAGTATATCTGATGCCATTCTGTTGTAGCTCAGAGCATATCTGAGCATTGCCATTTAGATTCTTGATATAAAAATAGAATGCCTTGTGGTTGTCCTTGGAACCTTTGTCAATTTTATTTTCGTAACTAGTTTTGGAGGATTTTATGAGGGATCTCAGCTTCTTACTGAGGCTGGTAAGGGAGTTTTTTGCATCCTGGGATTTTCCTCTTTTCTGCAACAGTTTCTTCCTTCTGTTGTATAGTTTGTTTATGGCAGGGGACCACCAAATTGGGTTCCTTTTTGATGGAGACCATCTTGGTTCTGTTTGGAATGGCATGATTCATGCATGAGTGGATGTGCTCATACAGTGCCTTAGTGTAGGGTTCAGCAGTCGAACTTTCAGTTCCTGTCTGCATGGGTGTCATGAAGTTTGTCACTTCTGATTTGAGTAGCATGAAGTTGGCTTTGGAGAAGTTTTTTATGGAGGTTTCCCTACTGGGGGGTGGGGTTGGGATGTGGATGTTAAGGGTGATTAGCTTATGGTCAGACCTGACCAACGAGGGAGTTACTATTGGTGTGGAGCATTGATCTCCCATGTTGGTGATGACCAGGTTTAGGATATTTGAGCCCCTGGTGGGACTATGGATTAGTTGATCCAGGACGCTGGAATTTATAAATTCCAAGAACTTTGCTTTCTGTGGCAAGAAAGCTCTGAAGGGCTTGGTGCTCAAACTTGTATTTTTATGCAGCTCAGCTCAAGCTGCCTAATGGTTTGGGTGCATGGAAGATGCCCTGAAGCTTTAGAGACTGACTGGCTGTTATATCCTTGATAGAATATAATCCATATAGCTAAAGCTACTGCAGCAGTGATCAATATGATGTACAACGTTTGTCTTACAAGACAAAGATAATAAGTACATCAGCATGGAGGGCTTCCAATATCGCTTTTGACCAAGAAGGATGTTTATTAAACAGCTCTCGCTCTCTGAAAACAGAAAAATAATTTATTTATAAAGACAGTAAAAGTTATCTATCTGGGTAAATTTTATTTACTAGTAATTTCACTGTTGGATGCAGATAATGAGGAAATTTTCAGATACAAGTGGAAACCAACCAGAAAAAAATAAAAAGTTTTGCTGGAGGGAGGGGATATACACCTGCTGTTCTGCAAAAATCAGTTAAATTTCCATCTTACGTACGGGAGTTGGCTTCCAGTAATTCAGAGACACGGGAATACAAAAAGTAAAATGACAAAAGGCTGGGCAAAAAAGTTAGAGGCCATTTAGATGAGTTGATTAAACTACAAAAAGCAGACTGCAAAAGAAGGAAAGGCTGGCTAAATGCCATGTTTCTCAAGAATAATCGTTTCAAAGATAGTAGAACTACAAGGCCGAGTGTGCAGGAAAAAAATCACTTTGCACTATACTAAAGAAACTGTCAGAAAGACTGCATTTTTAGTAGGATTTGTTAATTGAGAGGGCATGCTATGTGTACTGCTCCAAATCTGGCCATTAGAAAGCAGGCAAGATCTATATTAATAAAGATGCTAACATATCTGCAGAAAGTTCTGTACTTGGCAAAACTGTGGAAGGGGAGAAGAGTATTGAAAATGAATGCACTAAAGTCTTTGTGAAAAAAATTATTCCCTGTACACCACACAGAAAAGAAGTATGCTTATCAAGGCAATTGAAAGATGATGAAAAATAGGTGTGAGATTTGAGTTACTAAATCCAGTAGTTTTTGGATGTTTTTTTCATGGATAATCAAAGACAGTTTTAAATAAAGAACAGGTTTTGTAGTAAATAAATTTGACCAAAAAGTATGAGTCAGCAAGCTGAAGGGTACTGTTATTGACAGAAGACTGAGAATCACAGTCTATACACAGAGACTTTCTTTGTGAAAATGTTTCCATTGTTGCAAATGGAAATCTTTGAGCAACAGAAAAAAAAACAGGAGTGTACTAGAGGAGTCAGGCATACCCTGGACTCAAACCATAAACTGGCTTTGGAAGATCAATATGACCAGGAAGAAGACCAGCAACAATATGAAATTAGTGAATGAGTGGGGAAACTGCAAAGCATCGCTCCTATTAGATATAAACTGTGGTTCTGCAAGAATTAGATGAAAAAGACCAGAAGTTTATTGACTGTGGTACACCAGTGGGCAAGATGTAAAGTATAAACCCCACTTAATGTCATTAAATGTTTAGGAAGATTCTGTACTGACCAAAGAACTTTAAGCAAAACAGTTTTTGTTCAAGTTTAATGCTACAATTTATATGCTGTTATGTAACACAGAGAAAATCTGGGCATTGCCATGGAGGTTCTTGATATAACTAAAGAAGACTTTGTGATTGTTTTTAGTGTCTGCTGCAATTCTGCCTTCATAGTTGGATTTAGAGGATTTGATGAGGGATCTCAACATTTTGTTCAGGTTAATAAGGGAGTTTTTCCAGTCTTGGGACTTTAGCTTTTTCTGCAACAGTTTCTTCCTTCTGTTGTAGAGTTTATTAATGGCAGGGGACCACCAGACTGGCTTCCCTTTTTGGAGGAGAGCATCTTGGTTCTGTGGGTATGGCTAGTTCCATGCATTTACGTACATGTTCGTGGAGTGCATTGGTGTATGATTCAGCAGTCATGCAGCTTTTCCATTGGCATGTGTGCCGTGAAGTTAGCCACCTCTGTTCTTAGGAGCCCAAAGTCAGCTTTGGAGAAGAATTTTAAGGTGGATACCTTTACAGGGGGTGTGGATGAGATGTGGATTTCCATGGTGATTAGTTTATGGTCGGATCTGACCTGGGAGGGATTGACTACTGGTGTAGAGCAATGGTTGCCCATGTTAGTAATGACCAGGTCAAGGATGTTGCTTCTTCTAGTGGTGGTCAGAATGAGCTGGTCCAGGGCATTGGAACTGCTGAATTCCAAGAAGAGTTGGGGCAGTGTATTGGTGCTTGAGTAGTCTTCCCAGTTGATGGAGGGGTAGTTGAAGTCTACTAATATGAGAGTGTTGGGTTGTACCTTGATAGATTCCAGGGTGCTTAGGAACGTAGAGTGAGAGTCTAGGGACATGGTTGGGGACTTATAGCAGGCTACAACCTGGATCGCCATCTTACCCAGTGTTAGTTGTACCTGAAGTATCTAAGTTGCATTATGCTGGGCTACTAGTCTGGAGGTGTGCATATCAGTTAAGTCTTGAGACAGCCTGATAAAACACAAACTTCTACAAAAACAACTTTCTTAACCACAAAAGCATATTTAAATGTGGAAGTTTTTTCCGTGAAGGAAATTATCCACCCAGTGGTAGAATAGCACAAGCCTACAGTCAATCCCAAAATGTTCATAGAGTCATAGGTTGGTACTAGGCTATCAACCCTAGGGCCTATACAAGCCTAGCCATAACAATTCCCTGGCTATTTCTTCCCAGAATATTTACTTCCCTGGTCCCCTGTCTAGCAGGGTGACTGATGTGATCCCTGGGGTGAATTTCCTATCTCCCATCCAGTCATCAAGGTTCCTTTTGAAGAGGGCCAAAGAGGCACTCAGCTTGACATGTATGGGCAGTCTATTCCAGAGGATGGGGAGTCTCTGGGTCAGGCACCTATCCCTCCAGCATGTTTTGTTCATTGTGATGACCAGGTTTAGATCCCTGGAGCATGTGGCTCTGAGGGATTGGGATTTCTTTAAGTGTAGCATGTCCAACAGCACTGGGTTTGACATGGCCTTGTATGTTAAGCAGAGATTGCCTCTGAGTAGGCGATATGCGACAGAGTATAGATGGAGTTTTTTTAGATGGTCAGCATAGGGCATCTGCTCTAGGCCTGTGATTCTTTTAGTGAAGTATTTCAGTGGCCTTTCCAGTTGTTGCAGTTGTCTTGTGAGGTACATAACAAGCGGGGCATTGTACTCTATAATGGGTCTAATGAGGGATGAGCACAGTGGGACAAGGACCTCCTTTTTTCTGGATGAAAAGCCCTTAGTGATGAGGTGTGCCACATAGAAGGATTCCCTGACTGTTGTGGTTATGTGGCAATCGAAGGTGAGACCACTGTCCGCCTGTGTCCCTAAGTCCCTCATCACACCTTCGGTGTTTAGTGTACTGCCACTTATGTGGTAATTCATGGGTACTTATTTTTTCCCAAAGGGGATAACTATACATTTCTTGGCAATGAGCTTGAGCCCATGGCTCTGGCACCAAGCATCTGTTTCTGTAAGGCCTTTTGTAGAATAGCCACATCATTTGGGGATTCAATAATGGCTCCCAGTTTGCAGTCATCTGCAAACTTTGTTAGCTAGAGTCCCTTAGTGCTGGCCTGTAGTTCAGAGAAGTAGATGCCAAACAAGAGCGGTCCCAGGACTGAACCCTGAGGTACTCCACTTGTCACTTATCTGGAGCTGGATTTTGAGTCAGCTACTTTTACAGTGTGGGTTCTGTCAGTAAGCCAGTTGGCAACCCATCGAGTGACGTAAGGATTAATGCCCAGCTTAGTAAGTTTATCTATAATTCCAGAGTGAGGGATGGTGTCAAAGGCCTTAGCAAGGTCCAGATAGGCTGTGTGGACTGCCTTACCCTCATCCACAGCTCTGGAGACTGATTCAAGGAAGTCAATCAGGTTCAGGAGACAAGAGCTTCCCTTTATGAAGTCAAACTGGGTGGGGTCCAGTGTTTGAAGGTTGCCAATGTTTTTGTTTATAAGTTCCATGATAATGCGTTCCATGGCTTTGCAGATCAGGCTCATCAGACTGATGGGATGATAGTTCCCGGGTTCCAAGGTGGATCCCTCCTTGTCGAGTGGGATAACTGTAGCTGTGTGCCACTCATTGGGCACACAGTCTGAGGTGAGGCTATGATTAAACATGACACTTAGGTGGGGTGCCAGTTCATTTTTTAGTTCATGTAGTACACAGCCCGGGATGTCATCTGGTCCCATGGATGCTGAATTCTTAGCTTTGGAGAGTGCATTTTTTACCTGTGTGGCTTTGATTACCAGAATTTGGCAATTGTTTGATATTGAGATGGGCCCTTTGGAGGTGAGAGGGGGTGAAGTTGGCACTGAACTGATCTGCCAGGATATTGGCAATTTCCTTGGGATCAGTATATCTGATGCCATTCTGTTGTAGCTCAGAGCATATATGAGCATTGCCATTTAGATTCTTGATATAAAAATAGAATGCCTTGTAGTTGTCCTTGGAACCTTTGTCAATTTTATTTTCGTAACTAGTTTTGGAGGATTTTATGAGGGATCTCAGCTTCTTACTGAGGCTGGTAAGGGAGTTTTTTGCATCCTGGGATTTTCCTCTTTTCTGCAACAGTTTCTTCCTTCTGTTGTATAGTTTGTTTATGGCAGGGGACCACCAGATTGGGTTCCTTTTTGATGGAGACCGTCTTGGTTCTGTTTGGAATGGCATGATTCATGCATGAGTGGATGTGCTCATACAGTGCCTTAGTGTAGGGTTCAGCAGTCAAACTTTCAGTTCCTGTCTGCATGGGTGTCATGAGGTTTGTCACTTCTGACTTGAGTAGCATGAAGTTGGCTTTGGAGAAGTTTTTTATGGAGGTTTCCCTACTGGGGGGTGGGGTTGGGATGTGGATGTTAAGGGTGATTAGCTTATGGTCAGACCTGACCAACGAGGGAGTTACTACTGGTGTGGAGCACTGATCTCCCATGTTGGTGATGACCAGGTTTAGGATATTTGAGCCCCTGGTGGGACTATGGATTAGTTGGTTCAGGACGCTGGAATTTATGAATTCCAAGAACTTTGCTTTCTGTGGCAAGAAAGCTCTGAAGGGCTTGGTGCTCAAACTTGTATTTTTATGCAGCTCAGCTCAAGCTGCCTAATGGTTTGGGAGCATGGAATGTGCCCTGAAGCTTTAGAGACTGACCGGCTGTTATATCCTTGGTAGAATATAATCCATATAGCTAAAGCTACTGAAGCAGTGATCAATATGATGTACAACGTTTGTCTTACAAGACAAAGGTAATAAGTACATCAGCATGGAGGGCTTCCAATATCGCTTTTGACCAAGAAGGATGTTGATTAAACAGCTCTCGCTGTGTGAAAACAGAAAAATAATTTATTTATAAAGACAGTAAAAGTTATCTATCTGGGTAAATTTCATTTACTAGTAATTTCACTGTTGGATGCAGATAATGAGGAAATTTTCAGATACAAGTGGAAACCAACCAGAAAAAAATAAAAAGTTTTGCTGGAGGGAAGGGATATACACCTGCTGTTCTGCAAAAATCAGTTAAATTTCCATCTTACATACAGGAGTTGGCTTCCAGTAATTCAGAGACACAGGGGAATACAAAAAGTAAAATGACAAAAGGCTGGGCAAAAAAGTAAGAGGCCATTTAGATGAGTTGATTAAACTACAAAAATCAGACTGCAAAAGAAGGAAAGGCTGGCTAAATACCATGTTTATCAAGAATAATCATTTCAAAGATAGTAGAACTACAAGGCCGAGTGTGCAGGAAAAAAATTCACTTTGCACTATACCAAAGAAACTGTCAGAAAGACTGCATTTTTTAGTAGGATTTGTTAATTGAGAGGGCATGCTATGTGTACTGCTCCAAATCTGGCCATTAGAAAGCAGGCTAGATCTATATTAATAAAGATGCTAACATATCTGCAGAAAGTTCTGTACTTGGCAAAACTGTGGAAGGAGAGAAGAGTATTGAAAATGAATACACTAAAGTATCTGTGAAAAAATTATTCCCTGTACACCACGCAGAAAAGAAGTATGCTTATCAAGGCAATTGAAGGATGATGAAAAATAGGTGTGAGATTTGAGTTGCTAAATCCAGTAGTCTTTTGATGTTTTTTTCATGGATAATCAAAGACAGTTTTAAATAAAGAACAGGTTTTGTAGAAAATAAATTTGACCAAAAAGTATGAGTCAGCAAGCTGAAGGGTACTGTTATTGACAGAAGACTGAGAATCACAGTCTATACACAGAGACTTTCTTTGTGAAAATGTTTCCATTGTTGCAAATGGAAATCTTTGAGCAACAGAAAAAAAAAAACAGGAGTGTACTAGTGGAGTCAGGCATACCCTGGACTCAAACCACAAACTGGCTTTGGAAGATCTATATGACCAGGAAGAAGACCAGCAACAATATGAAATTAGTGAATGAGTGGGGAAACTGCAAAGCATCACTCCTATTAGATATAAACTGTGGTTCTGCAAGAATTAGATGAAAAAGACCAGAAGTTTATTGACTGTGGTACACCAGTGGGCAAGATGTAAAGTATAAACCCCACTTAATGTCATTAAATGTTTAGGAAGATTCTGTACTGACCAAAGAACTTTAAGCAAAACAGTTTTTGTTCAAGTTTAATGCTACAATTTATATGCTGTTATGTAACACAGTTCTACATGGTAAGCATTCAAATGTATTTTAAATACGAGGGGTGGAGTTGCAACAGTGATTGCTATATATAATCGTGATATTAGATGGGGATTTCTGCTGAATAGTTGCATACTTGAGCTGCATCAACGTTATTACAAGCTGAGATAAATACAAACCTGCAGTGTTATAAGATAGTACTGTATTTCATTTTTTTCTGTTTTGTTTCATTGAATATTGTGTTAAAAATAGTACTGCATTTATCTGCTTATTTATTTGTTCACCAGAAATTGTGAGCCCTCTCTGTGTCTGCAGTCAGTGGGTTTACTCTTCTCACTTCATTGATATTTGGTGTAGAAGTCTTAGCCTAGAGGGTTTCTCTGTGCCTTATAGTCTTAGTCCCTTATCTTTGAAATTATTTCTGCTGAATAGTTGCATACTTGAGCTGCATCACCTTTATTACAAGCTAAGTACAAACTTGCAGTGTTATAAGATAGTACTGCATTTATCTGCTTACTTATTTGTTCACTGAAAATTGTGAGCTCTCTCTGTGTCTGCAGTTAGTTTTCCCCACACACCCTCACTGTTCTTGTTGTGGTATTAATCTTGATGGCTTTGGAATTGACTGCCATTCCTGTAAATTTGTGCTTGAACACTCCTCCCTGGCCCATCTCATCTGCTCACTCAACCAAGTACAGTGAGGTCATATTTTAATTTCAGACACTCCTACCATTCCCATCTGTTCAGCCCTGTCCCAGCTCTATCCTAGCCTAGTCTCATTAGCTCATCCTGCCTAATACAGATTGAACATCTGAGTAGGCATACCCACTTAGGCTCTAAACTTGCCTGATTGAAGACTGCTGAAACAGGGCTCAGTTCTGAGGTTTTTACTGTTTAAAATTGGGTAATTTGTTTAAATCAGTTTGCTTGTTTTCTATTGTTACATATAAAAAATGCACTTTATCTGTTTTTTACTGTATTTGTGTTTCTTCCTACTTTATTACCTTATTTTGCTTTTGTCTCTTCTTAAAAGTACTCAATTGTGTTTATTCTGCTGCATTTATTACTGTGTGGTAGTAGCCTGATTAAATTGTAACTGTTATTCTAAGTCTTTTGGTTAAAGCACTTGGGCTTCAGACCAGTTGTTTTACATTAAGAAGGTTTGTGGTCTGCACTGTTGTGGCAGGACAGGTAGCTTACATCCGAAGTTTGGTTTGGAATTTCTGATCACTGTTTGTTATTCTAAAAGTGTATTGGTTCTGGATTAAGCACTTGGACTCCAGGCTAGTTATTTTACATTAAGAAGGTTTGTGGTCTGCACTCTTGTGGGAGGAGAGGCTAGTTTCTGCCCTTCTGAGCTGGGAATTTCTGGCCAAAGGCTTACTGTGCCTGCTTATTTGAACTGTTTTTCTGATATTGGTGCACCTTGTCTGCTGTAACATAGACTAGATTCAGGCCTGCTGAATCTGGCTTTGTTTGTATAACTTGAACACTAAGCCAGGCCATCATTTTTGGGGAGGGTTCCCATGCACCTTAGTGGCAGGAGTGTGTGGTTAGAACTTGTCTGATTGAAGACTGCTGGAACAGGGCTCAGTTTTGAGGTTTTTTACTGGTTAATTGGGTAATTTGTTTAAATCAGTTTGCTCATTTTCTATTGTTATAAAAAATGCACTTTATTCATCTGCTTTTACTGTAATTGTGTTTCTTCCCACTTTATTACCTTATTTTGCTTGTGCTTCTTCTTAAAAGTACTCAATTGTATTATTCTGCTGCAGTTATTACTGCTTGGTAGTAGCCTGATTAAATTGTAACTGTTATTCTAAGCCTTTTGGTTTAAGCACTTGGGCTTCAGACCAGTTGTTTTACATTAAGAAGGTTTGTGATCTGCATTGTTGTGGCAGGACAGGTAGTGTACATCCTTCTAAGTTGGTAATTGCTGATTGAAGGCTCAGTGCCTGTTATTCTAAAAGTGCATTAGTTTAAGCACTTGGTCTTCAGGCCAGTTAATTTACATTAAAAAAGTTTGTGGTCTGCAATCTTGTGGAAGGAGACCCTGCCCTTTTCAGCTGGGAATTTCTGGTTAAAGACTTATTGTGCCTGCTTATTTGAACTGTTTCTTTTTGAAATTTGTGTGCCTTGTTTGCTGTAGTCCAGAAGTTAGTAGTTTATTGGCCATTTTGGGCTAATTTCTATCTCTTTCATTTCCCTGCTATAAAAACCACATTTGTGCATTTTTTGCTCGTATTCAGCTCAGTAAGTACCTGCCAGGTGTCCTGCAGAGTTCTACAGCAGTAGAGAGACAAAAGAGAGAATTTGGAGTAATTTATCATTTTTCTGCGTTTTCTTGCTGTCTTTAACTAATTCCACCTAAAACGCCAATTTTTTAGCATTTCTGTGATTTAAAAAGCTTGTTTCTGCTACATATTCTACTTATTTGCTGCCTGCACTTGAACTAAGTCATTTTTGTGTTTAAATAATCTGTTTAACTGTTGTACACTACACACTAAAGTGCTATAGCCATTTCTGTGCATATAAAGTGTTTTTTTATTGTATCTGCTTTATTTTCTGAAAAGAATACATATATACTTGTTTCCCGCCTTTCTGAACTAGTATAGTCCAGTTTTTAGGTTATTGCTGACTTCAGGGCTGTGTTACAAGTTTCTGTGTTGCCCATACCTTACTTGGATAGAAGGAAGTTTCCCTGTTCACCTGTGAGAGAGAGGAGCTTTTAGCAGCCTATCTGACCCTAGAGGAATGGTTTCAGCCCAGAAGCCAGTAGTTTATTGGCCATTTTGGGCTAATTTCTATCTCTTTCATTTCCCTGCTATAAAAAATGCATTTGCCCAGTTTTGCACGCCAGGCAGCGCCGATTAGCTAGGGTTAAACTATTCCCAGCTCCACTAAGTCTACTCTTCAATTTTTCCCTTGGAACTAGACAAACTTTCAACTTAAGTACTCAAACCATTCATTTCCCAGCCCAGCACTTGTTCAAAACTCATAGCAAGCACTAATTAACCCTAGCACTAGACCCCCCTTTACTGCCTAGAAGGATAAGGCTCTCTAATCGTCCCTACCAGCCAATCAGTAAAACAGCTCATTTTACCTATTGAGGCATGTCCAAAGGGCAGTTTCAGGTGAACTCTCCAGTCCAACTGGTGAATCTGGGCATTTTGAGGCAATGTTACAACTGCCTCATGTACACACACAACCCTCTCTTCCTACCACTAAATACTAATATATGCAAGAGATGCAATTATACAGCCAAACTGGAGGCAAAGCTCTCGCAACCCAAGACTGAAACTGAAACTGACAGTCAAGAGGAGAAGGAAAATACTTGCAACACACCACTAGTCTCACATAGACCTACTAAACCAACACCGGCAAATAACACACATAAATACAAGAAAACATACTCGGAGGCTCTAAATAAAAATCTGCAAAAGCAACAGAGACCTCCAAAGAAGACACCCAAGCAACCTCCACACCCCATCACAAACCATGAAACACATACTTCACATAATCAGTGTGCCACGCAATCACAGCCCTTAAGGCAAAACAACATACCCAACACACTAGTAATAGGCGACTCTATAGTCAGGCACACTGATGTCCCACTAACTTGGCTGGACAAGGAGAAGGGTACAGTTAGCTGCCTGTCGGGCGCCAGGATCCTCCACATAGCACAAGCACTCAGGTCACTCCAGAACAAGTACAAATATGACTCTGTCATTGTCCATGTTGGTGTGAATGACCTGAGACGTACCTCCCTGGACTACATGAAAAGAGACATGGACGAGCTCTCTGATCACGTAGCCCAAGCTGGTATGACCCTGACCCTGAGTAGCATCCTGCCCTCACCTAGAATGATGCCACAGTATAAAGAAAAAAATATCAATTTTAACAATTGGCTAAGTTTCTGGTGTCATTCAAAGGGGATCCAGTATCTGTTTGCCTGGGATGACATGCTTGACAAGCCATGTTTCTTTGCAAGGGATGGCTTGTACCTGTCACCCTTAGGCTTTTGAATACAGGCCAAGGCTTTTGCCGCCCCCTTAGTGCCTTTTTTAGTCAAGGCTCAATAGACAAACCCACCACCGTAAATAGCACAAGTAACCAAAAACTAAAGGTAATGCTACTCAACACCAGAAGTCTAAACCTGAAAATGCATGCACTTGAGGTGCTCCTCAGTATGGAGAGCATCAATATATGTGCAGTAACAGAAACCTGGTTTACGGCTACAGACAGCACCCTAGCACTACCAGGTTATAACTCATACCATACTTTTCTGCCACAGAACTCAGACTGAAACACAAAAGGCGGGGGTGTATCCATATTCATCAAGGATACCCACACCTCCAGGTTAAGGGCACAGCACAATGCCTCAGAAATCATCCATGTGCAACTAACAATGGGCAAAACTGTAATTCAAATTGTAGCTTGCTACAGATCACCCACCATGACCCAGGACCCCCATTCCAAGTTTCTGGAGACACTGGAAAATATGAAAGTCCTACCAAATGCCCTAATATTGGGTGATTTCAATTACCCAAACATTAACTGGGAGAACTACTCAAGTACTAACTCCCTTGCCCAACGCTTCCTAAAATTTATAAACTCAAATGTCCTGGATCAACTGGTCAACACCCCCACCAGAGGTGACAACATATTGGACCTGGTCATCATCAACATGGATGACCGGTGTTCTACACTGGAGGTCAACCACTTGCTGGTTAGATCAGGCCATAGACTAATCACTCTGGATATCCACATTCCACCCCCACTCCCAATCAAGGAAACCACCATGAAAAACTTTTCAAAAGCAAACTTCACGTTACTTAAGACCAAGGTGGAAAGGTTCACAGCCCCCATGCTAAAGGACAATGCTGTCCAAGCTGCTGAATCCCTTACAAAGGCACTCTATGAGCACCTACAAGAATGCTATCCCAAGCAAAATCAAGACTCACTCCTCCAAAAAAAGGAAACCAATCTGATGGACCCCTGCCATAAACAAACTATACAATAGAAGGCGGAAACTAGTACAGAAAAGAGTAAAATCCCAAAAAGGAAAGACATCCCTGATCAGTATCAGCAAGAAACTAAGATCTCTCATAAAATCATCCAAGGCTAGCTTCGAAAGAAAAATTGCCAAGGACTCCAAAGATAACCACAAAGTGTTCTTTAGCTATGTCAAGAACCTAAGTGGAAACTCTCAGATCTGCTCTGAGTTAGTGCAGAATGGCACAAAATACACTGAACCAACTGATATTGCCAACATTTTGGCAGACAGGTTTAGTGCAAACTTCACCCCCTCTCACCCCCTAAAGGGCCCATAACCATACCAGAAGAATGTAGACCCCCGGCAATCACTGACACACAGGTTAAAATAGCCCTATCCAAAGCCAAAAACACAGCTTCAATGGGACTGGACTGTGTCTCAGGCTGTGTCTTACACAAACTCCAAAATGAAATAACCCCTCACCTAAGCACACTGTTCAAACTCAGCCTCTCTACAAGCTACGCACCCATAGAGTGGTGCACAGCAACAGTTATCCCACTCCACAAAGGTGGAGCCACAATGAACCCCAGGAACTATCTCCCTATAAGCCTGACTAGCCTGGTCTGCAAGTTTATGGAGCACATCATCATGGAACTCATTAACAGAGAAATTGGGAACTTCCAAACATTGGACCCTACCCAGTCTGGCTTTTTAAGGGCAGATCATGCCTCCTAAACCTGGAGGACTTCTTTGAGACAGTTACCAAGGCTTTAAATGAGGGAAAGGAGGTCCACACAGCCTACCTAGACCTCGCAAAGGCTTTCAACACCCTTCCCCATTCTGGTATTATAGACAAGCACACCAGCCTGAACATAAACCCCTATGTCATGAGATGGGTTGCCAACTGGCTCACAGATAGAACACATATGATGAGAGTTGCAGGCTCTAGGTCCGACTCTAAACCGGTTACAAGTGGCGTCCCCCAGGGCTCAGTCATGGGACCCCTCTTGTTTGGTATATACTTCTCAGAGGTACAGGCAAGCACAGGAGGACTATGGCTGACCAAGTTCGCAGATGACTGCAAACTGGGGGCCATAATTGACTCTCCAGCTGATACTGACATCCTCCAGAAGGGTCTCACCGAGATGCATACCTGGTGTCAAAATCATGGCCACAAGCTAAATGCCAAAAAGTGCATAGTCGTCCCCTTTGGAAAAAACAAAGTACCCGCGAACTACCACATACTCGGTAGTCCCCTAAAACATAAACTGTAATAAGGGATCTGGGGACCCAAGTAGATAGTAATCTCTCCTTTGATAATCATATTGCCAAGGTGGTTAGAAAATCCTTCTATGTGGCCCACCTAATCACCAAAGGGTTTTCATCTAGAACA
Organism: Protopterus annectens; assembly: GCF_019279795.1. Taxonomy (NCBI): domain Eukaryota; kingdom Metazoa; phylum Chordata; order Ceratodontiformes; family Protopteridae; genus Protopterus; species Protopterus annectens. Next base: position 972,325,403 of record NC_056745.1, on the reverse strand, counting down.
AAAGAGGTTATTATGCCCCTCTACTCATCACTCATCAGACCCATCATAGACTACAATGTCCCATTTGGGATGTACCTTACAAGACACTTGCAACAGCTGAAAAGACCACAGAAGTACCTCATCAAGAAGATTACTGGCCGCACACAGATGCCCTATGCTGCCCAACTGAAAAAACTCCAGCTGTACTAGGTTGCATACCGCTTACTCAGAGGTGATCTCTGCCTGACATACAAGGCCATGTCCAACCCAGAATTGATGGACATGCTCCACCTAAAAAAAAAAAAATCCCCGAGAGCCACATGCTCTAGGGATCTAAACCTCACCACAACAATAAATAGGACTTGCTGAAGGGATAGATTCATAGGTTCATAGGTTCATAGGTTCATACTAGGGCATTTATAAGCCTAGCCAGAATGTGTTTGGCTTTCGCCACCCATTTTAAATTTATTTTGCTATGCCCTTTTTTGAGGTTAGTATACTGTGCCTCTGTCTAACAGTGACACAGAAGTGATACCCGGGGTAAACCTACGATCTCCCATCCACTCATCAAGATTCCTCTTGAAGAGAGTCAATGAGGGACTCTGCCTAACCTGGACTGGGATTTTATTCCAGAGTGAAGGGAGCCTCTGGGTTACGAATCTGTCCCTCCAGCATGTCCTATTTATTTCAGTGCTGAGGTTCAAGTCACTCGAGCACGTAGCTCGATGGGATTTGGATTTTCTGAGGTGCAGCATGTCCATTAATTCTGGGTTGGACATGGCTTTATACGTCAGGCACAGATCGCCTCTGAACAGGCGGTATGCCACTGAGTAGAGCTGGAGTTTCTTTAAGCAGCATATGGCATCTGTTTGAGCCCTTTGATCCTCTTTGTGAGGTACTTTTGGGGTCTTTCCATGTTGCTCCAGGTGTCTGGTAAGGTACATCCCAAAAGGCGGATTGTACTCAATTATGGGCCTGATGCGGGATGAGTAAAGAGGCACGATGACATCCCCTGATCTAGATGTGAATCCCTTCATGATTAGGTGGGCTATATAAAATGTTCTTCTAACCACTTTGGCCACGTGGTTGTCAAATGAGAGATTGCTATCAACTTGGGTCCCCTAATTACTTCTTCTGTACTTAATGGATTACCACCAATGTGGTAATTTGTGGGCACTTTGTTTTTGCCAAAGGGGATGACTATACACTTTTTGGCATTTAGCTTGAGGCCATGGCTCTGGCACCAGTTGTCTGTTTATATGAGGCCCTTTTGGAGGATGCTTGTGTTGGCTGGAGAGTCGATTATGGCACCCAGTTTGCAGTAATCTGTGAACTTGGTCAGCCACAGTCCTTCCGTGTTGGCCTGTACTTCCGAGAAATATATACCGAACAAGAGAGGTCCCAGGACTGAGCCTTGTGGGACACCACTTGTAACTGGTTTGGAGTCTGACATGGCTCCAGCAATTCTAACCATGTGGGTTCTGTCCTTGAGCCAGTTTGCAATCCATCTAGTGACATAGGGGTTTATATTTAAGCTGGTGAGCATATCTATAATGCCCAAGTGGGGTATTGTATCGAAGGCTTTTGCGAGGTCAAGGTAGGCTGTGTGGACCACCTTCCCCTCGTCAATGGCCTTGGTGACTGTTTCAAAGAAATCAACCTGGTTTAAGAGGCAGGATCTGTCCTTAACAAAGCCGAACTGGGTAGGATCCATTGTTTGTAGGTCCCCAATATCTTTATTTATGAGGTCCATGATGATCCTTTCCATAGCTTTGTAGACCAAGCTACTCAGGCTTATGGGGCGATAGTTTCCAGGATCCATTGAGGCACCACCTTTATGGAGAGGGACCACTGTTGCTGTACGCCACTCTTTGGGCACATATCCTGTAGTAAGGCTGAGATTGAACAGTAGTTTTATGTTTGGGTTTAGCTCTTCTTGGAGTTCATGTAGGACGCAGTAGGATTCCGGGACACCATCTGGACCCATTGATGCTGTGTTTTTTGCTTTGGAGAGGGCGGCTCTTACCTGAGCATCTGAGATGTCAGGGGAGCAGCACTCTGCTGAGATAGATATTTGCCCTTTGGTGGGGAGTTTGCACTGAACCTGTCAGCTAGGATGTTGGCAATGTCTGTGGGTTCGGTGTATTTTTTGTAATTTTGGACTAATTCTGAGCATATCTGGGAATTACCACCCAGGTTCCTAACATAACTAAAGAAAGCCTTGTGATTATCCTTAGTGTCCTGTGCAATTTTTCTCTCGAAGCTGGCCTTAGACAATTTTATGTGTGCCCGTAGTTTTTTGCTAATACTGATCAGTGATGCCTTCCCTTTTTGGGATTTTGCTCTATCATTTAGTAGCTTCCTGTCCCAGAGACTCCTCATGCTTTGGAACAGGATTCCAATCTACATTAGGCAGAGCCCCTCACTAACACTCTTCAAGAGAAACCTTGACGAGTGGATGGAAAACAAAAAATTTACCCCGGGGATCACTGCAGTGGCTCTGCTGGACAGAGGCACAGGGAACTAATGGCTCTGCTGGGCAGAGGCACAGGGAACTAATCTAAGGGGGCAGCAAAAGCCAACACATTCTGGCTAGGCTTACAGATGCTCTCGGGCAGATAGCCTAGTACTTACCTGTGAACCTATGAATCTTTTCAGGTTTGTGACAAGCTAAAAATGACTTGAAAGAAGCAAATTAATGTTAACAGAATGTTGTGATCTAGGATTGCTGGGATGAATGTAAAATGTATAGGTATTATATTATATACAAAACTAAAAGATAATTGTCTTTTTTTATAGAGATGAATATGTAAATTAATTTTCTTAGATTAAGTTATAGATACATTTTTCATTTTTTAAGCAAAAAGACTTGAAAAAGCAGGAAACAAGGAGGAATTATGAAAATCACAAAAATGGTAGTTTTTTCTTAAATTTGCAAAGTAACTGTTTTTTCCCAGTAGCACCCATTTTAGCCAATGACAAGTAGCCTGTACCTGCAGGCAATTAATCATGAAAGGTCTGAACAGTATGTCCTGAGTGAAATCTAAACGTTAAGCACACTGCACTTTGTAAAGACATATTTGCAAATAATTCTGCAAAAAAAAAAAAAGTCAAGTAAGAAAGTCTGAAACTGTGGTAAGCAAATAGTTACACAAGTATAATAGGTTAGTCTGGTTTGGTAAATTAATTGTAAAAGACAGTGATTCCATAAAAGCAACCTAGGTATGTTGGTAGCTGTGTTGTTTAGATGTGCATATATAAGTTTGAACATTTGGGAGACCACCATTTATCTGCGGTCAATTTGAAATTAACATATACTTACATACGCATGTAAAAGTAATATACTATTTGTGTGTGTGTGTGTGTGTGTGTGTGCGTGTGTGTGTGTGTGTGTGTGTGTGTGTGTGTGTGTGTGTGTGTCTGTGTGTGTGTGTGTGTGTGTGTGTGAGGATACATATGGAAACATGACAGCTGTTTGAATGGTATTTTTGAGAGATTGCTCAATAGCAGAGATAAGGAAACTTCCCCTTTCATCAGACATTGTGCGATGTTGGGTTTGGCGTATTTAAGGTAGCTGGGGTGCGGAGAGTACAGGGGGCATGACCTTTCCCCCGCCAGCATAAATACTCATTTTCATTTCTCGGGCTTTTTTCAATAAGTCTGTTTTTAAACATCTGTATTTGATAAAACAGACTTTTGAACAGAATGTAATTCAATCTTACCTCATAAATGCATATTTAAATATACATATACATATACACAGGTGTGTGTGTGTGTATATTTTTGTTTTATTAGAAAAGGTTTTATTACTATGAAAGTGTCTTGTTTTTTGAGCTGCCAGTATATGTATAGGGATTTGTGGCTTGGCATAATAGTTAAGGTGTTTACCTCACAGACACAAGATACAAGGCTTGATTCCCACCTTTGTCCACTGAGAAGTTACTGACCGGGCAGGTAATAGTATGCAGACTGATTAAATAGCATTTACCTATCAACCTATGTGACACATATTACAGTAAAGCCAGCAACATCTATTCTTTGGATGGGATGTTAAAATGAGGATCCAGCTTCCTGAGTTGAAAAAAGATCCAATAGCACTTAATTAAGAAGAGTCAGTGTTCTTTATTTTATAATACACTATACACATTTACATAAAAGAGTTATAGTATATACAGCAGTTGCAATTTAGCCCCACAGCCTGTCTTAATCTATGCCATTATTTGCATGACAAGAAGAAGAGAAAGAAAACAAAGTAAATATAAAAAAATATTGAATAGTGTTCTAGTAAAAATATTGGAGTGTTTGTACATATGTAATAACTCAGAGAACTATAAAACATGCTGTAACATATACATATTTCCATACTCATCAAGACCTCTTTTAGAGAGTCATTGAGGACTCTGCCATACCCACTGGGATTTCCTTTATAATTATGGCTTCCATCCATTTGCTAAATAATAATTCTACAGTTGTTGCCTTCCACAGTTGAGCTCTCACCTCCATTTTCCCTCTTGACAGCTGCAGCATGTCCCTTAATTCGGGTTGGACATGGCCTTATCACGCCAGGCACAGGTCGCATCTGAGCAGGCGGTATGCCACTGAGTAGAGCTGGAGTTTCTTTAACCGGGCAGCATATGACATCTATTTGAGCCCTTTGATCCTCTTGGTGAGGTACTTTTAGGGTCTTTCCAGTTGCTGCAGGTGTTTGGTAAGGTACATCCCAAAAGGGGCATTGTACTCGATTATGGGCCTGATGAGGGATGAGTAAAGAGGCACGATGACCTCCCCTAATCTAGATGTGAATCCCTTCATGATTAGGTGGGCTATATAAAATGTTTTTCTAACCACTTTGGCCACGTGGTTGTCAAATGAGAGATTACTATCAACTTGGGTCCCCAGGTCCCTAATTACTTCTTCTGTACTTAATGGATTACCACCTATGTGGTAATTTGTGGGCACTTTGTTTTGCCAAAGGAGATGACTATACACTTTTGGCGTTTAGCTTGAGGCCATGGCTCTGGCACCAGTTGTCTGTTTCTATGAGGCCCTTTTGGAGGATGCTTGTGTCGGCTGGAGAGTCGATTATGGCACCCAGTTTGCAGTCATCTGTGAACTTGGTCAGCCACAGTCCTTCCGTGTTGGCCTGTACCTCCGAAATATATACCAAACAAGAGAGGTCCCAGGACTGAGCCTTGTGGGACGCCACTTATAACTGGTTTGGAGTCTGACATGGCTCCAGCAATTCTAACCATGTGGGTTCTGTCCTTGAGCCAGTTTGCAACCCATCTAGTGACATAGGGGTTTATATTTAAGCTGGTGAGCTTATCTATAATGCCCAAGTGGGGTATTGTATCAAGGCTTTTGAGGTCCAGATAGGCTGTGTGGACCACCTTCCCTTCACAATGGCCTTGGTGACTGTTTCAAAGAAGTCAACCAGGTTTAAGAGGCAGGATCTGCCCTTAACAAAGCCGAACTGGGTAGGATCCAGTGTCTGTAGGTCCCCAATATCTTTATTTATGAGGTCCATGATGATCCTTTCCAAAGCTTTGCAGACCAAGCTAGTCAGGCTTATGGGGCGATAGTTTCCAGGGTCCGTTGAGGCACCACCTTTGTGGAGAGGGACCACTGTTGCTGTATGCCACTCTTTGGGTACATATCCTGTAGTAAGGCTGAGACTGAACACTAGTTTTATGTTTGGGTTTAGCTCTTCTTGGAGTTCATGTAGGACGCAGCCTGGGACACCGTCTGGTCCCATTGATGCTGTGTTTTTTGCTTTGGAGAGGGCGGCTCCCACCTGAGCATCTGAGATGTCAGGGCGGCAGCACTCTGCTGGGATAGATATTTGCCCTTTTGGTGGGGAGGGGGGGAAGAAGTTTGCGCTGAACCTGTCAGCTAGGATGTTGGCAATGTCTATGGGATCAGTGTATATTTTGTCATTTTGGACTAATTCTGAGCATATCTGGGAATTCCCACCCAGGTTCCTAACATAACTAAAGAAAGCCTTGTGATTATCCTTAGTGTCCTGTGCAATTTTTCTCTCGAAGCTGGCCTTTGACGATTTTATGAGTGCCCTTAGTTTTTTGCTAATACTGATCAGAGATGCCTTCCCTTTATGGGATTTTGCTCTATCATGTAGTAGCTTCCTCCTTCTATTGTATAGTTTGTTTATGGCTGGGGTCCACCAGACAGGTCATCTGCCTTTGGAGGATTGGGTCTTGGTTTTATTTGGGATTGCATGATCCATGCATTCCTGAAGGTGTTCATAGAATGCATTTATAAAGGATTCTGCAGTCTGGGCCATATTTTCCACAGGCCCGGGGGCTTTGAAGGATTCCACCTCAGTTTTGAGGAGTGTGAAATTTGCTTTAGAGAAGTTTTTCACTGTGGTTTTCTGGGCAGGGGGTGGGGTCGGGATGTGAATATCCAGTGAGATCAGTTTATGGTCTGATCTTACCAGTGAGGGATACACTTCTGGTCTGGAGCATAGAGTCCCCATGTTGGTGATGATCAGGTCCAGTATGTTTTCCCCTCTTGTGGGAGTGGTAACAAGTTGTTCCATAGCATTTGAGTTTATGAATTCTAGGAACCTTTGGGCAAGGGTGTTGGAGCTAGAGTAATGCTCCCAATCTATGTTTGGGTAGTTGAAGTCGCCCAATATAATGGTGTTCGGAGTGACCTTCATATTTTCCAGTGTTCTCAGGAAGGCCGAGTGGGGTTCCTGGGTTTGGGAGGGTGGTCTGTAGCAGGCTATAAACTGGAAGGCAGTTTTACCCACTGTTAGTTGCACATGGATAGTCTCTGATGTTTCTTGCTTTGCCACCAACCTGGAGGTGTGGGTATTTTTGATGAATATCGATACTCCGCCTCCTTTTGTGGTTCGGTCCAAGTTTTGGGGCCGAAAAGCATGGTATGAGGTATAACCTGGTAGTGCTGGGGTGCTCTCGGGAGTCCTGAACCAGGTTTCTGTTACTGCACAGATATCGCTGTTCTCCATGCTAAGGAGAGTTTCGAGTGCGTGCATCTTGAGGTTTAGACTTCTGGCATTTAGTAGCACTACTCTTAGTTTCTTATCCCTTGTGATACCTATGGAGGTGGGTTTGTCTTTTGAGCCTTGCCTAAAAAGGTACTATGGGGGTAGCAAGAGCCTTTGCCAATATCCGAAAGCCCAGGGGTGACAGGTGCAAGCCGTCCCTAGCAAAGCATCGTGGCTTGTCGTGCATATCATCCCAAGCTGACAGGCATTGGATCCCCTTTGAATGACACCAATACTTAAGCCAATTGTTGAAATTGATCATCTTGTCTTCATATTGTGGCATCATTCTTGGTGAGGGTAAGATGCTACTCAAGGTCAGGGTCATACCAGCCTGGGCTACATGCTCAGAGAGCTCCTCTATGTCTCTTTTCATGTAGTCCAGGGAGGTACGTCTCAGGTCATTCACACCAGCATGGACAATGACTGAGTCATATTTGTACTTGCCTTGGAGTGACCTGAGTGCTTGTGTTATGTGGCAGATCCTAGCACCAGACAGGCTGCTCACCGTGACCTTCTCCTTGTTCAGCCTGGTGAGCGGGACGTCAGTGTGCCTGACAATAGAGTCACCTATTACAAGTGTATCAGGTGTGTTGTTTAGCCTTAAGGGCTGTGACTGTTCGGCACACTGGCTTTGTGAGATATGTGTTGCACGTGTTTTGTTTTGGGGTAGCAGTTGCTTGTGTGTTTGCTTTGGAGGTCTCTGCTGCTTAGGCAGATCTTTATTTAGAGCCTCCGAGTATGTTTTTGTGTGATTATGTGTTTGGTTTGCTGTCGTGGTAGGTCTATGTGAGACTGGAATTGTAGTGAGTGTGGTTTCCTTCTCCTCCTGACTGGTTATGCCAGTACTGAGTTGAGAGAGCTTAGCCTCCAGTTTGGCTATATGGTTGCATCTATCACATGTGTTGGAATTTGTTGGGAGGAGGAGAGGGTTGTCTGTGTACATGAGGCAGTTGTAACATTGCCTCAAGATTCCCATATTCACCAGCTGGACCAGAGAGGAGATTGACAATTGACCTTTGGACATGCTAGAGTAATATTGGGAATTCCTTTATAATTGAAAACAAGGGCCAATGGGGAGCGAGGGTGTAGTGCTTTTAATTTTTAGTGCTGACTTATAATTGCTTTAGTGAGCAAGTGCCAGGTAACAAGTGCAATGTGTTACAGGTAACTTAAATGCAAAAATGACAAACAGTAACTTTCTTTCAAGCGAAGCAAGGAAATAAGTACAGTAAGCAATGCAGATATCACTAGGGATCCACAGAAGCGCTGAGAAGCCACATTTTAGGTGGAATTAGTGTTTCATGGAAATAACAAGCATACAAACAAAGCTAGATTCAGCAGGCCTGGATCTAGTCTATGCTACAGCAAACAAGGTGTACCAATTTCAGTAAGATACAGTTCAAATATTCAGGCACTATAAACCTTTAACCAGAACTTCCCAGCTCAGAAGGGCAGAGTCCAGCCTCTCCTCCCACAAGAGTGCAGACCACGAACCTTCTTAATGTAAAATAACTGGCCTGAAGCCCAAGTGCTTAAACCAGAGCTAATACACTTTAAGAATAACAGACACTGAGCTCTCAATCAGCAGTTCCCAACTTAGAAGGATGAAAGCTACCTGTCCTGCCACCACAGTGCATGCCACAAACCTTCCTAATGTAGAACAACTGGTCTGAAGCCCAAGTGCTTAATCCAAAAGACTTAGAATGATAGCTACACTTTAACCAAGTTACTACCAAGCAGTAATAAATACAACTGAATACTTTAAATAATGCCTGGATTAGTGCTCAAGTTATACAAACAAAGCTAGATTCAGCAGGCCTGGATCTAGTCTATGCTATAGCAAACAAGGTGTACCAATTTCAGTAAGAAGAAATTCAGATATGCATGCACTATAAGCCTTCAACCAGAAATTCCCAGCTCAGAAGGGCAGAGTCCAGCCTCTCCTCCCACAAGAGTGCAGACCACAAACCCTCTTAATGTAAAATAACTGGCCTGAAAGCCCAAGTGCTTAAGCCAGAATTAATATACTTTTAGAATAACAGACACTGAGCCCTCAATCAGCAGTTCCCAACTTAGAAGGATGTAAGCTACCTGTTCTGCCACTACAGTGCAGACCACAAACCCTCTCAATGTAAAACAACTGGTCTGAAGCCCAAGTGTTTAAACTAAAAGGCTTAGAATGAGTTACACCAAGCAGTAATAAATACAATTGAGAACTTTTAAGATGACGCAAAAGCAAAATAAAGTAGGAAGAAACACAAGTACAGTAAAAGCAGAAATTTTTTTTTTTTTTTTTTTTTTTTTTTTTTTTTTTTTTAGAAAAGTAGCAAAATAAGTAGTAAATACAATTCTCATGCAGTGCAAGCTGGCACACTTGAATATGTAGCAATATTAGTCCACACACAGTTTGAAAAAATGTAATTAAATTAAAAAGGACTAAAAGCAAGTGCAGAAAGGGTTTATTAGGTAGAATGCGGTAAAGAGATGTCCTGGGGGAGTGTCTTAGATCAAATCTACAGTGGGGCGGGCACTGCAAAAGCCACCAAATTTAAACTACAACCAAGAATAGGGAGGGGGAGTGGGGGAACAGTTTCAACACAGATGTAAGGAATGTGCAAATTATCTATAATACAGAATAACACAGAAAATATACTCAGCTCTATAAACTTGAAGATAGTTCTGTAAGGCTGTCTCTCAAACTAAGGTTCCAGTTTGAATACAGGTTGTTAATTAAAAGGAGTCACAGCACTAGCTAAATTATATCAGCTGAAAGACAAGGCAGGGAATGAGGGGGGGGGGTGGGGAAACAGTTTCAACACAGATGTAAGGAATGTGCAAATTATAAAAAAAATATATACTGTTTTCTATATATTTGCAGAGCAGTAAGACACAGATATCAAGCAGACAATTTAGCTCTATAATACAGAATAACACAGAAAATATACTCAGCTCTATAAACTTGAAGATAGTTCTGTAAGGCTGTCTCTCAAACTAAGGTTCCAGTTTGAATACAGGTTGTTAATTAAAAGGAGACACAGCACTAGCTAAATTATGCCATTATTTGCATGTCAAGAAGAAGAGAAAGAAAACAAAGTAAATATAAAAAAATATTGAACAGTGTTCTAGTAAAATAGTGGAGTGTTTGTACATATGTAATAAGTCAGAGAACTATAAAACATGCTGTAACATAAACATATTTCCATACTCATACCTTTTTTACCTCATTTCTCTAGCCATACCCACGTTTCCTTTATAATTACGGCTTCCATCCATTTGCTAAATAATAATTCTACAGTTGTTGCCTTCCATAGTTGAGCTCTCACCTCCATTTTCCCTCTTGACAGCTGCAGTCTGACCCCTATCAGATAACCCTATGTAATATCCATGCAGTGACATCTTAATGCCAACCTTTTTCTCTTCAGTTACCATTTTCATTTTCATAACTTTTTTTCTCTCAGTTTTTTTAACCAAATAACAATACAGTAATACATGAGTCACAGTTTCTTCCACTCTACATTTACCACAAATCTTTCCTCTTGCTCCTTGTAGTTCATTTAAATATTAACTGACAGTTTATTCCCCACTAACACCCATATAAATCCTAATTACACGCCTCATTCCATGTTAGTTTTTCCTGCACATTATCACCCTTTATCACCAGTAGCATGCATATAAACAAGCTCTTCAAGTAACCCATTATAACAGCATTTCTCTTTTTATATTTCTCTTTCAATATTATCAATTAGTTCAAGATTGATAAGAATGCCTCATATTTAAAATAATTCCATAATGTATTCCACAGTTCCCATAATCCGTCTTTATTAACATATGCACAATGCAATTGTTGTACTCCTTTTCTAATTATATAAAGTCCTAATTTTCACCATATATCCATATCCCTAAATGTTCTCAGATCACTGTAGCTATGATTTCAGTTTATGTATCTGGTAAAGGTTCAGATAAAACAACATAACCTATTTCAGTTTTCAGTTGTGATCTAAAATATCTGCCTGTCTTTCTCCATCTTTAATTCCTACATCTATTGCTAATCTTTCCCATAATCTTCCTTTTCATGGGTGAAATCTAACCTATCAAAAAACAACCTCAACAAGCTTAATACCTCCTACAATAACATTGCCAGATTTGCCACTGGATCCCCATTTAGAACCCACCACTGTCACAATCTCAAACAGCTAGGATGGCTGGATCTACCTAATCAGCTTTTCTTTCACCAACTTATTACTGCCCACTAAACCCTTCGTCATCCTAGCAATACTTCTATACTAACTACCCTCATCTCCCCCTACAATAATCTTAAAACCCTACGCTCATCAAGGAAACTTCTAGTATCCACCATAAAATCAAATAACAGGTCTGGGGACTCTCTATTCTCCAATACAGTAGGAAAAACCTGGAACCAGCTCCCTAGTGAACTAACCTCCCACTCCTCTACACCACTTTTCAAAAAGCTACTTAAAAAATTCCTCAAGACTCACTGGCTTTGCCCTTGTACCAACCCAGACTAAAAGGCTACTGCCTACTACTCTCACCTTTCACTTTTCATTGTACTACTGCACTGCCAGTACCTCTCGTTAACCTTACAGCTTATGTGCAGTTAGCTATCTTACTCTGTACTTCTAAGTTTTTCTACATAACCCAACTTAAAGTTTTACCTGCTCTTTTAGCTAACAACAGTATGTATGAGTCTTCAACATCTGTATCATCACAATCCTGCTGTATCATAGTTTTCTTGCTCTTATATCAACTCAATCCTGCTATTTACTACACCACTAAAGTACTGCATCTTAAACTGCTTTCTCATCACTCTATATTCATACTTCCAGTTATGTTATACTATTTCTTCCCTTTTTAATTGATGTTAAGTTCCCGATCTCTAAATCTATGATTTTAATGCTCTTTAGTCTTGCAAGGATATTTTACAAGTTGTTTACAAATGTGTTCTAGGATTACAAATATATTGTTTTTATTGTGTTTATGTATTTTTATCTATGTTGGAGCTTTTCTCCCCGGGCCTCCCCTGAAAATGGACATATATCCAGTTGGACTAGCCCGGTCAACAAATGTAAAATAAATAAATAAAATAAATAATTATATAAATGTTCACAATAACATAAGGGTTTATATTTTCAAATGTTTTTCTTTATTTCATATTATTATATGCACATACAACGATTCTATAAATCTTGCTATGCATTCTAACATAATGAGTTAACCACTATATGAGCCAACAGAATCATTTTAGGATTCTTAGACAACATAAGCATTCCTTAACAAGTCTCTGCACCAATGTTCCATACAACTTTATTTCCCTATAAACATTGAATTTAGTGTTGTATCGTATCAATTTCAAGCGGGTATCCAAAAAACACATCAGATCTGTTTTCAGATTCACACATATTGTAAATCATACAAATGTCTAGCTTCTGAGTTAATGTTAGCTGTATTAACAATACAACTCTTTTTAAACTGCTTTAATGTCTTCCATACTTTCCTCTTCAATCACATCATCTGCCTTCTCATAATAGTCCCAAACTACATATTTATTATTAGTAGCTATATATCTTCATCTTGTGTGTAATTTCATCATAAGCTTGCAGTTGTGTAGAATCATCCTGCTGAATGTCTGTAATACCATTAGCTCCATCCTTATTTACTTCCTCCACAGCACCCTCTTCACTGTGTTCTCATTTCTATTTATTGTCCATCATCAGTAACAGTACAAGCAAAGCAAAAATGTCCCTGTTAGTGACATTTCCTACAATATATCATGTGCTGTGTAACATCATATCTCATTACTACACATTGTTGACATTGCTTTTAGTATATTCTCCAGCTACATGCATCATACCCCTCAGAACTAATAAGCTTTTGATAACCATAATATTTGAGAATGCCCCATATACCATGTGCATATATCATGCCAGGTAAAAGGTCAGCATTTGAATCCAGCATTTTTTCAAAAAATCTTAATCCAACCCCCCTCAAACCATACATTTATGTCATCATATTTCTTCTTTATAGAGTAAATATCCACTACAACCTTTTCTGATAGGGAAACATATCTGTTTCATCCAAAATGTCTGTACTAAATAGTATAGGAAGCCTTTATCTCAATTCCAAGTTCTGCCCTATAACAACATCTTCATTCTGTGGATATATTTGTTTTGTTCTTTCACAAGCTGTCAAAAAATTGTTGTTACAGGAAAATATTCAATAGTAATTCACAAAAATTAAAAAAAAAAAAGTTTGTCACCAGATGTAAAACAAAAAATCATGCATCCAGTGCTTTAATGTCAAAAGGTAATACATAATTATGGCACAAAAATAATTATCAATGGTTTTATTAGTTTTGCTTTTAATCTTTACAACTGGCCATTTTATTTCCTTAAACAGTTTTAAATCATCCTTCCTTCATTCTAATCACTGAATATGCATAGAAATACCAAACAGTTGCAAGCGACTGTTGCACTTTGATGCATTTATCTAGTGATTCACCCACTCTCACAATCTTTTCCATAATTCTCTGACTATCATAAGCAATCTCCTGCATCTTGATTCACAACTCTGTCACTTTCTGAGTCTTTGAAATGAGTGCACATCTACCATTGCCACCAACCAGGAAACAACAGTCTCATCACCTAACTCTCCGTGGTAGAACAGTTTCAACAAAACCTCATTGCCCATTCCACTTCTTAGGAGTTCAACAATTTTTACAGAATTTGCATCATCCAGTTCAGTCTCTGAAGATGCTCAGCTTCCACCATCCTGTTTTACTCTATAAATCTATAACCAGAAATGTTGTCCAGTGCTGCTGCAGACATCACAAAAAGATTAGGGGTCCTTTATTGTTCACAAATATTCACACATATTTGCATATACATACAAGTTAATATATTCACATATTTACAGAGATTTACATCAGATTTTCATTCCTTCATATTTTCAAAATTCCCATATCAAATGCATATAGACCCCCACTCCTTTTTCCAAAACCAACACTTCATTTTTTTGTGCTATATTTGGTATTACCCAATGTCTATTAAATGTAATCTCATTTAATCTTTCATTCCAAATAGTCCACATAATATAAAACGTTTTTTTTTATTTTTAACATATTCCCTACTGGCAGGCTCATTAAATCTATATTCAATCATATCCATATTTAACTGCTTATAATCGTGTATTTCATTAAAATTTATTTATTTTATTTCCCATAATTTGTTTACTCTTCCACGTTAGAAAAACATGCTCTTCAGATTCTACTTCATCTTAAAAAATACACACCCTCATTTACCTTTTTAAAAGGCATATTTCCCCTCAATGGCAGTCTATTTATTTGTAATCTCCAAAGAAAATCTTGACATTTCACATTCTTCATACACCATTTATTTCTTTGTTTAATAGCTTTTATTTTTTCTTCCTTCAAATGCCTCATGGGTTTATACAGTAATGTTCTGTCATTACATTCTTATACCATACTATCCTATTTTCTTCCACTTTTTCTATATTTAACTTTTACATTTTTATTTTTTCTTGATACATTTTTATTTCTTTATTTTTCCATTCTCTCTTTCTTATTCAATTTCATTAAATTCTACTCTCTACTATATTTTCTCTTAAATGTTTTTATTACTAAACTATTTTCTTTTCCATTTATCCATCTTAGCACCCTATACAAATTTAAAGATGCACCATAAACTAAGTATAGGATTCAGTAAGCCTAAACCACCATCATCATTATCCATATAAAACAATCCTCTCTTCACTGGATTTAATATAGAACCCCAAATGAATCTAAATATTAACTCAATAAACAGTTTTTTCAAGCTTTTAGAACACACACACATATATATATATATATATATATATATATATATATATATATATATATACACTAACCATATATGCTATTTTACCCATCCATACTGAATTTATCAGGTGTGTCTTTTTGCTATAAGATAATCCATATTTACTCCATGAAATACTAATATCTCTTAATTTTCTGACATTTTTTCATCCATTGCTCCTTAACCACACTTAATAAACTTAATTTTATTCTTAAAACAGCTATTGCTTTTATTCCAAAATCAATTGTTTTCATCTTTTCTTCTGACCCAAATCCTATACTTTTTTTCTTTATTTAATGACATTCCTATAAACTGTTATTTACATTGATAATCACTTATTCTATCATTTTACTTTCTTTGGTCACAACAATAATAATATGCCATTAATCTGTGTGTATATATATATATATATATATATATATATATATATATATATATATATATATATATATATATATATATACATATATATTTAACACTTGTTAACCAGGAAAGTCTGATGGGGACAGAGCCCATTTTCAGCAGAGGCCAGGGAAGAAATGCACCTTCTTCATTTTTCAATTTTATTTTACTATGTCATTCTTAACTATCAAAAATAGAATACTGCTCATTGGGCATCCTTGTTTTAAAACACTGTTCATCTCTATCTCCTCATGTAACCAACCATTTATTAAAATTCTTATTTTACTGTGCTTGTACATTGATTTAATCACATTCTGTATCTGTTTACTAAAATCGTATTCTTCCATTATTTCCATAATATATTTTGATTTATTGTATCAAATGCTTTATTTATATTCCAAGAAAACTATTGTAAAAACTGTAGAACCACCACAGAAGTGCAAAGCCAGTCCATGTACGACAACACAACCACTGTAGATGCAGAAGAATTTATTCACAATAAAAATCCACAGGTTAAGCACTTTCTTCCATTAACTTACAAAGGGACTTCATCAGAACACTTTAAAATGGATACAAGTACTAAAAAAACCCAGCCTTATATATCCAAAATCATTAATTGGATAATGAGTATTAATTAATTCATTGAACCTTAAAGCAAAATCTACTTTACTACCTAATAAGTAATAAACTACATTTTATGTCCTTACAATGAATTATAATATATAAATTTGAAAAAAGTTCACTAACAAAAACTTATGTATTCATATATATTCTATTGAACACAATGCATAATATGAAATCTCAATTCATATATACATTCCAGATGGTAACATTTTTACAATAACAATATTAAAAAAATCTATGCATAAAAATCCTTTTACGTTAAAATCAATTAATTTCCTCATGATTTTATAAGGAAACTAAAAGGACAGTTGAACACATTCATTTACCCAAAATATGCCTTAGTTTTAATACACTGGAAATACTACCTGCCTCATTTAACCCTGGAAAGTTGGCCACATCCAATCTAAGCTGCCATCTTAGTTCACAAATATCTAAGTGAATATCCAAAACTCTCCCCTTTGGGTCCTTTGGCATATGTTGGATCATCAAAAATTTAAATACATGATTGTTAAACTGATGTATATTCCTAGCAAGTGCATTTGTTAATCTCTTGTGTTTTATATCTAATAAATGCACTGTTATTCTGTTTTTGAAAAATCTAGCCATCTTTCCTACATAAAAAGTTGGGCACACGAGACACTTAGCTAAATAGATCACACTAGCTGCATTGCAATTAAAATGTCCATTTAGCCTCAAAGTTTTTTCCATTTAATACAAAGGTTCCCCCGTCTCCAAAATGTGGGGGCAATAATTACAATGTTGACACTTGAAATTACCTTTTTGTCTGACCGTACCCTTTCCATTGTGTGGATAGGATCTCTCAAATATATCATTAAATGATATATCCCTTTTGTAAATAATTTTTGGTCCGCCTCCCACTTTATGGGCTATATTCACATCAAATTGTAGTATATCCCAGTTACTATATATAATGTCCACTATCTTCAACACATCCTGATTAAAACAATGAATTCCATACCAGAATTGGGATCCATAGGTCTATTTAAGACATGCAAAGTGTCTTTACCATAGACCACAATCGGTCTGTAAAAACCTGTGTTCCTTTTATCAATCACCTCTTGACTTACTCCCTTTAATAAGGCCTCTGGATATCATCTTGCTTTAAACATATTCATAATAAGGCTAACCTCATCCAGAAAAGCTGTTTCTGAGCTGACCATTCTGGCTGCTCTCACTAGCTATCCTTTCACTATAGACTTTTTCTGGAAGGGTGGATGTGTGCTAGTGTATTCCAAATAGGAATTAGAAAATATCTTTTTCCTATATATTCTTGACCCTAAACTGTTCGATCTAGCAAAAAATAACTCTACATCCAAATAATTGATTTTTTTCTTTACTATATGAATATGTGAATTTCAAAAAAATCAACTGTATGATTGATATATGTGTAGAATTGCTCCAATTCTGTTTCAGTGCCTGTCCGTAAAATGAACAAATCGTCCAAAAATCTTGTATAAAACAAAATGTTGGACATATATTCACTTTTAAAAACATATTGTCATTCCCAAAAGTCCATAATATAATTGGCAAAGACAGGGGCGCATGCAGCCCCCATTGCTACCCCCATCCTCTGTCTATAATATTGGCCTTCGAAATGCAAATAGTTATTCTTGAGGACCACCTCCATAAGAGTAACTTGCACATTAATGTCATCTTGATCAAATAGCTGAGTTTCCAAAAGTTGGACCTCTAACCACTCTAATCCTTCATGATGTGGGATAACTGTAAAAAGACTAACAACATCTATTGTCACCAATATGTATACATTACCCTGCTCCAACTTGATTCTATCCACTTTATCCAGGAATTCCCACGAATCCTTACAAATACGTGGAAAGCCTTTTAGACCCATCTACAATTTATGGTCCAAGAATTGCCCTATAAAACATGTCTTGGAACGCTTTCCATCAACTATAGGTCTAAATTGTGGATTTGTCAACCCTTTATGAATCTTGGGAATTCCGAAAATATTGGGAATCATTGGATACATATTAGTCATAAAGGCGTGCTCGTCCTCATTAAACTGACCTTGAAACAGCATGTCTTCTATAAGTAAATCTATTTTCCTATTCATGACATGCATCTCATTGATGGAACTCTACATATGAATCATCCAGTAACATAGTGTTAATAGCATTTAAATAATCCGATTTGTTCATAACAACAATTCCATTGCCCTTATCTGGCTTCATCAACTGAATACTCATGTCATGCACCAAATCTAAAAGCAAACGCTCTACTCCTAATGTGAGATTGAAAAAAATGTCATCTGTTTTTTGCTTCAGCACTTTATGTATGTCCTTTTCACATTTATTCTCAAAGAGTCTAATAACATTATTCAAAGGCGGGTTGAAAATACTGGATCTTCTTAAACCACTATTTATATTTTCTCCCCCATTCTGTGAGTTAAACCAAACTTTAAGATTAAGTTTCCTTATATAATGTTTTAAATCTATCAATGTACCATCAATTCTAGCCCTCCTATAGGGTACAAATGTAAAACCCTTTGAAATAACATTCACATGTTCTGTTTTAGTTTCTTTCGAATAATAATTATAAACCTTAAGGTCCTTAAACTCATTGTATATAAGACGAGGCTCTAAAACATTAACAATACCCTTATCACACCTACTGCATGTACCATTTATATCCATAAACAACGTATTCAATGAGTTATTTACATTTGGTGTTTCAATCAGTACATCGTTACATAATACATCATCCATCTATCTTTTTTGCTTCAAAACTAGCATTGGAAAATCCATTGTTAATGTCACTCTTACCTTCCCTTAAACAACGACCTTGCTTTATGGTGTTGTTGAAAATACTGGGGGTAGAAACAAAAATGCTAGGTGCAAAAGTTCTGGATGCAAAAACTGAATCAAAGCTGGTAACAGTACTTATGGGGTTTAGCATTTCAAGAGCCCAGTTCATTAAGTCCTCCATTGTTGGCTCTTGCACCATTTGTTGCTGTTGCTGTTCTTTGGTCGTGCACCCTGTCTGTTGTAATCCTGAAAGTTTTTTGCTTGAAAAGGGTGTGGCTGTTGCTCTTTCCCTTTTAACCTCTCCGACCGCCTAGCACACTTGTCATTGGAACAAGATTGTATGTCTCTTCTACTCCCTCTCGTGTTTCCAGCATCATTGGTTGCATTCACCCCTGAATCAACACTTTGATTGGCCTGATCATCCCCACTACCAATGTTGCCAGTAGAAAGTGGATACACCCATTGTGAAGCATATTCATTCAAATCACGCTTAATCTTATTTGTTTTACGTGTAAAAATATTATTACAAATTGTGGTTACATTTGAAAAGGTAGCATTGTATATACTTTGATTAGCATTAAAGTGAATATCACTTTTAATTGTTTGACTCAGTTCATCCAATTCCTTAGCTGCCCTTTCCGCTGCCAAAAGATTTGATTTCACCATAAGCCTCATCATTTGGATGCCAGTTTTGTCAAATAACTCATGAATGTCATTTAGCAGCTCAATGTTGTTCTCCACACCATTCGGATATTTCCATAATCTTAAACCACGAGGAACAATTTCCATATCAAGGTTTTTTTGTAAATATGAAATTTCCATGTGCAGCTTCTTATACGATAGTAGGTTCTTTTCAAATACTTTAACCCTTTCTATACTGATGCACCTTCCCATTGAATCCCATTTCCTGGTCTCTTTTCTATTCCAAAACGAAAGGTGTTATTTCTCCAACGTAAACTTTCTTGTGGACTCCCATTCGACTTTTCAGTGCTAACGGACTGGCCACTAGTCATATCGCTCTGCTGCTTTTCGTTTCCACTCAAATTGCTAGTGGAAGGTGGCGGCTGGGTTAAAGGGTAGCCTAAGCTACTGAACACATCATTATGCCCCTACTTTTCAGTTATTGACTGTATTTGGGCTGTATGTAAAGCCAATTGCTGTTGAATTTGCTGCAACAGCTCAAATAAATCATGTTCGTGGTGCCTGTGCTTTCCATCTCTGTAATACACCAAAACTCCAAGAAAACTATTGTAAAAACTGTAAAACCACCACAGAAGTGCAAAGCCAGTCCACGTACGACAACACAACCACTGTAGATGCAGAAAAATGTATTCACAATAAAAATCCACAGGTTAAGCGCTTTCTTCCCTTAACTTAAAAAGGGACTTCATCAGAACACTTTAAAATGGATACAAGTACTAAAAAAACCCAGCCATATATATCCAAAATCATTCATTGGATAATGAGTATTAATTAATTCATTAAACCTTAAAGCAAAATCTACTTTACTACCTGATAAGTAATAAACTGCATTTTATGTCCTTACAACGAATTATAATATATAAATGTGAAGAAAGTTCACTAACAAAAACTTATGTATTCATATATATTCTATTGAATGCAATGCATAATATGAAATTTCAAATCATATATACATTCCATATGGTAAAATTATGTATTGCATCAGATCTATTTTGTATCTTATTCTAGTGTTACATTTGTTTTAAGTTTTCTGTTATGTTCATAGGTTTATAGGTGTTTACTAGGCCAATGGCCCTGGAGCCTTTATAAGCCTAGCCCATAGAAATGCCCTGGCATCATGCCGCCATTAGTTCCAGGTGCATCTATCAAGTAGATCCAATAGAGTGACCCCCCCTGGGCGAACTTTCTATTTTCCATCCACTCATCAAGATTTCTCTTGAAAAGGGCCAGTGAGGTGCTCTGCTTGACATGTATGGGAAGTCTGTTCCAGAGCATGGGCAGTCTCTGGGTTATGAACCTGTCCCTCCAGCATGTTCTGTTGATTATGGTAATGAGGTTGAGGTCCCTGGAGCATGTGGTGCAGAGGGATTGGGATTTCTTTAGGTGTAACATTTTTAACAGGGCTGGGTCAGACATGGCTTTGTAAGTCAAGCAGAGATCGCCTCTTAATAGACAATATGAGACAGAGAAAAGCTGGAGTTTTTTGAGTCTGTCCATGTAGGGCATGTGTTTAAGGCCTAAGATCCTCTTCATGAGGTACTTTTGTAGCTTTTCCAGCTGTTGCAGGTGTTTAGTGAGATACATGCCAAATGGGGCATTATACTCGATGACTGGTCTAATGAGGGAAGAGTAGAGAGAGATGATTACCTCTTTCTTCCTGGATGCAAAACCCTTGCTAATGAGATGTGCCACATAGAAGGACTTTCTGACCACAGTGCAATGTGGTGGTCAAAGGAGAGGTTGCTGTCAACCTGTGTCCCCAGACCTCCTGTAACACCTTCAGTGTTCAGTGGCCTACCATCAATGTGGTGATTAGTGGGAACTGAGTTTTTCTCAAAGGGAATGATGACAAATTTTTTTGGCATTAAGCTTAAGGCCATGGTTTCAACACCAGTCTTAGGTCTCAGTGAGGCCTTTCTATAGGATGTTTGCATCACTTGGGGACTTAATAATGGCTCCCAGCTTACAATCATCAGTGAACTTGATCAGCCAGAGTCCCTCCGTGTTGGCCTGGACTTCTGAGAAGTAGATGCCAAACAGGAGAGGACCCAGGCCCGATCCCTGTGGGACTCCACTCGTGACTGGTCGTCAGTCTGACTTAGAGTCTGCTACTTTCACATTGTGGGTTCTATCTGTGAGCCAATTTGCAACCCACCTAGTGATATAGGGATCAAGCCTAGTTTGGTGAGTCTATTAATAGTTCCTGAGTGGGGAATTGTATCAAAGGCCTTGGTCAGATCGAGGTAGGCTGTATGAACTGCCTTGCCCTCATCCACGCTCTGGTGACTGACTCAAAGAAGTCAAACAGGTAGAGAAGGCATGATCTACCCTTCACAAAATCAAATTGTGTGGGATCCAGAGTTTGGAGATTCCTTAAATCCTTGTTAATTAGGTCCATGATGATGTGCTCCATAGCTTTACATATCAGGCTCATCAGGCTAATGGGGCAATAATTCCCAGGGTCTGTAGTCGCTCCCCCTTTATGGAGAGGGATGACTGTAGCAGTGCATCATTCTGCAGGGACAAAGCCTGAGATGAGGCTGTGATTGAACAGGGCAAACAAGTGTGGTGCCATTTCACTTTGCAGTTCCTGTAGAACAGATCCAGGGATATTGTTGGGTCCCATGGAAGCTGTATTCTTGGCCTTGGACAATGCATCTTTAACCTGTGTTGCAGTAATGCTGGGTGCCTGGCATTCTTCCAGTATTGTGATTCATCCTTTAGGGGGAGTGAGAAGGGTGAAGTTGGCACTGAATCTGTCGGCCAGTATGCTGGCAATATCTGTTGGCTCAGTATAGGAGGTACCATTGTGCAGTAACTCAGAGCAAATCTGGGTATTGCTGTGTAGATTTCTGATAATACTGTAGAAGACTTAGTGTTGTTTTTAGTGTCTGCCACAACTCTGCCTTCATAGCTAGCATTAGAGGTTTTGATGGGTGATCTCAACTTTTTTTTTTTAGGCTGATAAGGGAGTTTTTCCAGTCTTGGAACTTCACCTTTCTCTTCAACAGTTTTTTTCTTCTGTTGTAGAGTTTGTTAATGGCAGTGGACCACCAGATTGGTTTTCTTTTTTTGGAAGGGAGCATCTTGGTTTTGTTGGGTATGGCTAGTTCCATACATTTATGTACATGTTTGTACAGTGCATTGGTGTAAGATTTGGTGGTCACGCACCTAATTTACATTTGCATGGGTGCTATGAAATTTGCCACATCCGTTTTTAGGAGCCCAAAGTCAGCTTGGAGAAGTTTTTCATGGTGGTTACCTTTGCTGGTGGTGTGGGTGAGATGTGGATTTCCATGGTAATTAGTTTGTGGTTGGATCTAATCAGAGATTAATTGACTATTGGTGTTGAGCAATGGTTTCCCATGTTAATAATAACCAGGTCAAAGATGCTGCTTCCTCTAATGAGGGTAAGAATGAGCCGGTCCAGCGCATTGGAATTAATAAATTCCAGGAAGCATTGGGCAATTGTGTTGCTGCATGAGTAGTTTTCCCAGTTGATGGAGGGGTAGTTGAAGTCATCCAGTATGAGAGTGTTGGGTTGGATCCTAATAGTTTCCAGGGTACTTAGGAACATGGAATGAGTGTCTTGGGACATGGGTGGGGACCTATAGCAGGCTACAACCTGAATCACCATCTTACCCATGGTTAGTTGTACCTGAAGTATCTCTGATGCATTATAGGTTCATAGGGTCTATATAAGCCTAGCCATAACAATTCCCTGGATATTTCTTTCCACTTACTTCCCTAGGCTACTAGTCTGGAGGTGTGCATATCCTTTATGAATATGGAGACACCACTGCCTTTGGAGCTTTGGTCCATTTTCTGGGGTCGAAAGGTGTAGAATGAGCTATAGTCTGGTAGTGCAGGGGTGTTTTCTGCTGCTTTAAACCAGGTCTCTGTTACAGCACAAATGTCGATGTTCTCCATTTTGAGGAGTGCTTCTAGCAAGTGTGTCTTGAGATTTAGATTTCTAGCATTGAGCAGCATGACCCTTGGATTTCATTTATTTAAAGCTGTTATGGTGGCAATTTGGTCTGTAAAACACCATCTAAAAAGGCACTATAGGGGTATAGTATCTGGAAACCTAGGGGTGACAGATGCAGGCCATCTCTGGCAAGCATCGAGGTCTGTCAATCATGTCATCACAACCAGAGTTGGAGTTGAGTTCTCCACCCACCCACCCAGTCCTTGTTGTGTTCTTAAATTTGATGGCTTTTGAGTTGCTCACCCCTACTATAAATCTCATTTTGGATATTCCTCCCAGTCCCATCTCATCAGCTTATTCTACTGAGTAGAGAGAGATCATTTTGGAAGGCCCACATCCTTAATTTATCAACCTTAAATTATCGTGTTTCATCCCTTCCCACTTAACCAAATAAAATGCACTTTATTCATCTGCTTTTACTATATGTGTGTTTCTTCCTACTTTATTACTTTATTTTGCTTTTACTGTCTGTTCTTAAAAGTACTCAATTGCATTTATTCTGCTGCATTTATTACTGCTTGTTAGTAGCCTGATTAAATTGTAACTGTTATTCTAAGCCTTTTGGTTTAAGCACTTGGGCTTCAGACCAGTTGCTTTACATTAAGAAGGTTTGTGGTCTGCACTCTTGTGGCAGGACAGGTAGCTTACATGGTTTACTATCATTTAACTGAAGTGGAGTCAGTTGACTCCATTTCATATGAAAACCCGACCTCGAACGTTGGCAATGTCGAACTTCAATATTGCCAAACTACAAATCTCGCCCCTATCTCGACCTATGTTAAAACCCATCCCTAGGTCACATTCGACATGAAATTCAGCATTTTCAGAGTTTGGCTGTGTGAGTTTTCGTGAACGTCGGTCAATGGTATGATAAGTTCACAGAGTCCGTTTCAGTTTAATGATAGTAAACCAGCTTACATCCTTCCAAGTTGGGAGTTTCTGATTGAAGACTTAGTGTCTGTTATTCTAAAAGTGTCTTAGTTCTAGTTTAAGCACTTGGGCTTCAGGCCAGTTATTTTACATTAAGAAGTTTTGTGGTCTGCACTCGTGGGAGGAGAGGGTAGATTCTGCCCTTCTGAGCTGGGAATTTCTGGTTAAAGGCTTATTGTGCCTGCTTATTTGAACTGTGTCTTTCTGAAATTGGTGCGCCTTGTTTGCTGTAGCATAGACTAGATTCAGACCTGCTGAATCTAGCTTTGTTTGTATAACTTGAGCACTAATTCAGGCCATCTTTTTTTGGAGAAGGTTCCTTTGCACCCTAGTGGCAGGAGTGTGCAGTTAGAACTTGTCTGATTGAAGACTGCTGGAACGGGGCTCAGTTTTGAGCTTTTTATTGGTTAATTGGTTAATTTGTTTAAATCAGTTTGCTCATTTGCTGCTGTTATATTTAAAAAAATGCACTTTATTATCCATCTGCTTTTACTGTATTTGCTCAACACCAATAGTCAATTCTTCCCTGGTTAGATCTGACCACAAACTAATTACCATGGAAATCCACATTTCACCCACACCACCAGCAAAGGTAGCTACCATGAAAAACTTCTCCAAAGCTGACTTTGGTCTCCTAAAAACAGAGCCAACAGATATTGCCAACATACTGACTGACAGACTCAGTCCCAACTCTCCCCCCTAAAGGACCAATCGCTATACCGGAAGAATGCCAGGCACCCAGCATTACTGCAGCACAAGTTAAAGCTGCATTGTCCAAGTCCAAGAATGCAGCTTCCATGGGAACTGACCATATCCCTGGCTGAGTTCTACATGAACTACAAAGTGAAATGGCACCACACCTGTGTGCCCTGTTTAATCACAGCCTCACCTTAGACTTTGTCCCTACAAAATGGTGCACTGCTACAGTCATCCATCTCCATAAAGGGGGAGCAACTACAGACCCTGAGAATTATTGCCCTATTAGCCTGATGAATCTGATATGTAATGCTATGTAGCGCATCATCATGGACCTAATTAACCAGGATATAGGGAATTGCCAAACTCTGGATCCCACACAATTTGGTTTTGTGAAGGCTAGATCATGCTTGCTCAACCTGGTTGACTTCTTTGAGTCAGTCCCCAGAGCTGTGGATGAGGGCAAGGCAGTTCATACAGCCGACCTCGATCTGGCCAAGGCCTTTGATACTATTCCCCACTCAGGAATTATTGATAGACTCACCAAACTAGGCATCAACCCCTATATCACTACGTGGGTTGCAAATTGGCTCACAGATAGAACCCACAGTTTGAAAGTAGCAGACTCCAAGTCACACTGCTGACCAGTCACAAGTGGAGTCCCACAGGGATCGGTCCTGGTCCTCTCCTGTTTGGCATCTACTTCTCAGAAGTCCAGGCCAACACGGAGGGACTCTGGCTTACCAAGTTCGCTGATGATTAAAAGTTGGGAGTCATTATTAACTCCTCAAGTGATGCAGACATCCAACAGAAAGACCTCACTAAGACCAATGACATGGTGTCAAAACCATGGCCTTAAGCTTAGTGCCAAAAAATGTGTCGTCATTCCCTTTGGGAAAAACTCAGTTCCCACTAATTACAACATTGATGGTTGCCCACTCAACACTGAAGGCATTATAAGAGATCTGGGGACACAGGTTGACAGCAACCTCTCCTTCGACCACCACATTGCCACTGTGGTCAGAAAGTCCTTCTATGTGGCACATCTCATTACCAAGGGTTTTACATCCAGGAAGAAAGAGGTCATTATCTCTCTCTACTCTTCCCTCATTAGGCCAGTCATTGATTATAATGCCCCATTTGGTATGTACCTCACTAAACACTTGCAACAGCTGGAAAGGCCACAAAAGTACCTCACAAAGAGGATCCTAGGTCTTAAAAACATGGCCTACATGGACAGACTCAAACAATTCCAGCTTTTCTCTGTCTCATATCATCTATTAAGAGGCAATCTCTGCTTGACTTACAAAGCCTTGTCTGACCCAACCCTGTTAGAAATGTTACACCTAAAGAAATCCCAATCCCTCAGCACCACATGCTCCAGGGACCTCATCCTCATTACCACAATCAACAGAACATGCTGGAGGGTCAGGTTCATAACCCAGAGACTGCCCATGCTCTGGAATAGACTTCCCATACATGCCAAGCAGAGCACCTCACTGGCCCTTTTCAAGAGAAATCTTGATGAGTGGATGGGAAATAGAAAGTTCACCCCGGGGTCACTCCAGTGGGTCTACTAGATAGAGGCACCGGGAACTAAGTGCAGCATGATGCCAGAGCACTTCTATGGGCTAGGCTTAGAAAGGCTCCAGGGCCATTGGCCTTGTACACACCTATGACCCTATTAACTGCCAGATTTGTAAGATTATTTGTCACTGTCCCCCTTAGTCTGCATGACATTATTTGTTTTGTTATCCATTTCCTTTCTTTTTAGCTTTTAATCATAAATATTGAAATTTTATTTTCCTATCCTTCACCCTTTTGCCAATAGTTTTACTTTTTATTCACTTACCAACCAATATCCCTCTCATCGGTAACATCTGATTCAATTTCTAATTCACAATCTTTTCTTTTGTTTGTATATAAAACTCTTGTATTTCATTATTAACTGTCATTACATATTCAGCCTTTTCTTCTTGCAATTTAAATTCTTTACTCCTTTCATAGGTTCATAATCCCTTGCATGCATAGCTTTTCTTTTTCTTCTTTTACAATCTGTCCCTGAATGCCCTGTTTATTTGCATGTATTGCATTTCATTTCACATTTTCTTACATCATGTCCATAACCCTCACAAAAACATTTCTTTGTATCACAATTGCCCATAAAATTGGCTTCTTTCCACAAAAGAAACATGTTTTTGGTTGCCCACAATATCACAGAACAGATCTACATTCTTTTACAGTAATCATACTAGAAATATGAATGATTTATTTTTCATTTTCTGTTTTCAGTATAACATTGCAATCACAATCAGTCCATAATTCCCTGTTGTCCAAAACTTTTGAAATACTCTTAACTTCTTTGCAAAAATTTTTCAGTAAATGTTCTTTGACAGTCTCAATATCAGCCCCTGTTCAAAATCGAATGGTCACTTTCTTTTGTGATTCACTATAAAAAGTCTTAACAATTTATCTATTCTATGGACACATATTTTTTTCTAATAATTTCTCCCAAAAGTCTCTAGTCCTACAGCTGTTTAAAAAATGTTTGTATATGTCTCTTTTTTTATCAAAATAAATGCTCTTACCTCTTGATCTTTTATTCCTAATGGAGCAATTACTGTGTCCCATATCTCATATCTGTCCAATTATTTCTTTTCCTTACTTTGTATATGTGCTACAAACCTCTGTCTATCCAGTTCCTCTCTTCTCATATTTGCCCATATCTCTTCTTTTTATTTCATTACTACTTCTGCAAATAACTTACTCACCAATTTCTCCACCTTCCCATTCCAAATCCTTTCCATTGCTTCTCCCTATGGTAGATTGCTTCCACTCTCTGGGTCATTTTCTTCAAGTAGGTTAACCAATAAATCATCCCACAACCCACCCGATTGGATGGTTGTAACCATGGCTTCTTCTTTCGATCACTCATCTGCCTTTGAACTGCAAAGCGAGTCTTTCTGAAATAAGACTTCCAAATCAAATAAAACCTCCTCAGATCGCTTTTCTTTTCCAGCTTCTGTCTCTTCTGTAGAGCCAGCATTCACCTCAGCTTCTTGCTCACTCTCCACCATACTGTGCTGTTCTCCCAGCCACCACTTTACCAGGAATGGAATGTACATGCATACACGCTCATCATACTTACAGACTGTAAGTGTGGTAATGAGTAGGGGAAGTCCCCTGGTGCTCAGGCCAAATTTTCCCTAGTTAGTATGAATACCACCCACTGGTCTCCACTAAAAAATACCACTGGCTTAGTAGGACTAACCTCATTGAAAAATGATGCAGCAGTTGAGAACAGAATGACAGTTTATTTTAAGGAATCTAGATGTTCCCATATTTAGATGATTAGCTTCTTGCTACGTATACAAAAGAATCACTCATCTTATAATGAGGTCACTTATTTCAGTTTGTCAAACCAAATTAAATTTTGAAAAAACAAAACTGGTACTAACCCAATCATTAGATTTCATTGGCTGAATTCTGAAACCCACAACAAGAATTGCAAGACTTTCTACAAAAAGGCTGTTAGATTTCAAGTCAGAGATTTTCTTCAGCAGCAATCTCTACCAGCCTCCCTAATATTGCAGACTTTAGGCATGTTGGTGACAGCTATCAGGCTGCTTCCTCATACAGGAGTACTCCAGTGGACACGTAACATGCAATGGTCTCAGTCCTATCTGGATATCCACATTTTGCAGAAGTTATCTAAACTGGTAGATGCAGTTCTCTCTACTACAAGAAGGTTACCCCTTTGCTTCCCTCTTCTACAGGCATGGTTAGCCCCTCTTTGGGCTAAGGAGACAGTTCAAACGAAGGACAGTCTAAAAATTTGGGTCACATCCAGAGGCTCACCTTCACATTAATACAATGCCAGTGAGAGTAGTTCTTCTAGCATTGCAGGCACTGCAGGACTTCCTACCCCAGGGTGTGATTTCAGTATACACAGACAACACTTTCATGTATGGTGCATATGCAAGGAGGACCCCAATCATACCCCCTGTGCTAAGATGAGAGTGTGACAATGGGCTATGATTTCACAGTGCTTTCTGATGGCAATGCACATTCCAGTTTGGACCAACAAGGCTCATATGCTGCATGCTTGTGCCACATGAGTGGTCTCTCAACCTGAAAACAGAATGCAGACATTTCAGCTACTTGGGGCCAGTCCTCCTGCAACTAGCACAAAATGCAGCAGCTACTTTACCCACATCTATCTACATGGGCAGAAACCAACTCTGGACAATCTGTGGGCACCTGGTCTTCTGTATGCCTTTTCCCTTTTTCAGTCATGACAACATTTCTACAAAAAGCTTCTCTGTGCAAGGTGAAAATGATTCTCATAGCACATTTCTGGCCCAAGTATCTTTGGTTTCCAGAGTTTTTGGCCTCACCTATTATGATCTCCATAGTTGCAAGATTCTCAGCTAGATCTTCCAGCTCACCCATCCTTCCAGCCTTATCCAAGCATTAGTTCCCTCATATTTGCAGCATAGTTTTTCCAATTCCTGTGATTGACAACAATTATGTCCTGGTTAGTATAATAATTCAGATTATGTTTGCCTCTCAGACATGCTCCACAAGAAAGCAATATAGGGTCAGATGTTAGAGAATTTTCATATGGGCAGTGCACCAAGGTCTAGACCTCTTTCTAGGACCTATTCCCTTGATAATGCAATTCTTAGTTACTTTGTTTGACTCTGGTTCCAGCTACTCAGATATTAAGGCTCAGTTAGACACTTTCAAATTTCTCAAATTTCACAAAAGATTTGTAAAGCCACTTTAAAAGGCACACTTTTTTCAGCTACCCTTCAAGAATAACACTCCCCCATGGGACCTAAATTGTATACTACAGTCTCTCATTCAACCTCCATTTTAGACCTGCTTCTAGTTATATACTAATGCACAACTCCTGGAAGACTTTACTCCTACTAGCTTTCACCTCAGCAAGATGAGCTTCATGCCTTGTCTTGCAAACACCATATCCAGTCTTCAATATGGAGTTTGTTAATGTGGAAAGCAAACTGACTATAGAATAGGGAGCACTTAAATCTAGTTGAAGGGAAGTCAGGTGACACTGAATATGACTGAAAATTGAGTAGAAGTACTGAGTGAAAGAATAAACAGATGTGAGAATGAAATGAGAATATAGAGCTGAATTAAAACTAGCTGAAGAAAAGTATTAACAGTGACCATACTCGGGCCTTGTGGGCAATAAAGATATTTACACTGGAGGTAATATTTAGTTGACTTGGAACAGATATGGAGTCAGTTAACAATAAAGAGGAGGGGCTTATATTCAGAATAGATGACAATACATAGCAGGGCATGGAGTTTTTGTGGTGGAGTTTTTCCTGTGAGAGAAGTGTTATTGCTCTTGTGACATATGTATGTTTTTTTTAGCTTCAGTAGCAATGTGGACTTTATATACTAGACATGTTTTGAATTTGTACCTTGAATGGAAGTTATATATCTGTGCATAACAGAAAACAGGTATAATGCAACATTTCAGGTTGTCACATATAAAATATTTGTGACACCCTGAATTCAATTCCTTTATCCCTATAATGACTCATTTACAATTAATAGTAGACCTTCTCATGAATTATACTTGGACAGCCAAGTTTTCATTTGAGGACTTAGACATAGTTCTTAATGTTGAGTCTGGCTTAAACATATTACCATGATCCTAATAGGAAATTTTGCTAGTATCTTTCCAGTGACAAAAGAGGTCATTATTCTGAGGAAGTGTATTATGTAAAATGTGCCATCTCCCTTGAATTAATCATGCACTTAAGAGGCTCATTTCATGAAACAGGTTAGTATACTGTCACTTATTGGTTCAGTAATCTCTATAAAGCCCTTTTTAGAATAAAGTTATTCATGTCATGTACAGAAAGTGAGCATCAGTGTGCCTACAAACATCTGTCCACAATAAATCCAAAGTGGAACATACTTTTTTTGGCAAATTTAAATTACCAACATGTTTGGTGGTTCTCTTTTTGGCATTATTGTAAATAAACAGAACATTTTGTGTCTTATTTTAAAGGGTACCACTATCATGACTCATGACTTTTACAGTCTTCTAAAGTATTTTCATTAATCTTTGATCAGGTTGGTGAGGTGAGATGTAAGCCATTTAAAAACATTTAACTGTATACGTATTTTGAATTCTTCTAGTATTAACTGTGTGCCATTGTCAAAAAATATTTTCTCATGCAAACAATTGTCCTTTGAACTGCCATCTTTGACTCTAAAAAATAGTAAGAGGCACTTTGAATGGACGTCCACTATGAGAAAGAAAATTCAGTTGAAATGGACCAAGAATCAGTATGAAGATATTGTCATGATATAGCGTGTCATTACTGAAAGTGATAGTACATTTTGAAACATTTGATGTTCATCATTTCCACTGCCTCAGTAACATTTCGGGTTATCTGCTAAGGTAACACAGTACTGGCTGACTTTCAAAAGCTCAGACTCCCGTCCATCTCTCTTCCTGTGACAGCTAACAGACTGGGCATATCCTAAGAGGGAAGCCTTTAGCTGTCACCTGAAGAGAGTGTTCAATCTGTTTCTGTCATCCAAAGAAAAAAAGTCCTCTGACTCTTCACAGGATCCAGAGCTGAGTTTACCAGCTTACTGCTCAGATATGCCTCATTTGAGGACTTCCTTCCTTTCATTTTATTATTGGATTTCTTATAAGCTTTCTATTTGCATGTGTATTTAAAGAATGTATAATACAATATATATATATATATATATATATATATATATATATATATATATATATCTAGGTCTACTTCTAAAATTTGAATTTTCACAAGTTCAAATTTCTTATGGTCGAGACCATAAGATCGAACTTATGAAAGTTTGAATTTTAAATAAAAAAAATAAAAACAAAAAAAAAAATGTATTTTACTTTTTTGCAGGGGGGCAAGCCACCCTGCACCCCCAATGCGGGATGCTGTGCCCCCACACCCCTGCTAATTAAATATACCAACTCTGAGATCACACTACAGCAATCAAAACAATAAATATATCACTCCTTCCTGTACGGTGATCTCCATTTCAACTATTCGAACTTTCACAAGTTCGATCTTATGGTCTTGACCATAGGAAATTTGAATTTGTTGAAGTTTAAGTTTTAGACGTACACCTATATATATATATATATATATATATATATATATAAACATCTAAAATCCATAACATCTATTTCAGATCATTGAGACCAAAACATCTAAAACTCATAACACCTAAAACCCATAACATTGAATTTCATAATATCTAACAGTACAAATCACATGAAAATAACATCCCCTCCACATATAATGACATATACTAACACCAAACTACCAAACACACTTTTTACTACATTTCTGAAGGGGGGCTTGATACAGTAGGGTTAGTAAATTAATTTTTTCCCACTGTAGTGCAATCTTGGAGTTGGGATATTTAATTTATGGGGGTGTGGGGGATCCCCCTGCAGAAATGTAGCAAAAAGTGTGTTTGGTAGGTTGGTGTCATTATATGTGGAGGGGATGTTATTTTGTTTTGATATTTAGTGTTAGATGTTATGAAATTCGATGCTATGGGTTTTAGATGTTCTGGTCTCAATGTTATGAAATTAGATGTTATGGGGTTTATATGTTTCAAAGTAGACCTATATCTATATATATATATATATATGTTCAATTTCTGTAGTATATATATGTTCAATTTCTGTAGTATTTACAGTAATTTTTGTAGGAATTTCAATTTGTAGAAGTATTTATTTGGCTTCTTTCTTTAACAATTTCTTGTTTTACTATTTCTGAGAAAACTTTCAGTATTTCTGTCAGAAGTGCTGTGCATATGTATGTGTGTTGTTAGACACTAGAGGCTGCTCCTGCACTCAGAACCACAAATTATTATTTTTGGTAATTTAATGTGACTGAGGTGCATGGAGGTATTTCTTAACTCTGGTTTGGCACATTGGTTGCTTTTGTATTTGGTCTTTGTGTATGGGAAATGCTTTAACTTCTGTCAGTTATCTAAAGAATTCTGAAGATATTTCAGACCGTTTGCTATAATAATGGGACAGTTTGGAAGGGTTTAGTTGTGTGAGGACATATTTATTACTAAAAACTTTAATTGGTTGTTGTGATGCATTATCCTTTACTGTTAATTCATGATTCTGGCTGGTGTTCTCTCCCCTGACTTATTGGTAACTAACTCTAGTACCCCCCCCTCCCCCACATCAAATCTGGTTGCATCTAAAAAGAAAAAAATAAAACAAAATAAAGATATAACTCAGTTAGTGATTCTGTCAGAGCCACAACTTGGCCTCTAGATAGCTTACTTTTTGCCCTTTCTCCCTGTAGTTTAGCTTTACCTCTCACTATAGAACAGGGTTTAGACATATTTTGACTTTTCCAGTACCTGGCGCAAGTATGGGAGAACCAAATCCTTCAGGTACAGGAACAGTCTGGGGTAATAAACCTTTGCCAGACATATTAATCTGTCATAAGCAAGGCTCTCAATCATCCCAAATTATGCAGGAACACTCTTTTTTAAGCTTAAATAAGCTTAATTCCCCAACTGCCTGATTTGGGTGCAAGTGCACCTGAGATTTGCAGTCAAGCAACCTCTGCTCCAGCTGTAGATGTCTCAGCCAATCAGGGTGTCACCTTACTAGATCTAATTTGCATACGGCCGGCCAGTTTCATTTACAGAAACAGAATTACTGTTAGTATGCGGATGCAACTGCAGTGGACCTGGTATGCTTTAAGTGTTCAATTAGGATTGCTCAGTCTGGAATTCCATATATTAACAGGATATGCCAGCAATGTTGTTTGTTCATTGTTTTGAACAGGAATGGTGGAGGACAACGTTGACACATGGAGATCTTCGTTACTGGCTTGAAGACTGGATTTGTTGCTATTGCAGAATATCTCATCTTGAGGAAGGAAGAAGACTGGAAGACTGTTCCTTGGCAGACTGGCAGCTCTTTGGCAAAGCTTATAGGGTGGTGGAATGGCATTAAGGATTTTCCAAGGAAATGTGCAAAGTGGAGAAAAGGAGGTTATAATTTTAACCAGGATGTCTAAGCTTTGTTGTGCAATGTGGGTTGCATTTTATTTTAAATTTCCTTTTCTTCCTGCAGAAACATATAAGTAATGAGTTAATTCTTACTTGGTTGCTAGCTGGCTATGTGGTGCAAGTATACAACTGCATGCAGTGACGCATACAACAGCAGAAAAATTAAAACTTGTTTACTAAGTCCGAGGTCCAAATTAATTTATGCCTCATATTTTTGGACTGCTCCTCATAAAACTTTTGATATTCTGGAGGCAAATCAATGATGGTTGCAGTAATTGAATATGTGTGTGGGTGTGTCCATTAATGCACTTATTTTAAATATGTAAATATTATGTTAATTAGGTGTCCCTGATTGTCCCTAATTTTAAGATCCTATGTCCCGTATTCTCTCATCTGGAGATTGAGAGGTATAGTCCCCAGATATTTTATTTGCTAGTAGTGACATTCACAAGAAAAAGAAACAGAATCTTCATAGTGCATCTGATAATCTGATAATCAGATATATATATATATATATATATATATATATATATATATATATATATTTTATATATACATATGGCTGATGTGTTTTCCTTGACTAAGAATGTTCTGCAAACAACTCATTTTGGTGGATGTGTTCCCATACAAGACTAATGCTAGTTTGGTTAGTGACCTTTCTTCTGTTTCAGACAGTGATGAGGAATCTGATGAGGATAATGGTAATTTCCTAATTGATACCGAGTCCAGTCACTCTGATTCTTTCGAAGGAGAACCTGAGCTTAAGTCCAAACAAGTGATCACTTTTCCTCAGATGACTGATAGACTTGGTGATGTTTTTGTTTCAGAGCTGTGAGGAGCTACTCCAGACCTAGGCAGGGTATATGACCTTATAAGAGGGGACAGGATACTCAGTTTTCTGGCTACCCCAATATCTTAGTAGCCTGGAAGATGTTTATAAAGCTGTCTGCAAGACACTAGTATCTTTTCCAGCAGTCCATAAATAGGTTTAGAGAAAATACTGGGTCTTCTCGTATATAACAGGTCTCTTTTTCCATTTGACTGCTGACCCAGCTGCCGTCTCCCCAGCTGCTTGTTCAAAAAACCTTGGCTTCATCTAATACAGCATTGCCTGATTAAGAAGGAAAATTATTAGCTCTTCAGGGCAAAATGGTGCCTCTTTCTGTAGTCTAGCCTTTGGAATTTTAAATAATCAAGGATATATGAGGAATTTTATTTTACAGTGTGTCTACAGTTTGCATCATTTGGTGCATACTTACCTGCAGAGCAAAAGTCTTATATGAATGAAATTGCTTCCAGTTTGGCTCAGATTTTGAAACATACTTTGATATGTATTCTTGAATGTGCAGATGCAGTCTAGAGAAATGCTGCTTCTTCTGTTGTATGAAGATAGTATACTTGGTTACATAATCACTGGTTACATAATCACTATATCTCTAATGGTTTAAAAGCCAACATTCTGAATGCACATTTAAGTAGCTCTGTATTACATAGAATTGCAAACAATGGGATGACAGATGCAAATTAATGCATGGAGGTACCTTGCATGTTTCATATGCCCAGATTCTCCCTGAGTAAGGCATCTTCCTTCAAGGGGCAGAACAAACAAAAATCCCAGCCAAACAAAAGTCAAAGATCCAAAAGGAAATGGCAGGAGGATAATTCTTTGAAACCAAACAAGACAGGTTCTTTTTCAATAAAGGGACCCACTGGTTACCTTTTGCAGAATGCTAAGCACCCACATTTTTCCTTATTTAGACAATTTGTGCAGATTCTGTATCCATGTGTTTGGAGTTCTTAGACAAGGTTACATTCCTTCTTTTCCACCTGGACTAAATTCATCCTTCATAAGTCTTTCCTCACACCCTCTCAAAGAATTGTTTTCCTGCGGCATTGGATAGTCACAGTAAAAAGGATGGCCTTCCTGTCAGAAGACAAAGTTGTAACTTCATCATCATCAACTCCCTTTTTCACATTTTTTACATGATATCAGGCTGATGTGTCAACTGTTTTCATCTCCTTCTCTATTCAGTACCACTCTGCTATCTTTTTTGACACTCATGCCTGAGTTTCACAGGTCTTCCCTCACACAATCCATCCACCTCTTTGTTGTTTATCCTCGTTTGCTCTTGCGTTTTTCCTGTTTGCCCCAAATCTTTTACCACATTGTCTTCAGGTTTTCTGCACGTGCCCAAACCACCATAATCTGTTCACTTTGACCTTTTCTGCAATTGGAACAACTTTGTCTTCTGCTCTTTTATCCTCATTTCCTTATCTATCCCACAGTGTGCATTCTACCACCTACCCATCTCAGGCACTTCATCTCCATCACCTCTAGTTTCCCCATCTGCTCTGCATTTTCTGCCCAGGTTTCTATACAATACAGCAATACTGGTAGCACCACTGTTTTGTATACTTTACTTTTCATCTTCTTTGGCTTACACTACCCATGACACTCTGTGCCAGTTGGCTGCAGCCCCTCTAATTGTGACCTCTTCATTCAAACGTCCCTTCTCCTCAACCACCCCTCCCATATACTTGAAGCTGTTAACCTGCTCCACAATTTTCCCTTCTCTCAGTTCTTAGCTTCTTCTGATGTCCCACATTTGCTGCCATTATAACTGTCTTATCTGTATTCAGTTTCATCCCATGTGCCTTCAGTTTTGCATTCCATTGCCTTGTGTTTTGCTGAAGTTCTTGCTCAGAGTCTGCCTGTAATACCACGTCATCTGTGTGTAGCAACTCTGTTAATCTGACCCTCTAACCTGTTTGTTAATGTAGTCCATCATCAATAAGAACAGCAGTAGGCTTAGAGCTGTACCCTGCCTCACCCCCAGTCCTGCTGGTAACGCCTCTATGAGAATGAACACTGTTCGTACTTGAGTCATTGGGTCCTTGTAAATACTTGTCTAGCTTCTCCTGTGGGCTATTTTAAGCCTAGCCAATTTCTCTTTTTATGCTTGAAATAAGCTATCCCATTTGATTATAGATTGGCCTTACAAATCCCATGGTCAATAATTATATATTACCCATATTGAGAATAACTGGGATTATGCCATAGATAATTTGAAAGGACTCATGCACAGAATAAAGCATTTAGGAGCTACTTCTGTCCATTTGTACTACAGTGGCCAGTCCTGAGATAATTTTCTGTTTTTCTTCCATAGATCTAAGTTACACTTGAATATGGACAGGGATGAACTTTGTTTTATGTAGATGGGGACTGGTATCCTCTGTGAGATAAACCTGTCCCTCCAAGCCATTATGTTGATGTTGCAGAAGAGGTTTAGATTCCTAGTTAGAGTATTTCTGATGCAATTTGGCTTGCTGATATGAGTAAATCCATCAGTAATGGGTCAAAGAATGCCTTGTATGCCAGACACAGATTATCGCTTAGCAGTATGCAGGATACTGAGTATAGTGGCAGGGCTTTGATTTAGTCCATGTAGGACTTGTTGTTTAGGGCTTGTATTCTTTTAGCAAGGTATCTCTGTGGGCATTCTGGTTACTTCATGTGTCTGGACCAATACATGCCCAACTGGGCATTATATTCAATGATTTGCCTAATAATAGCTGAGTAAAGGGGAACAATAACAACTCTATATCTCAACACAATTACTTTGTTTATAAGCTGTGCAATATAGAAAGATTTTCTTACAGCAATAGACACTTGATGGTAAAAAGTTAGGTCACTGCCCAAATAAGATCACAAATATACAGCAAATGGGTCAACTCTTAGTGGCCTGCACTAATTATACAATATTTCTGAGACTATGAACCACCACAGGACTGACAAATCAGCTTCTTTGGGACCTTGTCATATGCTTTTTCCAAGCCCAGGAATGCCCAGTAGGACTCTTTCCTCATCTCTTCTTATCAAGTATTTGTCTTCCTGCAAATGTCAGGTCAGTTGTGTTGCATCCTGATCTGAATCTAAACTGCTCATTTCCCATCTTACTTTCAAAGCTCTAACTTATCAGGACATTTTCTTGGATTTCTTTCTTCTTCATAGCCTCAGTAGTAGAGTTCCTCAAAATTCTTGGCCTTGTGGCATCAATAATCGTTTTGATATCACTAGCCAGACTGCACATGAGAAAAATTGAAAGGCTGGCCAGCTTCCAGATCTTCAGGACACCTTCCATTTATTCATGTTCTCAGTCAGCTTGAGCTGAACTGTCTGAAAATATATGTTTAGGTGCCAAGTCATTCAGAGAATTCCTGTTGTAGAAGAGAGAACTCCTCTGTGGGATTTTGAAGATTGACAGTCAGCTTCTGCTGTTCCTTTGCTGAGCAGATAAGTTTCCTTTGGGGAAAGCATTTTCCACATTAAAAAACTTTATTTTAGTTTCCTATTTAGAAAAGTTATTGCCATTCTAAGAGTTTTATGTTTTAATGGATTGTCACGAAACATAACTGTACTTTTAAATGTGAGCATACTCTTTACTGTAAGTTTAAAAGTTGCTTAAAGTAATTGAAAAAAAAATCATGGAGAAAATGTGTTTATTTTACTATTTTGGCTGGTATAGTGTTTAAAAAAGCTTTTTACTGTGGTTTTGTGAGAAAAATTACTTTAAAAGACTTAATTTTTACTGGCTTTTGCTACTTGTCTTCCCCAGGAAAGTTGTGCCATTTATGGCTTGACCATGGAATAAATGTCTGGTTCCACAGTCAGTCCTTCTTCCAGCTAGAAAAAAGAAAAGGTTATGCAAACAGCTTTTACCACAACATCATTCTAGCAATTTGACTCAGGTATAGGTAGTGGCTCTACTTTAGCAATAGCTTGTTCAACTGTCCACTAATCTTTTACCCTAGAACTCTATGGTTATAGAGTACATATACTATACTATATAAATAGATATATATATATATATATGTTATATACTACTTCTATACTATACTACTTAGCCACACCACAATGATGCACTGCTTAATGTATTAATAGACTGAAATATGCTGTATTTCTATGTATGTATAATCATGCATTCTTAGCCTGACGAGCATTTTTTTCTAAGTTGTGTATGTCTTTAATGTATCTTTGAAGCTTTTCTCCCTGGGTCTCCACTGAAAACGGGCTCTTCTTGGCCCAGTGGACTTCCCTAGTCATCAAACTGAAATAAATAAATAAATAAATAAATAAGCTGTTTCAAAAGGATTTTCTAGAACCTTCACCAATTTTACTGTTCTGTCAGCTCTGGAGAATGTGTGTGTGTCACTGCCTGCAATTTTCCTGGTAGTCAGACTGCTACCCCTAAAAAGGCACAATGAATCTACACTCTTCCCAATCCTAACTCAGCAGCTATAGCTTTTCAAAATCCTGCTGCTGCTAAACATTTGGTTAATTCAAATCCTGCTCTTCCTGACAAAGATGGGAGGATTATTGATAAGTATGGGGAAAAGGTGTATGGATTTGCAACTTTGATTTTCAGAATTTTGAATTGCCAGGATAATATGTAAAAGTTTATTCTGACCATTTGTGAAAGTGTAAGGAATGTTTTGTATGCAGTTTCTTCTTGTAAGAATCTCCTTTAAACAATTTAGTTTCTTTCATTGTACAAGTCTCAACTCATTGTTTACAACAAATGCATGTATGACTCAGTTATTTCTTTCAATGCTATGGCTACTGGAGTTATTTTGAGAAGGGTTTGCTTGACTGCATTCTCAGAACCTCCCAGATGATATGAAAATTAGATTTATAATTTTCCTTTGTATAGAGCTTTAGCTGTTGGTTCCTTAGCTGTAGAGGCTATCAAAAAAGTGTGATGAAGCAGTTAAGTTGATTCATAGAATCTCTGAGCCTTTTCAGCACTTCTTTCCTAGTTTTTTTCTAAGCGATTCTTATCCAACTTTGGAAAAAAGAATAAAACAAAATAAACAGATTTAACAAAATGTGGGTAAACAGACATTTAAAAAGAAATGTCAAGTGAAGTCCAAAAAAGAACCCCACCAAAACAAGAACAGTTCAACAAGTATACAGTGATACAATTTCAACACATTTCATATAATAAACAGTGTAAATATAGAATTAAAAGGCAAGGTTGCATAGTAAAACAGAAATGCAGCAATGCATAGAAAGAAACAAGTAAAAAGTGATACAAACCACAATGATACAGAAAAAAATAAACAATGTTACTGCATACAATCAGTAAGGATGGTTAGTCACACAAGTTACACATTATAACTGCAGGTTTAAGATTGAAACACATAGAAAAATGATACGTTAGTAAAGCATCTACTTATGGGTGAGGAGATTGCATCACTAAACAATAAATTATTAGAATACCAAGAATGTACAATATTAAGGTGGAGTTAGGGTCCAGGGAGGGAGGGAAATTAAAAATAAAAGACACCATATAAGATATATTGTAGGGAGGAGTGTAAAAAAATACTGAGGGGTCAGCCAGGTGTTAAGCAGGAGCATAGCCAGTTATTGGTAAATTAGGACTTTAGACGGGTTTTGAATTTGGAGGGGTTGGCTGTGCAAATAATGGAATGGGGAATTGAGTTCCAAATTTTGGAGATGTGCTTTGAGAATAAGCCATACCCATAGCTATTGTTGGTTTTAGGGATGTCTAAAAGAAACTTGTCGGATGAGTGGAGAGTTGTATTGGAAGTGTAGGCTTTTACTAGGTACCTGAGGGCTGGACATTTATCAGGTAAGTAGATGATAGAATGGCAAATTGTGTATTGGTTGATGTATAATAGGTTTGGGAGTTCAAACCAGTTTAGTTTGTGGAGGGTGGAACAATGATGTGTTCTGTTTGGGAGATTGGTGGCTAACCTGCTATTTTATTGCAGCAGGCTTCCAACTTATTGAGATTTGTTTTCTTAAAATTTGTACAAATGTGGGAGGCATATAACAGAGTGGACAGCAAGTGACTTCAGGCAATGGCTGTTTTGGTGGCTTGAGTGAGGAATGGTTTGGCTCTATAGAGTGCCCCAAGTTTTAAGTGGACCTTTTTGATTGTTTGGGATATGTGCAGGTCATAACTGAGAAATTTGTCAATGGTGACACCTAGCAGTTTGATATGGTCGACTGGCTCTATTTTGGTGTTATTAGTGGAGTAAATGTTGAATGGAATGGGGGGGTCAGATATTTTATTAACAAAACTACAAAACTGCAGAAAAAAAATAAAACAACCAGCTACTTATCCAAACCGAAATTTATTTATTTCTCTAGCACCTCTGCCACAAAGCCTTCAAGGAGTAACCAAACTAATAAAATACAGCCTTTAAATACAAAACATAAAATAACAATTATTCAATTAATCAATAAATAATAAAATCAAATACTTTCAATTAACTTCACAATTCAAGCCCCAAAGCATCAAAATATTATGTTTCAATATAAAAACAGATTATTTATAAAGAATTCTATCCTTCAATAAGTAATTCCCTCTCCCCATTACCATATATATTTTTTCAAGAACTGTTCCCTGTAATAATAAATTATTACTCTTGTGGTTTTCTTTAAAGTGTGCAGCTTTAAAGTGTTTTTTAATATCCCTAATATGCTTACCCAACCTCATTCTAAACATCCTTTTAGTTTCACCAATATAAAATAGGTTGTGAGGGCACTTCAGGGCATAAACAAAAGCATCAGTGTTACATGAAAAGCATTTTACTAGATAAAATCTAACATTATTAATTTCCTTAAAAGAACACATCACAAATTTACAAACATTAAAAGTATTACATGAAAATGTACCTAACATAGACAGATGTCTGACAATACTAGTCTCTGAGGAAAAAATGTACTAACATATATTTTAAACTATGTTCACATTGGTATGAGATAGAAGGAGTCCTACACAATATTTTAGCCAGATCCCTGTCTCTAATCAGAAATTCCCAATAATGTTTTAACATATCCCAAATCTTACCACTTAAAATTTTATAAGTTGAAATATTTTATTGTTGTTAAATAATGGTAGTTTTGTCTTGTTGGGGTTGAGTATTAGTTGATTGGTGGAAAGGTAGTGTTCAACATCAGTAAATGCTTTTTGTGTTTTTTGCAAGAGTTCAGGGACTGAGGAGGCTAAGAAGATGAGTGTGGAATCAGCTGCATATTGTACAATGTTAGCTGATGTGGTGGCTGACTTGAGATCATTTGTAAAGATTATAAAGAGAAGAGGGCCAAGTATAGAACCTTGTGGTACACCTACTGAGACTGGTAAAAGTATGGCTATATTGTCTAGCCATTTCATGGCTTGCTGTCTGTCTGACATGTAGCTATGGAACTATGATAGAGTGGATTGTGAAAAGCTTAAGGCAGCTGGCTGGTATAAAAGTTTTTGGTGTGAGACAGTGTCACATGCTATGTGGCTATGCTCATGTGCTAGTTCCTCACACTCTATAACTTGACTTTTTCTCTCTCCCACTACCACCCCCACTACCATCTCTCCCACTACCACCTCCACCTCCTTAAACCTACCTATCGCCTGAATATAAATCCACTGCTGTAATTACATATACTAGTAGAATCTGTAGATAGTCTTATTTATAACTGTATTGCTTCATTGCCTTAGTACTTTGTTAAAAAAAACTATTTCATTGTCAGCTCTTGTTATACTCTCTAGATGTGTTGTTTTTGTATAAATCACTGTGGAGCTTTTCTCCCTGGGCCTTCACTGAAAATGGGCACTTTTTGGTCCAGTGGACCATCCCGGTAAACAAATGCAAATAAATAAAATAAATAAATAAATGCAATGCTTTTGACATATCTAGGAAAACAGATGAAACATAGAGACCATTGTTTCTTGATTGATTGACTATGTCT
Source organism: Protopterus annectens (assembly GCF_019279795.1). NCBI lineage: Eukaryota > Metazoa > Chordata > Ceratodontiformes > Protopteridae > Protopterus > Protopterus annectens. The sequence goes on along the minus strand of NC_056745.1, from coordinate 972,282,532 downwards.
GTGAAGTTAATTAGGGCAGATGTAGTACTATGCTTGGGTCTGAAGCCATGCTGTATATCTGAGTGTAGGTTATTGCTCAGCAGATAGGGCAGGATTTGTGAGTGTATACATTTCTTGAGGATTTTGGCAAGGGGTGGGAGTATTGCGATGGGTTTGTAGTTTGATAAGAGAGTTGATGTGCCACCGTTATATATGGGAATTATAGGGACTATCTTCCAGAGTTTGGGAATGTATTGCTTGGAGATAGATCAGTTTATTAGTAGGGAGACTGGGTACATAATAGCATCAGCTGCCAGCTTCAGGTAATCATTTGGAAGAAGGTTGACTGCTAGAGTAGAAAGTTTCAATTGATGGAGAAGTTTGTTAATGTAACTTGTAGATATTGGTTTAAGGGTAAATGCTCCGGGATTGTTGGCAGAGGTCTTGGGTACAGTAAGTGAACTGGTAGTGTTATGACTTAGTAGGGATGGTATGGAATTTTAAAGTGAGAGTTGGATTGACTGGCTATGCTTTCAGTGGTGTTAGGAGAGGAGTGATTTGGGGTAGTGGAATGTTTGGGAATGAGAAGTTGATTTATAGAGGCCCAAAATTTTGGGGGATTGTTTTGATATTTCTGTTGAGCAGTTGAATAGCAGGATTTTTTATCTGTCTTCATTTGCTTTTTGACTGAGTTTCTTAATTGTTTATAGTTTTGGAAGGTTGTTTGTTTTTTATTGACAAGGTAGTGGGACCATGCTCTGTCTGTTTGCTTCATAAGGAGTTTAGTGTTTTTAGTTAGCCATGGGGGTGGCTTATTTTTTATATGCATCTTCCTGATGGGTGCTACTTTGTCTAGGATTTCCAGAAATGTGTTGTTAAAATAATGGGTTGCATTATCTAAGTGGAGGTATTTTAGTGGGGACCAATCACTATTTTGGAAGAGGGAGTTAAAAATATCTGAGGAGCAATTATTTGTGTTATGGATGTGCTTGTCTAAGATGGCTTTTTTAGGGTTTGCTTTGTGTCTTAGGAGATAGGTGGGTCTGTGATCACTGAGGGTGACTGGGAGACACCCAGAGTGAGGGCATAGGGAGGGTCTATTAGTGAGAATCCAGTCAAGTGTAGATTGTTTTTTGCTGTGTTTATCAGTCCTAGTTGGGGTGGAGATAATTTGGGTAAAGCCAGAGAGGTTAATATAGTTTAAATGGTTTTCTGAAGAACATGAAGATCAGTCTAGGATGAAATCACCAGCAATGATAGTTTCTTGGTTAAATCTGGTTGTTGCCCAATTTAGGAGACTTTCAATTATAGTTGAATTGCTGCCTGGGTGAATGTAGACTGTGAATATGATGATGTGTTTATTATTGTTTAATTGTAGGCTGAACACAAGTACTTCTGAGCTGTATAGATCAGTGGGGCAGTCATCTAATCTTTCTAGGTTAAGTGTGTCCTTATAAACAATTGCAATGCCACCACCTTGCTTGTTGAGTCTGTCTAATCTATGAATATTGTAACCCATGGGTAGTAGTTCACTGTCTATAATGTGTGGTTTTAGCCAAGTTTCAGTTAGCATACATAGGCTAAGGGTGGCTTGGAATTGCTCAGCTTTGTTTAAGATGCTCCTTATGTTAATATTCAAGAGTAGGAGGTCAGAACTACTATGAGGGGGATTCATGACATTTTGTGGGTTTGAGTTTTTATATGGTGGAATTTGTTGGGAGCTTGACTGTGGGCCAGGGTTTGGATGGATGTCACCAGCCAGAATTAGTAAAGATAAATCGCATGGTAATAAGTTGGCAAGTTTTGTGAGTAATGTCAAATATTTATGAAACAAGTTGGATGTTGGTTGGATGAGTAAATACTTGATTGAGAAAAGTTCTGTGGGGGGTTGTTGTAGAGGAATGGGAATATAAATTTGGCTTGGTGAATGTTGGTTTCATGGGTTATGTTGACTAGTGTGGGCAAGGAGACTTTTGTAATCTGTAAAGTATGGTATGAAGTAAGTTGGAAAGTGGAGTTAGAAAGGTAGCTGTGAGTATGTGAAAAAGTAACATTGTTTGGGTTTCTGGCATTGCACTGATTGTTAAATGTGAGTGTGGTGTGAGGTGTAGTGTACAAGGAAAAGAGAACAGCTATTTGAATGATTTTGAGGAAGTGTTAGGTAGTGAAAACAGATATGCCTGTATGTGATACCTTAATAGGTGGGAGGGGTGGGGTGGCTATATGGGATAGCTTAGTGGGTGGGGGTGGTGTGGTTAGTATGTGATTAGCTACTGAGAGAAAAGGGTGGGGGTTTTGTGTGATTGGCTTTTTAGAGAATCAGGGAAGAGCTAGGAGGATATAAATGTAAGTAATGTGGGAGTGGGTGGGAATGGGGGTAGAGTAGAGGAGCAGAGGGAGCCTGAACAGAGTGAAGTGCAAATGGAGTAGGGCTACACCAGATTGAGATACTCAACAGAACAAAAAAATCTATAAGTGTGTAAGTACAGTGAATTATTAACAGAGTCTCACAGGAGCTGTGAGCAGGGCTGAGAACAAGGTTTGGTTTGCTGTGAACCGGAACTACTTTGATTGAAAGCCTAATAGGGAAGACTATTGGCTGTTGGTGGAAAGACAGACGTTGGTAGAGGAGAAAACAGCAATAAGAAGTCAGTAGTGGAGAACAGCAGCTAGGTGGTAAACAGCAGGCAATAGAAGGCAGGTGTAGTGTGACTTGGTGGTGTGTGTATAGCCTTAGGCAAGGTTATACAGTTAAATGTGAGGATGCTAACATACATGAATGTTTGCAAAAATGCAGGACCACTGTTTCTTTAGCTGGGAGGGTGGAATATTCCACAGTTTTGCTGTGTAAAACTCTTAGTGCAGCCTCCATGACTGGACATAAACTTATGGCTAATGTCAGTCACAAAAATCTTAGTGAAAAAAAAATTGGCTTCTGCACACCACCAGGACTGGGTAGGAGCAAGAGGTACAGATAGTGAGATGCTCCATGCTTCCACCCTGGCAGTCCCTTTTCCATCTGGAAAGGTTAAATCTCTACTTTTCTCTTTGGCAACAGATAGTTTTCAAACATATAGGTTCTGAAGATAATTTATCAAGGTTACAGCTAGCAATGGCAGGAAGTTCCTCCTTTTTAGCAGATGATTCCTCATCCAACAGACAGATGATTTTATTTTCCTGTATCATTCAACACATGCTGTCCCTGGTAGTGATAGGACCAGTTTCTCCTTCCCAGGTTTGGAAAGATTTTTATTCAAAGATGTTTTTAGTGAAAATGTAAGAAAATGCTTGCAGACCAGTTCTTGGTCTTACTTTCCTAAACCTGTTTGAGATAATGCCCAACATCAAAATTATGCCACTTGACAACCTGTTACCTAGTCTTCCTCATTCAAGTTTTTTGATTACACTAAATTTAAAAGATACTTACCACCACATACCTATTGATCTAGACTTCAGGTTTTTCTTAAGATACTGTGAGTCTGGATCACATTATCAGTTTTCTGTATTACCCATGGGACTGTTCTTCATCAAGAGTATTCACAGAGTTTCTGCCTCCAGTTATAACTTATTGCAGGCTACAAAGTATCCACATTTTCACATATTTAGACAACTTGCTTATCTTTGTAGAGTCTTTTTTCAAAGAGTCAGAAATCTCTATCTTGGGCGAGAGATGTCTTAGACAAAATGGGATTCCAAGAGAACATTCAAGTGTTTTTTTTTTTTGACTCCTTCACAGATAGTAGGGTTCTTGGAGTGTCAGTTAGACACCACAGTTCCAACAGCTTTTCTTCCACAGGAAAAAATAGATCTCTATCGATATCTACTTCTAGGATTTTCCATTCAGACTTCAGTCAGTGGGAGTCATAGCATGTATGATTCTCATGACATACCTGGCAAGAATTCAAATGAGAAAGGTACAATGGTATCTGTAGTCTATTTCGTCTCAGCACCAACATCCTTTCTTTTCAAATCCCAGTGCAGGGGGTTGTCAGAAAAAACATCGCATGGCTGAGACAGCAAATAGCCCAAAATTCAGGTCTTCCCTTCAATCTCCTTGCTCCAAAGCAATCAGTTACCACAGATGCTTTGGACTTTGTTTGGGTAGCAGTTTTAGGTGGGATAAAAACAAAGTGTCTGGGACACCAAGGACAGATGTCAGCACAGAAATATAAAACAGATGCTTGCCCTGATCAAGGCCATAACTGTCTTTATCATCTTTGTTCCCTGTCACCTCCATAAGGTGGTATAGACAATATCACAATCATGTTGTACAACAAGCAAGGCTGAACCAGGTTGTACCCTCTTTGCAGACTAGTCATGTTAGCTTGGGAAATCACTTCTCAGCACAATTTTCCTCAACAGGCATCCTACATTCTGTCAGAATGAAACTGTGGGGCAGACAAGCTGAGCAGGACAAGAGCAGACCCTCATGAATTAAACTAGATCAAGGGGTCTTCCAGTATTTGATTATCTGAATGCTGAGCTGGCAAGATTCTTCTCCAGGATTCCTTGCAAGAAGGACTGGAAGATAGATGCCTTTTCTTTTCCTTTGAAAAGAAATTTCCTGTATACTTTTCTACCCTTTCAGGGTACTTCTGAAGATTCAGAAGGAATCCTCCAAGGGTAATGCTACTCAATGCTAGAAGTGTAAATCTCAAAATGCACTCACTCGAGGCACTCCTTAAAATGGAGAACATCAATATCTGTGCAGTGACTGAGACCTGGTTCAAGGCTCTAGAGAGCACCCCTGCACTACCAGGCTATAACTCATACCACACTTTTCGGCCATGTAACCTGGACCGAAACACCAAAGGTGGAGGTGTGTCCATATTCATTAAGGATATCCACACCTCCAGGCTAGTTGCTCAGCATAATGCATCTGAGTTTATCTAAGTGCAACTAACTCTGGGCAAAACTGCAATCCAAATTGTAGCTTGCTACAGATCTCCCACCATGCCCCAGGATTCCCACTCCTCTTTTCTTGATGTACTGGAAAATATTAGGGTTCAACCAAATACCCTAATAATGAGCGACTTCAACTACCCCACCATTAACTGGGAAAACTACTCGTGTACCAACTCCTTAGCTCAATGCTATCTAGAATTCGCAAACTCCAATGCCCTGGATCAACTTATCCACACCCACACCAGGGACAAAAATATCCTAGACCTAGTCATTACCAACATGAGTCACTGGTGTTCCACACCTGAAGTCAACTCCTCGTTGGTCCGATCCGACCATAAGCTAATCACCCTTGATATCCACATCCTGCCTCCACCCCCCATTAAGGAAACCACAGTAAAAACATTCTCCAAAGCTAACTTCATGCATCTTAAGACAGAAGTGTTGAGCTTCATGACACTCATGCAGATGGACAATACAGTTACAACTGCTGAATCCTACACAAATGCACTCTATAAGCACTTACACGAGTGCATGGATCGTGCTATCCCAAACAGAACCAAGATGCTATCCCCCAAAAAAAGGAAGCCAATCTGGTGGTCCCCTGCCATAAAAAAAACTGTACAACAGAAGGAAGAAACTGTTGCAAAAGAGAGTAAAATCCCATGAGTGGAGGAGCTCCCTGGTCAGCCTCAGTAAGAAGCTGAGATCCCTTATAAGATCCTCCAAAGCTAGCTACGAAAACAAAATTGCCACTAACTCCAAGGATAACTGCAAAGCATTTTATAGCTATGTCAAGAATCTCGATGGCAACACCCAGATCTGCTCTGAGTTACAACACAAAGGCAAGAAAATTACAGAACCAGCTGATATTGCCAACATCCTGGCAGATAGGTTCAGTGCTAACTTTACCCCCCAACCGCCTAAAGGGCCCATATCTCTACAGGAAGAATGTAGAGTCCCTGCAATCACAACGCAGGTAAAAGCTGCACTCTCTAAAGCCAAAACCACAGCATCCATGGGACCAGACAGCATCCCAGGCTGGGTTTTACATGAACTTCAGAACGAACTGGCTCCCCACTTAAGCACCATGTTCAATAATAGCCTCGCATCAGGCTTTGTACCCACTGAATGGAGCACAGCAACAGTTATCCCATTTCACAAAGGGGAAGCCACCACTGATCCTGGGAACTATCGACCTATTAGCCTGACGAGCCTGGTCTGCAAGGCCATGGAATGTATCATCATGGAACTCATAAATAAAAACATTGGTAACCTCCAAACTCTGGATCCCATCCAGTTCGGGTTTGTGAAAGGCAGATCATGCCTCCTGAACCTGATCGACTTCTTTGAGGCAGTCATCAAAGCCGTAGATGAGGGTAAGGTGGTTCACACAGCATATCTTGACCTCACCAAGGCTTTCGACACCATCCCCCATTCTGGAATTATAGCTAAACTGACTAAACTAGTTATAAATCCCTACATCACAAAATGGGTTGCCAACTGGCTCACTGACAGAACCCACACTGTAAAAGTTGCAGACTCCAAATCTGACCTCAAAGCAGTGACAAGTGGAGTACCACAGGGTTCCATCCTGGGACCTCTCCTGTTTGGTATCTACTTCTCTGAAGTACAGGCTAACACAGAAGGCCTCTGGCTAATGAAGTTCTCAGATGACTGCAAACTAGGAGCCATAGTCAAGTCCCCAAATGATGTGGACATCCTACAGAAGGGCCTCGCTGAGACAAATGCCTGGTGTCAGAGCCACAACCTCAAGCTCAATGCCAAAAAGTGCAGTTTCATCCCCTTTGGTAAAAACTCTGTACCCATGAACTACCACATAGGCAACAATCTACTTAACACCGAATGCGTGATAAGAGACCTTGGGATCCAGGTGGACAGTAGTCTCTCCTTTGATAGTCACATCTCCATAGTAGTCAGGAAGTCCTTCTACGTGGCACACTTTATCATAAAAGGGTTCCCATCCAGGAAAAAAGAGGTAATTGTTCCCCTCTACTTGACATTCATTAGACACATTATAGAGTGCAATGCCCCTTTTGGAATGTACCTCACAATACATCTGCAGCAGCTGAAAAGGCCACAGAAGTACCTCACAAAGAGGATTACTGGCCTCAAACAAATGCCCTACACCGACAGCCTCAAAAAACTCCAGCTTTACTCCATAGCATATCACCTACTCCGAAGTGATCTCTGCCTAGCATATAAAGCTATGTCAAACCCAGTGTTGTTGGACATTCTACACCTAAAGAAATCTCAATCCCTCCGAGCTACACACTCTAGGGACCCAAACCTTGTCACCACAATAAACAGGACATGCTGGAGGGATAGATTCCTGTCCCAGAGACTTCCCATAGTTTGGAACAGGCTACCCATCTATGTCAAGCAAAGTTCTTCATTAGCACTCTTCAAGAAAAATCTTGATGAGTGGATGGGAAATGGGAAATACACCCCGGGGATCACTTCTGTGTCTCTGCTCGACAGTGGCACAGGAAAATAACTTTCTTGGGTGGCATAAGCCAGGGAACCATGCTGGCTAGGCTTACATAGGCCCTTGGACCAATAGCCTAGTACCTACCTATAAACCTGTGAACCTATGAACCAAGATCATTGCGGTGATTCCCTTCTTTCCCCAACAACATTGGTTCTCCCTTTTCTTGGAAATTGTAAGGGGCAATTACCAAAAGCTTCCTCACAGAGTGGAGCTACTCACACAAGAACAAGGGTGTTTGATATACCTTTACGCCAATCAACTTTAACTGACTGCCTGGATGATAGGGTCTTAATTCCCTTCAGACTCCTGTTTGCTGAGGATGTGAAACAGGCGGTAAGGGAGGCAAGAAAGCCTGCTACTAGAAAATCATATATAACCATTTGAAAAGGTTTTTCCATTCGGTGCCAACAGCATAAGAAGCACCCATTCAGGGCTACTTGTTCTTTGGTTTTACAGTACTTGTGTGAGTGTCTATTCTGTGGCCTTTCCTACTCCTTTATCAAGGTTCATTCATTGGTTATTTCAGCATGTGTCCATGGATTCCCCTTTTTCAATGCATTTTCATGTTAAAATGTTTTTTTAAAGAGGTTTTGCATGTGAGGCCTCCATGAAACCCAGTGGCCCCATCTTGGGATCTTAATTTCCATTAAGAGAATCTATCACTTGCTCCATTTGAACCAGCCATTCTGTCTGTCTTCAGGTTCTTGACATGGAAATCTGTTTTACTTATTGCTCTGTCCTCTGCAAGAAGAGTATCTGAGATGCACACTCTTATGGTGAGTCAATCTCCTTTTCCACGGAGACAGGGTTTCTTTGAGAATTAACCCCCCACTTTTTTTTTTTTTGCCTAAAGTGGTATTTGAAATTACCTTAAGCCAAACTATCCATCTTCCCATTTTCTTTCCTGAACACAAAAATGAGGGAGAAAGGATGCTTCAATACCTTGGATGTTCACAGACAACTCAGGTACTATCTGGACAGAACTAATTCCTTCAAAGCTTCAGATCAATTGTTCATTTTTTCTAAAGGTAAGAATAAGGGGCAACCTGGGTCAAAACAGACTATTTGGAAATGGTAGTCTAAGGTTATTATCTTTTGTTATACTCACCAGAACTAAACTAATCCAGGCAGTGTCAAAGCCATCTCTACCATGACCTTGGCTTTACCTATGGCTTTTCTTTTTGGAAAGGGCTGGATTCTAGAAGTGTTATAGAAGCAGCAGCTTGGTCTTCTATACCTATGTTTACAAGTCATTACAAGCTTGATTCCTACTTTAGGTCTAGATCAGGGATTGTAAAGGACTATTCTCCAGGGCTCCTGGAGTCTTCCATTTTCACCTCCCAAATATAGTCAGCTAATGTGATCTACCCATATAGCTAAGGCTACTGCAGCAGTGGTCAATATAATGAACACCGTACAGCTCTGTAAATAAACATACCATAACAATAGATGTTTGAATGTTCACTGCTAGAGTAGCACCTCCCTCCACCCCCATTTTTTTGGTGCTTTGTTTAATGTAGGGTGGGGACTCTTATTTATTTATTTCCCTAGCTTTGTCCTTTCAAGGCTCAGACATACTCTTTCTTTTGGCATGAAAGATCTGAAAGGCTTGGCATCCAAAACTTGTGCCATGTGAATGGAGGATTGCCACTGTCATCCCCCTTCATAAGAGAGGACCTTCAACAGATCCTAGAAACTACAGACCCATTAGCCTGACTAGTCTTACTTGCAAAGCCATAGAAAGAATTATCATGGAAATTGTCAACAAGGACATAGGAAACCACAGGACACTGGATTCATCCCAGTTTGGCTTTGTCAAAGGATGGTCAAGTTTACTTAATCTAGTGAACTTCCTTGAAAAGGTCTCTAAGGCAATGGATGAGGGGAAAACAATGCATACTGCCTACCTAGATATGGCTAAAGCATTTGATACAATACCCCCCTCAGGTATTGTCAACAAACTTATGGAACTAGGTATAAACCCCTTTAAAACATGCTGAATAGCTGGTTGGCTCACTGATAGACCAGGAAGTTAGAATCAGTGAGGCCACCTCTACAAAGAAGCTGGTCACCTGTGGAGTCCCCCAGGCCTCTTTGCGGGGCCCACTCCTCTTTAGCATTTACTTCATGGATGTCAAAGCCAATGTCAGAGGCCTTTGGCTGACCAAGTTCGCAGATGATTGCAAGCTGGGAACAGTGATTCAATCCCTTCAAAATGAAAATACCCTTCAGGAAGGCCTAATACAGATAAACACTTGGTGCTAAAGCCAAGGTTTAAAACTCAGTACCAAGAAATGTATTATAGTACCATTTGAAAAGTCTACCACCCCAGGTAATTATGTCATCAATAAAACAACCATAAAAGTGGATTCACTAGTCAGGGATCTGAGAAGTCTTATAGAGAATAACCTAACTTTCAATCAGCATGTGTCAAGGTAGTAAGAAACTCCTTTTATGCTGCTTAACGTATAAGCAAGGGCATGGCATCTAGGTCCAGAGAGATCATCATACCATTGTACTCTGCCCTCTTCAGACCCGTCATAGAGTATAATGCCCCCTTTGGTATGTACGTGACCAGATCCATGCAGCAAATGGAATGTCCACAAAATTTCCTTATAAAAAGAATACAGGGAGTAAACATAATGTCCTACACTGATCACTTCAAAGCTCTGTCTCTTCACTTGGTATCATTCAGACTTCTGAAAGGTGATCTTTGCCTGGCAGATAGGGCATCCCTGGACCTTGTTTTGATGAACCTTTTGCATACCTGCAAACCAAACAACTTCAGAACTATTAGATTAGAAGACCTACATTTTGCTTGCGACATTAATAGGACATACTGGAGAGACAGATATGTTTCTCAGAGAATTCCCATTGCCTGGAACAAGCTCCCCATCCATGTGAAGCAGAGTTCCTCCTTATCCCTTTTTAAGTGCAACTTGGACCAATGGATGGGTGAATGGAAATTCAGCCCATTGTGGCTCCTGTGTATTTGATGAACAGAGGTAGGCAGTAAATCACCAGCTATATAAATCAATTTTATGAGTCACATTTGGGTTGCACAGCTAGACTTACAGGTACCCTAATGAGTGTTAGCCTAATATATAACTGTGAACCTATAAACTGTCTTTTTAGTCAATTTAGCTCAAGTTGACTGATGGTTTGGGTGCTTAGAAGGTGTCCTGTAGCTTTGAAAGCTGGATGGCTGTTATATTCTTGGCAGGATATAACCCATATAGCTAAGTCTACTGCAGTGGCAATCATTCAAACATCTACTGTTACGGTAAGTTTACTTACAGAACTGTACTACATGTTCAGGTTGCACAACATGGGTCTACATTTAATACCTTTGGATTGATGGAATGAGGGGGGTAGACAGAAGATAGGTAACTTTACAGTATATGTTGTCTACAGATATCAGTGGTTTGGTAAGTCAGGTGAGAAAGGGTAGACTGAGAAAGAAAAGGAGAGGAGAAGTAACAGGAAACAAAGAGGCCAGAATGGGTGGAAAATGTAAGACGGAAACTGACTCAGGCTAAAAGGACATGGGCAGAAGTATTGGAGTAGAACAGGCGAATGATTCAGCAAACATGAAACTGAAGCATGATGGCGGAAGAGCTAATCAAGAAGGAGGTGACAAAAAGAAAGTGGCGAAGGTAGAGAACCATGGACAGAGTGCAGTAACAGGTGATGAAAAGAATGCAGATTCAGAGGTTGATATGTAGGAGACAACACCAGAGTGCAAAAGGAAATGGATTGGAGTGGCACCCATCTAGAATGGAGGGAAGAATGTAGGTGAAGAAGAAGGGGACAAGAAGATGAGCAGAAAGAGGAGAAGACAGATGAATGGAGCAAGAGGAGAGGGAGATAGGAATGGAAACAGCAGGTTGGGCTTCTAAAAAGAGTGCAGGAAGAATGTGAAAGAGATTGTGTGCAGCATGTGGAGTGATGCAGCCAGCAAAGATATTAAGGAAAGCTGGAACTGGAAAATTTGAGGAAACATTTGAAGGGATAAGGGAGACAAATAGGTCAGGACATTAGATTAAAGATAGATTGGGAAAAGAGAAGGTTTTGGGGATTTTAAATATTCTCCAATGGGATTAACAGCCTTGGAAAGGGATGTAGGAAAATCCAGGCTGCACAGAAACTAGTTTGGAGGTTAGACTTTAGAAGAGATTGAAGGAAATGACTAAAGTGGCCACCTAGAAGGAAGGCTCTATGCATGTTAGGGCACACACAACATCCAATGTCCTAATAGGAAACCCACTTTGAGTCTGTGTGTAAAGGATTTAATTGTCATGTAAATGGGTTCTGAAGTTGTGACAATGTACGTCTGTATGTGGGTAAGCTCAAGGATCACAGCAGACTATCGCTTTTGTCATCTGTAGGAGTAGTACACTTGACACATCACTTCCAGGCTTGACCCCTTATTTAGGAAAGCTCAACTTCTTAGCTCTCTAGCCTTGCAGAATTAAGAGATAAACATGCTTTGCCCAAGACACATTTTTGCATATCCTGATACTCAGAAATATCTTTAAAAAGGGTAGGCATTTACATGAATTTAAATAAAATTTGGACACTAAGAAAGGATCTTAGTTTAAGGAACAAAATGATATGAGCAAAAAATGTTGATATCAGAAGGTAGTTCTCATCTGTGAATAACATATTTTCACAAAAATCAGGACATTAATCATGTGGCTGTCTAAGCTCTGTTTTGACTCACCAAAACTGAAAAAGATATGGTAATATGTATTGCCAGTGGTAGTGCACCCCAGAGCATGGTACCAGCAATAGTGCACCCCAGAGCTTGGTACCAGTGACAGCGCACCCCTGAGATTGTTACCAGTGGCAGCACACCTCAGAGCTAGCTACCAGTGGCAGCACATCTCAGAGCCTCATACCAGTGGAAGCGCACCCCAGAGTCTCATACCCCAGAGCCTAGTATCAGTGGCAGCACAACCCAGAGCGTGGTACCAGTGGCAGCGCACCCCAGAGCCTAGTACCAGTGACAGTGACCCTCAGAACCTGGTACCAGTGGCAGCACACCCCAGAGCCTGATACCAGTGGCAGTACACCCCAGACCCTAGTACCAGTTGCAGTACATTCCAGAGCCTGGCACCAGTGGCAGTACTCCCCAGAGCTTGTTACCAGTGGCAGCACAGCCCTATATCCTGGTACCAGTGGCAATGCACCCCAGAGTCTGGTACCAGTGACAGCACACCCCAGATTCTGGTACTAGTGGCAGTACTCCCAAGAGCCTGGTGCTAGTGGCAGTACTCCCCAGGGCCTAATACCAGTGACAGTACTCTGAAGAGCCTGATACTAGTAGCAATACACTCCAAAGCCTGGTACCACTGACAGTACTCCCCAGAGCCTGGTACCACTGGCAGTACTCCCAAGAGCCTGGTACCAGTGGCAGTACTCCCAAAGGCCTGGTCCCAGTGGCACTACATGCAAGAGTCTGGTACCCATGTCAGTAAACCCCTGAGCCTGGCACCAGTGTTGGTAACCCCCTGAACCTGGCACCAGTGGCACTACACCCGAGATCCTGGTACCAATGACAGTACTCCCCAGAGCCTGATACCAGTGACAGTACTCCACAGACCCTGGTAACAGTGGCAATACACTCCAGACCCTAATACCAGGGACAGTACTCCCAAGAGCCTGGTACCAGTGACACTATACACAAGAGCCTGGTACCAGTAGCAATACACTGCAGAGCCTGATACCAGTGGCAATGCTCTCATGTGCCTGGTACCAGTGTCACTACTCACAAGAGCCTTGTACCAGTGTCGGTATACCCCAGAGTCTGTTACCAGTGGAAGTGAACCTCAGAGTCTGGTACCAGTGGCAGTACTCCAAAGAGCCTGATACCAGTGGCAGTACTCCCAAAAAGCTGGTACCAATGGCAGTACTTCCCAGAGCAAGTGGCAGTACATTCCAAATCCTGATGTGAGTGGCAGTACTCCCAAAGCCTGATACCAGTGGTAGTATACCCCAGAGCCAGGTACTAGTGACAGTACTCTCCAGAGCCTAGTACCAGTGGCAGCACAGCCCAGAGCCTGGTACCAATGTCAGTACTCCCCAGAGCCAGTGGCCGAACACTTCAGAGTTTGATATCAGTGGCAGTACTCCCTTGAGCCTGGTACCAGTCGCAGTATACCCCAGAGCATTGTACCAGTGGTAGTGCACCCCAGAGAACATAGAAAGTGTAATGCAAAGTAACAAACCAAGAGCTACTATTACGGTGAAAGCATTGCAGTTTGCTAGATGTGGTCCGGCAATGTTTCAGACTGACAGTGTGCTGAACACTCAGAAAGAAACTGATGAATAAAGTGGTACCTCTTATTCTTCCATGTGAACTAGCATTTCTTTTCATCCAGCTTCAAACTGATTCACCATACCTCTCAACAGTCCCGATTTTCACAGATTGTCCAGATTTTTGTCTTACATTTTTGGTCTTTTTCTCATAAAATTTGTGATTTTCTGGCAAACCTCTGAGGATTAAAGTAACTAAATAATGACAGACATTTGAATTTCAGGCTTCATATCATTCAGAAAATACATGCTAAAACAACTCTATCAACTTTCTAAGTTTATAAGAGCATTTTTATTTTTGTGCCTTTGTCCCCCCATTATGTTTGGCTTTGTCCAGATTTCTTGCATTAAGAGGTTGAAAGGTATATGATTCACTGAATTAAGAATAGATTCTGTTGATACTGACATTGTATTCTTATGTCCGATAATGTTATTATGGCAATCTTAAAGTTTTACAGAAAAGATAATGAAACATTTTAGCAATACTTTAAATCCAGCATTGCCAACTCTTCATACATTTTTATAATATTTGATGATCTTCACTCATAGTGTTTGTTTATGCTTGAACACAAAAAGATTTTGGAGCTATGTGATATTTAGTTGTGATTTGTATTATAAATAAAACTACTTGATTCATTATAGTTCAGTAGGTATTTTATGCTGACACGTTTCAACTCTGCTGTGGTGTGTGAGTATATCAGTAGAGCTGGCTTAAAAATGTGACTGGACAAGAAATGATATATAAAAACTGGAATCATGAAACATACACTATCACTTTTGTTTTTCTGAAGGCATGAATACAGGATAGTCATTTCTAAAAAAAGAAGACCGGATAGGTCAACAGACAACTATAATAAAGTACAGAGTATGAATCACAGCCTTAACACATCAGCTTTGGAACCTTTATTTGTTCGCTTCAGTGGGTTGAGTTTCCCAGATAGCACTGAAGAGAAATGGTGGGTCAGTATAATTAAGCACTTGAAGTGAAGGATCTGAAGTAGAAACCTTTTCCTGTCAGTCTAGTCAAAGACTGCCACTGAACTGTTCTGTGACTGCACCTACTGCCATGGAATGCACTGGCATATATTTAATAATTAAATTCTCTGGGTAAAATGTCTTCTGAAGCAGCATGCTTGACTTTGAGATCAGCATCTGGAGAATAAAAGTGATGTTAAATGGAAAATGTAAATTGAAGATACACCAGTAATTAAAAAGCTGCAATAGAGGTTACATGAAGTGAGGCCGAATGATATTGCAACCTGCTCTTCGCTGACATTTTGAAGGAAGGGTTAATACAGAATGTTTTACAAAAGAAAAAAATATGATCTAAAAGCCAGTGACACAAAATGAAGTTGGAAATCTAATAAAAGAAGAAAATCGTAAGGACATTTTGCAGAAAAGGTACTAGGAAAAATTGCTGTTCTGCAGAATGATTGAGGGGCAACAGTGATGAATGCGACAGAGGTAGCAATGATGAATGCATTCACAAAGTGCAGTGGTTACACAGACAGCTTAAGTATGAATTAAAAGTTGAGGGCATAATATATATGGAATGCTTTGGTGCATGATTACAATACAGCAGATAATTAGCAAACTAGAGGGGTTAATGGGATCTTATTTACTGATAGATAAATAGATATAATATTTATCTGCATACACATGTCTTTGAGTATCTAGCCATAGACATAAAAGGCACAGCACCATTTTGTACACAGACTTATTGAACATTTCCCTAATCTGTTCAAACTGCATGGAAACAAGCAAGACTTTGCTGCAACATCAGCCTCAGTAACAAATGACAGTGCATACTAGCAAAATATATGTGTCATCATTTTAGGTTTACTTTGCCTAATACCGTTAGCTTGTTAAATAAGAAATGTTTTGTGTTTTGTTTATGAAAGCTTGATGACTTTCCATCAGTGGTTAAATACTGAAGTTACACAAGCTCTTCCATCATTTTGTCATCACTGATAGCTATAAAAGATGACTTTGTCATTTATTCAAGCACGGTTTCTCAGTTCCCAGTCAGAATATATGAATCAAAGAAGCTTGGTGCTCAGGTAAAACAGATAAAATTTTCTACACAAATAAAACAGCTATAAATGCATTACACTTGCACATGGGGAATGCTAGATGCCAACTTAAAAAAAAATGTATCTGGGCAGATCAGAGCTATTTGATAGAGTTTGAATTAAGTATGATAACATCTGATGTCTGCATGGTGCAGATCTGTAGAAAGTATGAAGCACCATGATATGATGCTTTATATACTAAGAAATCTGAAAATGCCATTCCTTGTTTAAACAGTGCCTCAATATATCTACAAATATCAAATGATCTAAATAGCGAATTCTGACACGAGCGAAAATGCAGGACCTCAAATATTTTTTTTTTATCACAATACAGTGAAGATCAGAATATTTGCCCTTTCCTCAATGTAGTGCGATCTCGGAGTTGGAATATATATTTAGTGGGGTGTGTGTGGGGGGCACTGCCCCCCACAATAACGTTTTCGAGGTCCAGCATTTTCGCTCTTGTCAGTGTTTGCTATTTAGAACATTCAATGTTCTAATATTGACCATGCAAATATACATATACTTGCACCACTGAATTCTTCCTTTGCATTCAAAATGCTCACTCACCAGTTCTGACCCACAGGATATTACAAAGCAGTGGACCCTCAAGCTTGGCTTAAAAGTTGTGAGCTGAAATAAAAATGTGAGACTCACACCTGCGTTTAATCTTTAAATTGGAGCACGTGGTTGCTCAGCAATAAAGAGTAAAAGGATGGAGTCAGGACAACCAGAGCTAACCGTGCTTTTTTTATTAGAATGGACAAACAATCTAGTCTAGCCCTCTGCACTGACCTGCATGTTCTCTTTCTTGAACTTGTTCTAGGCATGATCTGCCTCTTTCTGAGGATCAAAAAATGCATACGCCAGAATTCAGAAACAAAGAGATGCCACAGAAAACAAAAACATGATCAGATAAAGATACGGTGAAAATAAAATGTTTCTGTTCCATATTATGACTGCCTCTGGTTGTTACCTAGCAAGGAAAGTTGAGGCAGGATTAAGACTGCCATCTTTTCAAATGCCCAAAGTGGGACATTTTTTGTACAAACGTCAGATTTTGCAGGGCAAAACATACCCATGGACAGTACCAAGGACAGAACTTTACTTTTTTGCCTAAATAAAAGCTTATTCTTGTAGCATTTCAGTTGCTTATTCTGTTTCATATAACATTTAGGTGTTTCAGATGCCGAATAACTGTTTTATGCAACTATTACATAAAATATAGGAAATAATTTTGTCCTAAAATCCCAGGACATTTGCCATTTTTTTTCAATTTTTTTGCAGGACACAACTGCCCAAAGAGGGACTGCCCCTCGCAAAGTGGGACAGGTGGTAACCCTAGGCAGGATACATATTTCACAAATGAGTACCATAAAAAGCTTGCTTTGACAGATAAAAGTTTGAAGGACTATAAAGCGAGCACAAGAAGCTACCTACAATACACGAGAAAATAAGAAAAGATGCAGAGTGTTACTAATTTCTAAAGAATTAAAGAGGGTGAAAGAAAAAGTGATTGGTGGGAGATGTCACCCAACATGAAATAATGTATGACACATGTTAGGCAGAAGCTGTAGATAACAGTAGGTTAATTCTTGAAACAGATGTAGTGATTGTGGGTGTGCCAGTACTTGTTAGCATTTAAACGAACAGTAAATGATTCACTGTCAAAAGTGAATTATATTGCAAAATGAAGGAACACACATCATTATACATGTATCACTTTGCATCAGGACAGCAAATGACAACTGGGTACTTCCACATAGCAATGAATAATATGCTGCTTACCATGGCAAATGTTTTGTGCTGCTTCATTGGTTTAATTCTTGAAACAGATGTGGTGTTGATGTGTGTGACCATGCTTACTAGTATATGAGGCATGTGATGAGTGATTTACAGAAAAACGTGGTTTATAATCAGATAAATATTTGTTCAAAGTGCCACAGCATCTATCCATCATTGGTTTATTTCTCAAAAATTTTACATTCAAGTTACAAATATTTAACTGTTTCTGCTAAGCCGGCTAAATATGTTTTATACCGTAGTAAGAACAAAAGTGTTTACTACTTCAGTAGTTAAGCCATTCTCATTTTCTGTCAGCCTTCCTAGGAGGAATTCTGTGTTCAATAAGAATTACCTTTGTGCACAGCACATATTTCACTTTGAGCCCCTCACTGTGATCTGGCCAATCTGTCTTCAAATAACTGGTCAGGTTACTGAAGAAGCCAGTCATGGATAATGTGAATGAACAACTTAATGCACTGCTATTCCATCTTGTGTGTGTGTGTGTGTGTGTGGGGGGGAGGGGGGGGGGCTAACAGTGAACTAAATAATCCACTACAGGAGGTCTATGTATGGTAGTATGCCAAGCAAAAGGTGGGGTGAGGGGGAGCAAGATTAAGGGTAGACCAAAGGGGGAAATATGTCTTCTAATCCATTATGATGATGCCATATTTGGATGCCCTTATATCATTTTTGATTTGCTGAGGAGACTGAAAAGGGGAATGGGACGTGAGAGCAAATTGTGGAAGGCAGAGGGAACAACAAAAATAGTTGTAAAAAAAATAAACGGATATGTGTGGTTGTTCTTTTGTATATCGCTGTCTCACCTACAGTGCATTGTAACTGAAAATAAACAGAAGTGAAAGGCAAGGCAGTACCTCATGTTCTGTATTTTCTAATAGAGAAAAAGTGAAGATTGTTTTTTCTTTCTCTTAATTTTCTGAAACTATTGGAATCAAAACACCAAATATCTCTAATGTGACCCTCACCAGGAAACACGTTTTTCCTCTGTTCTTCACAAATGTGGCTTTACAACAGAAGAGTTAGGGTAATAGACCTAAAATGGCCTTTCTGTATCAATTTTCTAATTGAATACAAAAGAAAAAAAAACTCGGAATTTAGCCTTTTCACTGGGTTCTATAGATATTGTTCCTGACTCTACAAATAATAATTGGAGCTCTTGTTTTACAGTTGCAAAACATTAATTGTATGTAATAGTGCTCTCTCAGTTTTTACATGACATGGATGTTTCCCTCTTCATTAGCCAGATACTTCTGCTGCACAGCATCCTTCCAAAAGAAACTATATTTGTTGACGTTTTACACACACGCACACACACACATATATTATATATATATATATATATATATATATATATATATATATATATATTTCAACATTGTTTTAAATGGTATAATGGTATTTATTACCTTCCTCCTATGCCACCCATTATTCCACCCCATAGACTGTATCACTCATACACCACTGCCAGGTTACTAAACTAGATATCCACCAACTACCTCACTCACTCTGTACCACTACATCAACTACCTAAACTTATACCTCATCATATCCTATCATCCTTGCAACCTTCTCTATTTCTCCCTTATTACTAATCCCCACTATCAACTACCCAGTACTGGGTCTATATTATATGCTCAAAGAGACTTTTCTTCGAACATATAATAATCGACATGTAAAGAGCGAATGTTCAAATGGCCACGTCTGAATATTTTTTCCTCGGGAAAAAAATTCACGGTGCCGTACACAAAAAACACAAACTTCAAAACCCTAATCAAGTGGGGGGGCTTCATCCCCCACTCCCCCCGATGTGAATGGCTGTGCCCCCCCACAACCCCTAACTAAATATACCAACTCCAAGATTGCTCTACATTGGGGAAAAGGGCAATTCCCAATAATGGCCAACTGAATCCCCCCCCCCCGAGGAAAGAATTTGTTGACGTAGCCGTTTGCACTTTAGTGTGTTTGCTCTTTACGTGTCGATGATTATATGTTAGAAGAAAAGTCTTGTTGTGCATATAATATAGACCCTCCCAGTACTATTGTTTCCCCTCCATCTACCTACCTGGCCAACCCCTTCACTACCCTACTCTACTATACCTCACCAGTAGGGAATATCTAAAGCTTAAACTAAATACTTGCATGTATCCTGTACAATACTGTTAAACCTGTATCTCACAGTGCTTTCACCTGATCTACGTCAACCTCATACCTGATATGTTAGCTTGAACTAAGCATGAATAATATGTTACTTGCCAATGTTAAGTTACTTTATTTATTTATTTTATTTATTTATTTTACATTTGTTAACCGGGTTAGTCTGACTGAGCTTTTGGCTCATTTTCAGCAGAGACCCGGGGAGAAAAGTTCCTCAGTGAATAGAATTTAACAAAAATCAGTTACAGTCAGCAAAAGATTAAGAACAGATTACAATAACATATTAAATGAATAATACCTAAATAATTGTTTTATTGTTTAGAAAGCATATATACAAAAGTTGGATGAAGATATAAGGAAATAAAGTGGAGGTGACCAATAAGACAGACAGGTTAAAGTTAGTTATTTAGGAGCAGTCTGATTGAGTATAGATAGGATAGACAGGGAGGAAAGGTAGTAGTGGGAGGTCTTAAGAATGAATGAAATGAAGGAAGGAAGAGGTGGGAGAACAAAGTTAGAAATAAACTTGGAGTAAGGAGAAGTATTTGGTGTGAGGATAGTAATTTCAGGGGGATGATTACAGTGGCAGGACCATTTTTTAGTTAGGTATTTTCTGGTGGCTAATTTAAAACTCTTGCTATGGTCGAGGGACATTATTTCTAAGGGAAGTTGGTTCCAGGATGTGGCTGGGTTACAGTTATAGAATAGACATCCTATTTTGGTTTTAGGTTTATACATTTGTATCAATCCTTGGTCTGAGCTGTGTAGTGTCCTAGCTGGGGAGTATTTAGATATGATAGAAGAGAGGCTAGGGTAGAAAGAGGGCAAACAGAGGATGTAGTTGATGATTTGTAGTTGATATAGTAGGAGCAGTTGAGGGAACTCAAGCCAGTCCAGTTGCTTAAGCGATAAGCAGTGGTGAGACTTGTAGGTTTGGTTTGCTGTGAATCTGGCCACCTTATTATAGGTAGTTTCAAGTTTAGAAATGAGTGTGGTGTTAAGGTTTGTGAATATGTGACAGCTGAATAGAAGTGTTGGAAATAAAAAAGCATGAGAGAGAGTTATTCTGGCTGTGTTGGTTAAGTATTTCCTATTGCGATAAAGGTGTCCAAGTTTCTGATGAGTTTTTTTGATGCAGTTTGTAGTATGTAGATCAAACTTAAGCTGATCGTATATTGTGACACCTAGCAATTTAGTGCTAG
Source organism: Protopterus annectens (assembly GCF_019279795.1). Lineage (NCBI taxonomy): Eukaryota > Metazoa > Chordata > Ceratodontiformes > Protopteridae > Protopterus > Protopterus annectens. Next base: position 972,261,587 of record NC_056745.1, on the reverse strand, counting down.
GTTCAGCTGTGATGATGGTGTTATTGCTTGATAAAATGATAAATCTACTTTTGAGACTGGTGAGGTTTTTGGGGAGGAAGAATAGGAGCTTAGTTTTCTTAGGATTAAGAATTAGTTTGTTATCACTAAGTCATGTCTCAATGGTGTTGAAGGATGCCTGGGTAGTAGAGTGGAGGTCTGATGGGTTGACTGCAATGGTGATAACAGTAGAGTCATCAGCATATTGCACAAGTGATGACTGGATACAAGAGGTATAGAGTAAGTTTGAAGAGCAGTGGTCCAAGGATAGATCCCTGGGGGACACCCATTTGCACAGTGAGGGGGGGGGTAGTGCAGAGAGCCATTTAACTGATTTCTGGTAGTTAGAGAGATAGCTAGAGAACCAGGAGATAGCAGGGGGAGAGAATTTTAAGTTAGTGAGTTTGTCCAAGAGGAGAGGATGGGAGACAGTGTCAAAGGCTTTAGAGAGGTCAAGGAACAGGCATGAGACAAGTTTATTGTTATCACGAGCAAGAGATATTGTGTTGATGAAGGATATTAGTGCAGTTGTTGTACTATGATTAGGATGGAATCCATGATGAGTGTGTGTGAGAAGGTTTTCTTGGTGAAGGTATTTTATTACCTGCTTGTTCATAGGTTCATAGGTAGGTACTAGGCTATCTGCCCAAGGGCATTTATAAGCCTAGCCAGAGTGTGTCGGCTTTTGCTGTCCCATTGATTAATTAACTGATCCTCTGTCAAGCAGACCCAATGAAGTGATCTCAGGGGTGTATTTTCTGTTACCCATCCACTCGTCAAGGTTTCTCTTGAAGAGTGTTAGTGAGGGGCTCTGCCTGATGTAAATTGGAATTTTGTTCCAAAGCATGGGGAGTCTCTGTGACAGGAATCTATCCCTCCAGCACGTTTTATTTATTGTTGTTGCGAGGTTTAGCTCACTAGACCGTGTGGCTCACAGTGACTTGGATTTCTTTATGTGGAGCACGTCCATCAATTCTGAGTTGGACATGGCTTTGTAAGTCAGGCAGAGATCACCTCTGAGTAAGCGATATGCCACTGAGTACAGCTGGAGTTTTTTCAGTCGGGCTGCATAGGGCATATGTTTGAGGCCAGTAATTCTCTTGATGAGGTACTTTTGTGGTCTTTCCAGCTGTTGGAAGTGTCTTGTGAGGTACATCCCAAATGGGGCATTGTACTCTATGATGGGTCTAATGAGTGACAAGTAGAGGGGCACTATAACCTCTTTATTTCTAGATGCGAACCCTTTAGTAATTAGATGGGCCACATAAAAGGATTTTCTAACTACTTTGACAATATGATTGTCAAAGGAGAGATTACATTCTACCTGGGTCCCCAGATCTCTTATTACCTCTTCTGTATTAAGGGGGCTGCCACCTATGTGGTAATTCGTGGGTGTTTTGTTTTTCCCAAATGGGATGACTATGCATTTTTTGGCATTAGCTTAAGGCCATGACTTTGACACCAGATGTCTGTCTCAGTAAGGCCCTTTTGGAGGATGTCCGTGTCAGCCAGAGAGTCATTTATGGCTCCCAGTTTGCAGGCATTGGAAACTTGGTTAGCCATAGTCCTCCTGTGTTTACCTGTACTTTTGAAAAGTATATGCTGAACAGTAGGGGTCCCAGGACCAAGCCTTGCAAGATACCACTTGTGACTGGTTTAGAGTCGGACTTGGAGCCCGCTCTTCTTTCTGTGCAAGTTCTGTCTGTAAGCCAGTTGGCAACCCATCTCGTGACATAGGGGTTTATGTTCAGGCTGGTGAGTTTTTCTGTAATACCCGAGTGGGGAATGGTGTCAAAAGCCTTGACGAGGTCAAGGTAGGCTGTGTGAACCACTTTTCCCTCATCTATGGCCTTTGTGATTGTCTTGAAGAAGTCAACCAGGTTTAGTAGGCATGATCTACATTTAACAAAGCCAAACTGGGTCAGGTCAAGTGTTTGGAGGTTCCCATTGTCTTTATTAATGAGTTCCATGATGATGCGCTCCATAGCCTTGCAGACCAGGCTAGTCAGGTTTATGGGGCAATAGTTACCAGGGTCAGTTGTGGCCCCTCCTTTGTGGAGAGGAATAACCATTACTGTGCACTGTTCTATTGGCAAGTAGCCTGTGGAGAGGCTGAGGTTGAATAGCGTGTTTAGGTGGGGGGTTAGTTCGTTCTGGAGTTTGTGCAAGATGCAGCCTGGGAGACCATCTGGTCCCATTGACGCTGTGTTTTTGGCTTTTGAAGGGTTGTTTTCACCTGTGCATCTGTGATTTTTTGGGACACTACACTTTTCTGGTATTGTTGTGGGCCCTTTTGGAGGTGAGAGGGGGGTGAAGTTTGCACTGAATCGATCTGCCAGGATTTTGGCAATATCAGTAGGTTCAGTATATTTTGTGCTATTTTGCACTAGTTCAGTGCATATCTGCGAGTTGCCACTTAGGTTCTTAACATAGCTAAAGAAAGCTTTGTGGTTATCTTTTGAATCCTTGGCTATTTTTCTTTTGACGTTAGCCTTGGGTGATTTAATGAGGGACCTCAGTTTCTTACTGATACTGATCAGGGATGTCTTTCCTTCTTGGGATTTCTTTTTTTCTGAACTAGTTTCCTCCTTCTATTGTATAGCCTGTTTATTGCAGGGGTCCACCAAACTGGTTTCCTTCTCTTAGAGGAGTGAGTCTTGGTTTTGCTAGGGATGGCACGATCCATGCATCCTTCTAGGTGCTCATAAAGTGCATTTGTAAAGGTTTCTACATCTTGGGCAGCACTATCCTTTAGTGTGGGGGCTGTGAAACTTGCCACCTCTGTCTTAAGTAAGGTGAAGATTGCTTTAGAAAAGTTTTTTTACTGTGGTTTCCTTATTTGGGGTGGTGGTAGGGTGTGGACATCTAGAGTGATTAGTTTATGGTCTGATCTAGCCAGTAACGGGTTGACCTCCGGTGTGGAACACCTGTCGCCCATGTTGGTGATGACCAGGTCCAATATGTTTTCACCTCTGGTAGGGGAGTTTACCAGCTGATCCAGGGTATTTGAGTTGATGAATTCCAGGTAGCACTGGGCCTGGGAATTTGTACTCGAGTAGTTTTCCCAGTGAATGGTAGGGTATTTGAAATCGCCCAATATCAGGGTGTTCGGTAGGACCTTCATGTTTTCCAGTGTCTCCAGAAAGATGGAGTGGTGGTCCTGGGTCATGGAGGGTGATCTGTAGCAGGCCACAATTTGCATTGCAGATTTGCCTGATGTTGCACATGGATGATCTCAGAGGTATCATGCTGCGCCACTAACCTGGAGGTGTAGGTATCTTTGATGAATATGGATAAACCCCCTCCTTTTGTATTTCAGTCTGTGTTCTGTGGCCAAAACATGTGGTATGAGTTGTAGCTCGGGGTGTTCTCTGGAGCCTTGAACCAGGTTTCAGTTACTGCACAGATGTCAACATTCTCCATACTGAGGAGTGCTTTGAGCACGTGCATTTTGAGATTTAAACTCCTGGCGTTGAGTAGCATAACCCTCAGTTTTTTGTTAATTGTGCTGTTTACGGAGGTGGGTTTGACTTTTGAGCCTTGCCTAAAAGAGGCACTATGGGGGCAGCAAGAGCCTTGGCCAGTATTCAAAAGCCTAGGGGTGACAGGTGCAAGCCATCTCTTGCGAAGCAACGTGGCTTGTCGAGCATGTCATCCCAGTCTGACAGACACTGGATCCCCTTTGAATGACACCAGAAGCTTAGCCAATTGTTGAAATTGATATTTTTTTCTTTATACTGAGGTATCATTCTTGGTGAGGGCAGGATGCTACTCAGGGTCATACCAGCCTGGGCTGCATGATCAGAGAGCTCTTCCACGTCTCTTTTCATGTAGTCCAGGGAGGTACATCTCAGGTCATTCACACCAACATGAACAATGACAGAGTCATATTTGTACTTGTTCTGGAGTGACCTGAGTGCTTGTGTTATGTGGCGGATTCTGGCTCCCGACAGGCAGTTAACAGTAACCTTCTGCTTGTTCAACCTACTGAGTGGGACGTCGGTGTGACTGACTATAGAGTCACCTATTACTAGTGTGTTAGGTATGTTATTTTGCCTTAAGGTTTGTGATTGTGCGGCACACTTATTTTGTGTTTTATGTGTTGTCTGGTTTGTGATGGGAAGTGCAGATTGTTTGGGTGTCTGCATTGGAGGTCTCTGATGCATTTGCAGGTTTTTATTTAGAGCATCCGAGTATGATTTTGTGTATTTATGTGTATTTTTTACCAGTGCTGTTTTAGTAGGTCTGTGTGTGTCTGGAGGTGTGGTGCAAGTGTTAACCTTCTCTTGACTGTCTGTTCCAGTCTTGGTGGAGACAGCTTAGCTTCCAGTTTGGCTGTATAATTGCATCTCTCGCATATGTTAGTGTTTTGTGGTAGGAGGAGAGGGTTGTCTGTGTACATGAGGCAGTTGTAACATTGCCTCAGGATACCCAGATTCACCAGCTGGACTGGAGAGTGCACCTGAAGTTGCCCTTTGGTCATGCCTGAATAGTAGGGTGAGCTGCTTAGTCGTTTGGTTGGTGAGGGGTGAATAAAGAGCCTTGCCTTGTGAATGCATTTCTCTAGGATTTTAGAGAGAGAAGATAGCATAGCAATTGGTCTTAAGTTTGATATATCAGAGGAAATGCCACCTTTGTGAATGGGTAATGTAAAGAAGTTTTTCCTTATAGAGGGGGACATAGGATTCAGAAATAGAGTGGTTGATCAAGATAGAAACAGGCTAGGCCAGGGGTTCAGAGGCAATCTATAGGAAATATGAGGGTAGATTGTCAGCTGAGGGGGAGCAGGGTTTGAGTTTAGAGAGTAAAGATTTTATATAGTTAGTTGGTACTGCTTTAAAAGCGAAAGAGTTAGAAGGGTTGGGAAGAAATACTGAGTTAGTGAGGGTTTTGACATTGTTGCTAGGGGGAAGAGAATTGACTAAGGTGGTCACTGAGTTTATAAAATGATTGTTAAATTTAATGGCCGTGTCTTCAGGGGTTTTATTAGGGCAAGGGTTTGGAGGGGAAGGTTTTCCAGGATGTAGAATATGATTGATAGAGTTCCAGAATTTATTAGGGTCTGATTTTAGAGTAGTGTGTGTGTGTGTGTGTGTGTGTGTGTGTGTGTGTGGTGGGGGGGGGGGGTTAGCACAAAATTTAAATTTGTCTTTATGGATGATTTTTTTGATTTTGTTTCTAAGTTCTTTATATGTCTGAAGGAGAGAAGGGGTCCTTGTCTATGTTAGGTTAGTTACTTTCAGTGCATTTTACCACCTAAGTATTCCTTGTAATAATTGTATGAATTTTACTGTGGAGCTTTTCTCCCCGGGCTTCTGCTGAAAATGGACATGCATCCAGTCAGATTTTCTCAGTCAACAAATGTAAAATAAATACATAAATAAACAAATATGGCACACAGTACTGCCTGAGTGCTTATTAGAGGGACACTGAGCTTAAATCTAGTTTCTGTGATGTAATTACAAGTTGAAGAGCTAGTAAGATAAATTAAGTAAATAAATAAATGAGCAATCAAAACAAAATTTTCTGTTAAAATTTAGATTTGATATTCATAAGAGAATATTAAAAAAAGATACAGAATCTTTCCACATATTACAATTAATTAAAGTAATGGGTTCCTTTCAAGTGCTAAAAAAGATGTGCAACCATAACAAACACATTTTGGAATTAAGGCTACCTAGTGCTACAACCCCACCTTCATTCCCCAAATGTGCTAGCTACAAAATCTTTTGTCATTCATTGCTTGACCAAATAGTTCTGAAGCAGGAAACAATGCTTCCCTGCAGGCAGCAAAGCAAAAGCTTTTGTCTTTTTTCATTCCAACCAGTTTTCTTGCATGTCACTTCAGGCATTAGTGTCAAAGAGAACAAAGGTGTACTTGGCTTTTGAAACCATTGACATCTTGGACTCCCATTCCAAACATAGCAGTGTCCTCCGCTGCTACCAGTGAGCAGCTTCCACTCTGTACATTACTGACAACCCTGGCAAAAAAAAAACATTTTTGTGTTTCTGCTTGAGTGTGCCATTTTCTCTTTTTGCTCAGTCTTACTGGTAGTCTCTGACAGCAGCAGGAAACACTCTTTGTAAAAGTTCTTTAGGAGACAAGATTTCAAATTGTGATCTGCATTCTCAAAAGTAAAAAAAAAAAGTACAAAGACTTTAATCTAATTCATCAAAATGTCACCCATCTTCAGTTGTTGAACGTTTTTCTTCAGAATGTAAACTTTGTAATGAACCAACTGAAGCAAACTGCAGAAAGACAAACAGGCTGTGCCTCGTTCCTAGGAGCAAATAAATCCAGAAATACTCGCCAAAGTAGAAAAATGTTGTTTAATAGGACAAAACAATCCACCAACGTCGCACACAACAGATACCAGGTTACCACTTTTGTTTATCAATGTAAACTACATTTATAAATGAAATTGGTAACCTGCTACCTGTTGTGTGCGACGTTGGTGGATTGTTTTGTCCTATTAAACATTTTTTCTACTTTGGCGAGTATTTCAGAGTTTAAACTCTAACAAACTATTTTCTTGGTTACAGCCTGACAGCTGGGCTCAAAAGATGACTGAATGAGATTATTTAGTTTTTTAAACTCTGGAATGCTTTTGTTTTATCTTGTGAAGTGCAATGATACATTATAACACAGTTTCTATTCTTGTTGTGTGCAGTTGTTGCAACATTGTTAGTATGACCCTGACTGAATGAGAAACAGGTTGCTTGCAATTAAATTGCCTTTCTCTGAGGTACAATGACTGCACAGTTGGCTATGAGAGTATGAATGCGTGCATGTGTGTGTGTGTGTGTGTGTGTGTGTGTGTGTGTGTGTGTCTGTGTGTCTGTGCGTATGTGTATGTATATGTATGTGAGAGGACAAATTCTGTTTATAATTCATCTTTTTTTATTCAGCCATAATTTCAGCTAGTGCTAGTTGCATGGCTGACAAAGAACCAGTATCTACTGATTTAATGATTTTAATGGCATTGCAGTGCACGAATCATCATGATTATGCTCCAGAATCAGAAAAAAGATAAACCTGTTATGCACTACTGCAGAATCAGTCTCAACTGTAGCAGCACTTTCAAGGGTAAGTAACAAATGTTGCACAACCCCTAAGCACTGTTACAGTCGAGTATAAGGGAAGAGATGTTCCTTTGGTCCCTGAATATCTTTCTTCCTATGTCCACTAAAGTTTACAGACATGACAATTAAAATTAAAAAAATAAATAAAATCTACAGACATTAATCTGTAACTAACTTAGGCCAGTATTTAAAAACTGTCCCTGACTCTCATTACATCCTAAATGACAGAACTTGCTAAGTGCTTTACTGGTTTTCAAAACCAGTAAAACGCATAGTGTTTTTTTTTCTTTTGTAACTGATAGCACATGAAGTAGATAAGACTCCTAGTACTAAAAAGTTATGATTGTGTTTCACCAATCATAACCCGTGTGCTCTTGACATGGATGCCAAGATTCACCTCAAGAGTGAAGCTTGAGAGGTGAATTTATTGGCATCATATCTCTCAAACTCGTATACAAAAAATCAGGACAAAGATGCAAACAATGGGCCCAAAAATAGGGACAGAGTTTAAATGTTGCTCTTATAAACTTACAAAGTTACTAGAGTAACATTATTTTTGTTAGAAGTGTTTTCTGATGGATATAAAGTCTGAAACCTCAAATGTATGCCATTATTTACTGACCTTGGTGATTTTCCAGGAAAACACAAATGTTATGAGGAACAGACCAAAAATATAGGCAAAAATCTGGACAGTTGAGAGGTATGTTTGACATCCATATTTCAAACAGATAATAATGTTAAAAACAGAAATATGTTTACTTCACCCAGCAAAAGAGAAGCATATTATCTGATAATGGATGAAAAATGTAAGCAGGCAATTTAGCTTCTATTAGTCATATTAACAGAAATGCAAACTGAAACCTTTTTGTTTTTCTTATTTTTCTGAATTCACAGCAACCACTATGCCATAGCTAAAGCAATTTGAAGAAAATTACCAATGTCATAACTGACTAGAAAAACAACAAGTGTCAAAGCATTATGTGTAAAATCATAGCAAAACACACAAAGAAGTGTAACAACCAAATTACCCAAAGCTTATTGAACTAATAATGCATAAACAGAGTGAAACATGATGAACAAAAGCTTATAATTGAATGCAAAACTCCACTTAATACAAAAGATTATGATTAGTTCACTGGTCATGCCATCATTTTTTGTGCTCTTGTATCCATTTTTAAAACAAACTTTATGACTGGTAACCCAATGCTGTAGCATTTTCTTAACTACTTCTTATATTTTTCCTCAAACATTTTGCTTTTTGTTCAAGATGTGCTGCTTTGTTCATCCAAATATAGCTGTGAAACCACTCTTTGTTTTCAGAATAATACACTGAACTACATTCTAACAGAAAATGCAGTAGAATGCTAACTACATTTATTGTATGGCTAGTGTAGTATGGAGTATTTTCTAAGGTGATAGGTAAGATGATGATAAATCATATTAGAAAACATAGAGGGCTATGCAATCTGTGTTATCTCCTAAGAAAACAACAGTCCTGGAAAATACAACTTCAAAAGTTAAGGTGGCTTTAGCGCACAAACATCTATCTATGCAGGGATAGATTCCTGTCCCAGAGACTCCCCATACTCTGGAACAAACTACCTATCTGTATCAAGCAAAGCTCCTTATTAGCACTCTTCAAGAAAAATCTTGATAATTGGATGGGAAATAGGAAATTCATCCAGGGGATCACTTTTGTGGCTCTGCTCGACAGTGGCACACGAAAATAATTTTCTTGGATGGCGAAAGCCAGGGTACCTTTTTGGCTAGGCTTATATAGGGCCTAAGTCCAAAAGCCTAGTACCTATCTATGAACCTATGAACCTATCTCTCTATCTTGCTATCTGTTTGTCTATCTATCTACTTGTTTAAACTTTGGGAGACTGGGTAAAAAATATATAACAAGAGGTGGTTTTTTTTCAGTAATCTGGGTATGTTTAAAGTAATAAAAAAAAAGAAAATATAATAATAAAAACAACAACAGGGTGACTTTAGCTGACATTTTTCATCATGCATGAAGAATACTCACTCAACAGTTGAGACCCCCTTCCGCAATAAACATGGTGAATCGTCAGAAAAACATCGTAAGATAATGTGAATCAAATAACCAGCTATATAGGTGACAGCTTTCATATGACACTGTGCAGGACAGTAGATAGTTCAGTAAACCATGTACAGCCATGTACATTTCCTTATGATATGGTCATTCTTGAAATCTGCCCTGCATTGCATATACATATGTACAGGAGAGTAATAGAGCTGTTTTATTATGCTATCAAATGAGTTTCACCAAATTCATACAAGCATCTGCTAACTGTTTATGGATTTCCCTTCATGTAGAGGAATTATTTAGTATAAAGGCCACAGGAAGCAAATGATTATTATTATTATTATTATCATCATTATTATCATCATGATGATCATCATCATTATACTATTAACAGTTCAAATCCACCTATGGTGTCAGGCATCATAGGCTATCTGGTATTCTCGATTACTGACTACCATGTCAGGTATTATTGCTTGCTTGCAGAGTTTGAAAGCTATGAGCAGTATTATTTTTAATATGATATATGGATGAAATAAAATATCTTTTAACCTAAAATAATAAATCAATTTCCAGTTTTTCATAACTATGTGGACATACAACTACCCAGGTTAGTGCTGTCCAGTAAAAAGAAGAACATGTTGTAGCCCTAGCCAGTATTACGAACTGAGGCTTGACAAATGCAATTGGTATGATTTCTCATATCCTCTGCAATCACTATACAGTTACCTTATTCACCTTTCATTTTCTCTTTTTAGTGCTGTCAAAGTCTAGATAGTATGACTAGGACCTGCTCTGAATTTTACTGTCTTTATTCAGTTCATGTCAAATTGATGAGGCTCCACAATGTCCTTTTGTGCTTTTTTGGATGTAGTATTCTTTATTCCGTAAGCTGATTTGGTAAAATGATTAGCTTTTCTTGCTTTCCAGCATTCTTTCAACAGAGCCTGTATTGTGTACTGCAGAGGCACAAAGGGGATGATAAATTGTCCGGGAACATCCAGGTAACCTCTTTGACTTTTGACTCCTTTCAGATTATATGAGTTCACAGATATGTCCTTTGGGATAAAAAAATACCCCAGTGACCTTCCAGAGGCTGGTAGGTTGTATCCTATCAGGAGCAGGAAATTATGCCCTTGCTTACCTGGATGATATTGCCATTTACAGCCACTCCTTGCATGAGCACCTTCAGCATGTCAGGAAGGTCCTGGGCAGACTGGAAAGGGCAGGATTGACCATTAAGACCAGTAAGTGAAAAGTGGTACTGCAGAGGTCTCCTACCTGGGCCGTAGAGTAGGGAGTGGTAAGATTAGGCCAGAACCTGCCAAAGTGGAAGCCATTCAAGCGTGGCCTGCCCATTGATATCAAAAAGCAGGTGAGGGCATTCTTGGGGACAGTGGGGTACTATCGAAAGTTTTTTCCTAATTATAGTACAATAACTGCTCCCCTCACAGACACAACAAGGAAAGACAGGCCAGAAAAGGTATTGTGGACCCCCGGCATGTGAGTAGGCATTCCTAAAGCTTAAAGGGGCTTTGGGAAGACCCTCTCTGTTAGCCAGTCCAGATTACAACAAAAACAATTGTTGTGCAGGTGGATGCTTTGAACCATGTAGTTGCAGACCACAATCCCTTAACATGGCTACATCGAGCCAGCCAGAAAAATGCCAAGTTACTAAAATGGAGCCTAGGGTTCCAGGTATACAGTATGACAGTGCAGCACCATACTGGGGCTAGCAATGCCAATGCAGATGAGCACTCAAGACAGGGTATGGATTAATGTATTTCCAGATAAGCTCATTCATCTCAAGCAACATTTCTCCATGGTCACTTGAGAAACTAGTTTGAGTCTTCAAAGGGGAGGAGTGATTTGACAATGTGGGGTATTGCCAACTATGTCAAGAAAAGTAGGGCAGTAGATGTCTAACATTTGTCAGCACAGCTAGTTAGAATTTTGTATTTGTAAAGCTTCTTGTGTTAAATATGTACCAGCAGTGTGCCCTGCTGGACAGAAAAGGAAATATACATGCATTATTGTAACTGTTTAAATGTATATGTTTTAAAAGAATATACTGGAAGAGAAGAGGTTAATCTCAAACTTTGAAAATAGTTTAAAATTAAATTACCTCACATAGGCCATATAGATTTTATCTTACAGTTCTCAATGCAGACAGAGACAAAAGGACTGTACTAGGTAGCTTCATTGTCATTGAGGTGAACTAGTTGCTACTCTGGGAGGGTGGAGGTTTGAAGTTGTTTTATGACTTCTAAGAGCTGCAGCAAATTTTAGCATGGCTCTGTGTGTGTATTATTGACACATGTGTGATAAATTCTGACAGCTTCTACCATGGGGAAAGCATGGGAACCAGAAGTCAGATGTATGTGATGTCATTCTGCAATCCATAACTAAAAATTATATTTTAATACTAGGTGAGGCTGAAGTCTCAGACCACTCTGTTTTTGTAACCTGATAAAGAAGGCTGTCTCACCTACTTCATCTTGCCTTGCTTGAGTAAGTAACCAGGGAATAATAATTATTTAGATCAATCAGGAAAATATAGTGAGATTAGTTAAGTATTGTTTTTCTGTAACTGTGTGAATCTGTCCACCTGTGCTATTTTTAATATTTCCTGTGATTGAAACTCTGGTGTTTATTGTAAATAGATATTTAATATGTTCATGCTCTTTTATTATTTATTATTAAATGTATTTAAACTTTTCATTGTAGCTGGTCTTTTAGAGAATATTCTAACCTCTGAGAGTACTTTATATATTATTAATATTAATTTCACTCAGTATAATTGGATACTGTTGTAAGTGCCTTAGAGTTGCTGGCTTTGGGGTTTCTGGTGGCAGTGTAACTACCTTATAGTCTGGGCAGAAGGGGGCACAGCTAGTAAATCTGTGCCAGCCTTTCCCAGGTGTGCATGTGTGTGTGTGTGTGTGTGTGTGTGTGTGTGTGTGTGTGTGTGTGTGTGTGTGTGTGTGTGTGTGTGTGTGTGTGTGTGTGTAAATCAAATCTTAAAGTGTGTGTGTGTTTGTGTGTCAGCTACTTGGAACTGGAGCATAAAGCACTGGTTTCACAGAGAGAATAGTGAAGAACTTGGCTTGGAAACTCAGGTGAGGTCTCAACACTATAGATGTAACAGTGGGGAGTCTTACTTGGGACTTGGAGGGAAAACCAGACCCTGAACTGAATGTGTTCCCCGTGTGCTCTTAAGGGAAATTGTGCTTGATGTAGAGAGCTGCTTCTGGAAACACTGGGTGTATCCATGTTTTTTCCAAGTGAACATCTCTCTCCAGTGCCAGTGGTGAAGATTCAGGCCCCTTGATTACTGGCCCAGAGTGGACAGAATAGGTCAGTGAACAGACTACTATGTACAATAAATGTTCTGCAATATAGGCTCAACGGCCATTAACTAAATAGTCAGATTCTATATTGTGGTTTATATAGCAGTGCAAAGAAGTAAACAGTTTTTTAGGAAATTATTATATAAACTATCTGTAATATAAAATTACTTTAGAATATGATGATTTGATATGTCATTAAAATCAAGAAGTTTCTAAAGTTTATAAGACAAAACAGGAAATAACAGACTGTTTATTTGATATTTAAATGGTTGCATAAAAGCAGATACATATTTTCTAAAACACCTTTATAAGATTATCATTTAAGACATAGATACACATGCATTAACTGAAAAGAAAACAAACCATATTAACATTTTTATGTATTATACATTATATGCATTATATACATGTTTTGGTGGCCATGGTGGTGCAGCGGTTAGTGTTGCCGCCTCACAGCAAGAGGTTCTCTGGTTCGATCCTCGGCTGGGGTGCCCTCTGTGTGGAGTCTGCATGTCCTCCCTGTGGTCGTGTGGGTTTCCTCCGGGTGCTCCGGTTTCCTCCCACATCCCAAAGACATGCTGTAGGTGGCTTGGACACTTTAAATTGGCCCTAGGCTTGAGTGTGTGTGTGCCTTCTGTGGAAGGTTGGGTGCTGGGCTGTCAACTCGACACCGTAAAACTCCACTGCCAATCATGAGCGGACGGTAATCCGCTGTGGCGACCCCTAACCGGGAAAAGCCGAAAGAAGAAGAAGACATTATATACATGTTTTCTTTATAACAGCTGTCATCAGCTCAAACATTACATGAATTACTCATGTGTTCCCTTGACTTAAACTTCATTCCTCTTCCTGAATATTATTCTGCATGCATTGCTCCCACAAATTCTATTTCTCTCTATGTAACTTGTTCCTTCCCCTTTCTAAAGACCTCCCTTCCAATTCTTTTATCTCTTTAACAATGTTCAGTAGTTCATTTACAGTCAGTTTAGATTTTGATTTCAGTTTTCTAGTAATTGTTCTTTTGGTAGCCAGTAAAAAACAGATTCTCTTAATCTACTTTGAATGTTTTCCAATAAAAAAACAGGTCCTCTTAATGCACTTTGAATGTTATTAAAACAGGTCCTCTTAATGCACTTTGAATGTTATTAATAATCACTGGCAAAAATGTTGAACAAACAAGCAAAAAAGATGTATAGCAATAAGAATTGAAACATTATAAAACAATATTGCAAGTCTTAAGAGATCATTATAGTAAATGGTAGGAAAGGTTGTACAATGTAGCATAAAAATGGACATGAAGTATTCCTTGTAATAAGAGAAGTAGCTTCAACTATGCATAGTGATATGAACCAAACTCTTATCACTAGACAATGTGAGTAACTTAAAGATGTGACTGTTGTGAAAGACTGGAATATAATTAATTTATTCAAAGGAATTGTGATCAGTGCATGAAATCTCAGTCACAACTTATCAAAACTCAACTCATTGAACCTCCTTCCCTTTTTGTGTTTGATAAATTGAGTGTCAGTAGATTATGATTGAGATTTTGTGCCTTGGTCACAATCCATCCAATGGTGATAATTTGATAGAGGGTGCAGATGTACAGCAGTATGAATGTGCAGTCATTCAACTTTCTGAAGAAAATGAAAGCAACTGTTTGCTTTGTGATTCATATACTTCTAAAACTTATATTACTTACTTGAAAAATAGTTAAAAACTTCATTTCCAGATTTGTGGATTAAAAAAAAAACTGTAGTTTGATAACAGATGATGCTGGGCATGGGTCTACTAAAATGTTTATAGGAAGCCTTCTATGAGGCTGGTTGAAAAAAATAAATGTTGACAATGTTCATTTGATGGAGTCAGAAGTAAAATTTCTAGGTGTTACTATAAGATATTGGGGAATATAACCAGTAAGTCAGATAGGGTGAAAGCTTATTCAGCAAGTGCCCTTCCCCACTACAGTGATAGGACTGCAGACATTTCCTGGACTAGTTGAATTTATTGAAGACTTTGCTCAGAGGGCACAACCCTTTTATATCATATTGAAAGGAACAAAGGAATTAATGAGCTTTTGCTATGGACATCTAAAGCTTATGTGGCTGTTGAAGATTTGAGAAATGCACTGACTGATATTGCTCTTCTGATTAGCGCAATCCCAACTCAGCAATTTTATATACAGATGCATTAAGTGTGAAGGTATTTCAGCTTTGTTGCAGCAAAAGTTGGGTCTAGCTTAGCTTCTGGGTTTCAGTCTCAAGTCTTCCTTCTGGGATATTATTTTCATACTTTAGATCGAATGGAAAATGAGTCATCTCTTCCATGAAACATGTTCTTGTAGAATACTAGACCATAATGCAAACAGACATATTGCAGGATTTGCTCCTTTGGGTTTACAGAAACAACATGCAACTTTCAAGAAATGCCAAGGGTATTAAATCTCAGAAAGCTGCAAAGAGAATAGTTGCTTCTGAAGAAAATGACCTAATCACACAGCTAGGAGAAAAGCACCACCTGCCTCAGCTGAGGAAGTACGAAGGAAAAACTGTCATGACTGCTGCTAGCAAAAGCAGGACATCCCATTGTTTCCTTGTAGGAAAAAGTAATGGAAGGTAACCTTTGTGCATAATCAATGATGTCTAAGTTTGGGATACCAGAGGCCATATTACAGTATATCATGTCTGGTTACAACACCAGATGAACATGAACTATTATTTAAGTGCAAATTGCCTGGTTATATGTCTACTCAGAGAGTAGAGCTGGAAGCAACCTGCCATGTTATAACCATTTCTCGGAAAACACTGAATATATTTAGTGACAATACGTATGCAGTACCTTTGCTTATTCTATATAGATAATATATGTTGCAAATATTTAAAAATAACAAAAAAGTCTGCTTTGTCCACAGTTGTTTAAAATCCATATCGATTTACTCTCACAGAACAAAAATATAAAAGTATATCGTCTATTTAAATAAAAAGGCAGCCGAGGCAGTATTAATAAAACAGTTGAATTATCACGGAAACTATAAAAATCACTCAAAAATATCCTATTTGTGTATCAAGATAAACTAATCAAAAAACTGACAGTAAATTTATATGTATGTATATTATGTATTGTATCGTAATGACGTATGTTAACTCCAACATTCTGGCTAGTGATTTCTGTTTTCAAATGTCAGAATGCATGTTCACATTTTTAATGTATGAAGAAGAGTTGGATGAACAACGTGAAAGCACTCACAATAAAGTTTTTTGTTTTATATACAGCCGTGCCATGTATGCTGTCTCTAGAATATTTTTTGATTTGTTTACCAGTTTATCATTGAGACTGCTTAATTCTTGCATCATTTGGTTTTATTTTGTTTATTTTGACTAGTTATAAAACGAGCCAAAGAGTAAAGGAAAGGCAAGAAATTTTTTTAAGAAATACCTGGAAATGGAAGGACTGTTGGAGATTTACTGAACAATTTTATAAGACCCTTCCCTCCTTCAAAAGGTAATTATTTTTGCCTTCCAAATACCAGCTGTGGACAATACAGTTCAGGCTACAACAAGGCTAGTTTGGACAGTTTTTATTTTCACTCACTGGAGATTTCCCATAGTTCTTGCAAGAGATAATGGACCTTACTTTCTAGAACAGGTTTTGTGAATGAAATATATGACTTTTTAGGAATTTAGCAATGATTCAATGTGCCTTATTATCTGTAGCCTGCAGGGATGATAGAAAAAAGGATAAACTGGACTTTAATACCTAGCCAAAAGTGATTTAAAACAGGGAAACAGCACCAGTCAACTTATTTGTCTAATGTGTTGCTTATCAGAGTATTAAGCAAAGGGGATGGGATTATCTCTTTCTGAGCTAATGATAAACAGAAGGTTGTCTATTTATTTGCCTACAGATATTTTATTTCCAGTACCAGCCAATCAGTGATGCAGAAAGACACATGGTTTGAAAAATTGCAAAAGCAGATTCAGGAATTGTAAGAGTTTGCTTCCAGGAATATTAGTAGAGGTGTTTTTTTGCACAATGACACTGGAGGCTAAACTCTCACCTGCAAGTCCACATCAGATTGTGAAAACCACACATACAACACCCACCTCACATAGCACACAACACACCCACACACACATAGACTAGCATATGCTGAGGGACTTAAAAGCAATCTTCCTAAACAAGAGAAATCACCTGGATCACTCACTGACAAAGCTATGCCTCAGCAAGCCCAGAGGCACTCAGAAAAAAACAACACCTAACATCACACACACATGCTGTCACTCTCAGTGAAGCCCCAAACTCTAAGCCCCTAAGGTAAGCAAACAAAATTCCCAAGAATCTCATCATAGGGAAAATATGACTAGAAAATGTAAAACATGACTTATCAGGACCCCTGGAGTCATTATTTAACTATAGTCTTAAAACAGGCTTTGTGCCACATGAATGGAGGACTGTGATGGTCATCCGAGTAGTCTTAATTTCAAAGCCATGGAAATAATGATCATGGAATTTATCAACAAGGACATAGAAGACCTCCAGACACTGAAGCCATCAGTTTGGCTTTATCAAAGGTAGGTCATACTTACTGAATCTGGTGGACTTCTTTGAAAAGGTCACAAAGGCAATAGATGAGTGAAAAGCTGTGCATACTACCTAGCTATATTTGGCAAAGGCAATACCCAACTGGGGCATTGTCAGACTTACAGAACTAGGTATAGATGCTTTTATGACACACTGGATGGCTAGCTGTCTCACTGATAGGATGCAGGAGGCTAGAATTAGTGAGACCACTTCCACAAAGAGGCTGGTCAGCAATGGAGCCCCACAAGGCTTTGTGCTTGGCCCACTCCTCTTTGGCATCTACATCTCAGATGTCAAAGCTAATGTCAAAGGCCTCTATCTAACCAAGTTTGCAGATGATTGCAGACTGGGAGCAGTCACTGATTCCCCCAAGATAAGAACATCCTTCAGGAAGGTCTAATACAGACAAATGCTTGGTGCCAAAGCCATGGCTTAAAACGCAATGCCAAGAAAGGCATCATAATACTTTTTGGGAAATACCCCATCCTGGGTAACTATATCATCAATAAAACACTCTTAAATGTTGATTCAGTAGTCTGGGATCTGGAAAATCATGTAGATAGTAACTTAGCCTTCAACTAACAGGTGCTAAGTTAATAAGAAAATTCTTCTGTGTTGCTCAACTTAAAATCAAGAGCATGGCATCTAGGTCCTCATACCACTATACTTGGCCCTCATCATACCCTCTTTGGTATGTACCTGACCAGACACATGCAGCAACTGGAACATCCACAAAGGTTCCTTAGAAAAAGAATCCGGGTAGTAAACACAATGTCCTATTTTGATCACCTCAAAGCCCTGTCTGTCTACTTGACATCATATGGAATTCTGAGAGGTGATCTTTATCTGGCATAGAAGGCATCCCTGGACCATGTTTTAGTGAATATTTTGCACATCTGCAAAAGAAACAGCATTAGAACTACAAAATTAAAAGACCTAAAGTTTGTTTGCAACATAAGTGCGACATGTTGGAGAGACACATATGTTTCGCAGAGAATTCCCATTCTCTAGAGCAGGCCCACTATCCACGTGAAGCAGAGTTTTTCCCTATCCCTATTTAAGCGTAACTTGGACCAATGGATGAGTAATCAGAAATTCACAACTGGTCTGGTTCCAGTGTCTTTGATGGAGAGAGGTGTTCCATAAGTCACCCCTATAAATCAAATATAAATCAAATTTGTAGGTCACACTTGGGTTGCATGGCTAGGATTTTTAAGGGGCTTAGTTGCAGCCTAGTATATACCTATGAACCTATGAATACCAACTAACAGGCTGCACCATCACAGGGAAAAGGGAAAGGGGAAATCCCGAGTATATGAGGAATTCATCCTTTGAAGGAAAAGTTGGCTGTTTTCACACTAGTGATGGCCAAAGGAGAGTTACCCAACAATGTTTCAAAAGCAAGCCTGACTTCCATAATTGCCTACATGCTTCTCAAACCTTGCCTCAACCCCCCCCTCCCTATTATCACATTCTAGTCTCCCTTCCACTTTCTCACCTTCTCCAGAATGCTCATATTACTACTGTACTCATTTTCTCATAGTATTCGTTATAGTACTGTGCCTCTCACTTTATGAAATTCATATCATCTCTGCCACATGGCTATTCTAAATTCTGACCTTTCTTTCTTCCATGATTTGTGCAATTTCTCTTTCCGTTCCTTCTAAAGCTGGACACAACTCTCCCATTCCCTTTCTGGTATTCCCTTCTTTTTCACTAAGCTATAATTGTACTTAAATGTAATTCTTCCCTTGTCTGCTTCATAGACTAGATGTTTGTATTCCATTGGTTGCCAGATTGCTGTATGGGCTTGCACTATTGCTTCCCCCAAGCATGTTCTCCTAAACTCACACCTTTTTATTTCGCTCTAACTCATCTCACCCACATCAATAGCCCTCTGTGGTTTATTTGAGAATATCATAGCCCTACTTCATGCTGACCTTCATTCATATATTACTTCTCCTTTCTTATCACTCTTCTCCACCCACTTCTTCTAATAAGCAATCCCCATATCCACCTTTCATAAACACTATATACTGGCTGGGGCATGACTAAGAAAATGTGACAGATACCAGCTTCTTCAGTCTCTGCCTTTCTTAACCTGCAGCATTTTCTTGGCTGTTGTCATTTTTCTCTCTTATTTTGCCCACTTCTCTGCTTCTTTTTGAGGCCTACCCAGCCCGTTATCCTCTGGCTGTATGGCTCCTAATTAAATGCTGTACATTTGCGGTTATCATAAGTGCAACTGTTTTTCCCCATACATATATCTGTTTATGCCTTCTTTCCTTTTTCAGCAGCTATTTAACCCTCACATATAAACATCTCTGCATTTCTGTCTACAATATCGATTCACAGCTTCCAGTCTTGCATACTATGGGATAGCATCTTTTTTGCATATTTTTTCATCCTCTTTCATTTATTACATCCCATCCTTACAAGTGCCATATTCTTGTCATTGCATTGAAGATCAGAACTTTCCAGAATTGCCACAAATATCTACATCATGATCTCTATAGCTTCACCAATTCACTCTCTCAGCAGGAAGGCATTATTAATCCATCACTGACGCTTTGGCTAGGATTAAGTATAGTGTAACAATAAAACAAAGCCATCCTCCAAGTCCTTTCTTTACTTAATTTGTTTCTCACCTACCTTGCTGACTTTTTAGTTCATGCAGCAAACAGCCTAGGGTAGAGTGGGCATTTCTGCCAAGTGTGGCTTTGAACCACTGTTTTTCCCAGAGTTTTCCCATTAGCCATTATCTCCCTTTCCAGCCCTGTATACATAGCTCTTCATCAATCAATGAAATGTCAGTATCCCATAAATTCCCTAAAAAATTCCTATCCTCTCAAGTTAAAAAAGTTTTCAAAGTCAAATAAGACTGTTTTTTAAGTCTTCATTCTTTCCTCTCATAAAACTACCATTCATCAGTTTTCCAGTACCTATGAAACAACTTTGTCCTGCTTCATTAATGCTGAAGAATATTCCATCTTAACTAATCACTATTTTTGACAAACTTTTAGTGCCTGAATGTATTGGTGAGGTATACCAATAACCTGCTGTATCTCTTATGATTATTATGTCTTTCTGGAGCAGATTTACTAGCATTGGCCACTGCAGTGATGTAGACATGACCCGATTGTGTCCCATTCTACATAACTGATTTTGAAGCACCTTTTCTTTCTGGTCTTTTATTTATAACCCTTCAAGGGGTATACTTTAGATTCACTCACTTTTGTTCTTTTCAAGTTCATAATTGCCAGTTGCCTCTATGACTTATATCCTCACATTCAAATCCTCTATTTTCTCTCCAGCTCATAAGCTGCTGAATCCTGCCTTCTGTACTCTCTCTTTTACCAACCTTAGCTTCTGCTGGCTATATAATTCCCAATAAAATTGCTTTGTCCTCTGCTTCATGCATCCATCTTCCTTTGCTATCCACTTCCCCATATCTAGTTACTTGACTCTTTTCCTAACTCTTTTGAAGTATTTAGATATTGTTGACTGAATATTTAGCTACCATTTCCCCTTGGAGCCTCTAGAAAACCATACTTCTGTTGTAAATTCTTGCTCATTATTCAATACGCTCTTCCCCTTGAATGCACAGTTACTCCTGTCAACTATTTTGCTGTTCCTCTATCCACACTGCAGCCTAAGGCACACTTCTTCTGAGTATTCCCACAGCTGTCTAACATCATTTATTTAGTTTGTTTCTCTTACAGCCTTTCTGTTCCTAAAGTCTAGCCCTCATTCTTGCTTTCATGCCACCCCACATTTATTTTACAAACTCCTTTCTCCATGTCATATAGGTTCATAGGTGTTTACTAATCTAATGACCACAAGGCCCTTTTTAAGCCTAGCCATGCCTCCCAAATCTCTGACAAGTTCTGATACCCTTGATAAGTGTAAGTATGGGCCTGGGAGATGAACCATTTACAGGTTGCCTGTGTCCATTAGAGACACAGGTGCAAAACCAGGGATGAATTTCCGGTTTACCACTCCAGTTATCCAAGTTGCACTTGAATTGGGTTAGGGAGGATGTACATGGCCCACTTGCGTCCCCAGAACAAATCTGTCCGCTTCACACAAAATAATGCACAGCAAACACACACTAGCAATCAGATTTTACAATCATGCTAACCTACTGCTTTAAAATATATCACATGACATTTCTTCCAGAATAGAGTTATAAGATTATTTATGCTTGTCAATCAGATGAATTAAATGAGTTATAGTAAAGTATATGTTTGGGACACATGTTTTAACACAGATTATTATGCTACTGTTAAGTAGATTTTCAAAAACATTTAAATAAATGTTTCATTTTCTATGCCTTCTAAAATAAGATATTTACTTGCTACAAGAAACTACATCATCTAAACTCATCATAACTGACACATTTTATGAATAGAGTATTTTTCCTGAATCTGTGGTGTGTCAGTGTGATAACCTTGTCAATGTTTATACTAACTGCTTTCAGTTTCTCTGTGAAAATTCTGTGAGTGAAGCTTCTGAGGAAACTCATGAGCACTGTGCATGAGACAGCCCACATCCCAGATTGTCTCCCTTAACATTTTGGAAACTTATTAAAACTTGTGGCAAACATTCATTTTGTCAATAGAGTAAAACATTGTATTCATAGAAATCATTACAAATCATATTGGATAGCCATGCAGACTCTCAGAAAAAAAGCCATCACACTCACACACACACACACACACACACATATATATCTATATATATCTATATATATATATATATATATATATATATATATATATATATATATATATATATATCTGATCTCACTGAGTTGTGTCCCTACAGAGCACCATCCCACTTGCTGTCCCCAGAATAAATCTGTCTGCTTTATACAAAACAATGCACAGCAAACACATATTGGTAACCAGATTTTACAATCATGCTAACCTACTGCTTTAAAATATATCACATGACATTTCTTCCAGAATAGAGTTATAAGATTATTTATGTTTGTCAAGCAGATGAATTAAATGAGTTATAGTAAAGTATATGTTTGGAACACAAATTTTTAACACAGATTATTATGCTGCTGTTAAGTAGATTTTCAAAAACATTTAAATAAATGTTTCATTTTTATGCCTTCTAAAATAAGACATTTACTTACTACAAGAAACTACATCATTTAAATTCATTATAACTGACATATTTTATGAACAGAGTATTTTTCCTGAATCTGTGGTGTGTCAGTGTGATAACCTTGTCAATGTTTATACTAACTGCTTTCAGTTTCTCTGTGAGAATTCTGTGATTTGAAGATTCTGAGGTAACTCAAGGACATTGTGCATAAGACAGCCCACATCCCAGATTGTCTCTCTTAACATTTTGGCGGAAACTTATTAAAACTAGTGACAAACATTCATTTAGCAGTGTAAATGCATCTAAACATGACAGAACCTCCACAATGTATTCCACAGATCATCACAGCCTCTATGCAAGTGAAATTAAACTCAAAATTACCAACAAGCAATAAAACTCAGCATTCTTCTCCCAACTCAATTTTCATACAAATCCTATTATTCACTGTGCCCACACAGTCTAAAGCATTTCTATATATTAATAAAGAAAAGAAAAGAGAGTAGAAAATAAAAGGGAGTGAGGCAGAAATAAAAAAATGTAAGAGAAAGCTGTAAGAAGTATATACAATGGAATGTTACTTACTGTTTATATTAATAGAGTTAAAAATAAAACATATTATTTACTCTTATTTAGTTCTGATTATTATTAGTTAAAGCATGACAGATTATTTACAAACAAGCATAAGCAGTATAATCAAGAAAGTATAATTAGAAATAGCATTTGAAGAACTTATAAACTTTTACAAGAAATAAATATGTTATTATTCTATTAATGATATTTTCATTACTGTTCTCTCCCTGCCCTCCCCCACCCTTTACCCACTACATAATCTAAATAGAATGTCATTGTTTAAACAAAGAAAATAATAAAAAGAAGGAAAAAAAAAGGTAAAGATAAAAAAATGTATCAAATTACTAACCTTACTTTTTCAGAAAGAAAACAAATCGAGTCACAGCCTGCCATTAAATCCTCAGGCATTTTGACTGGTTATGAAACAAAACATTTCTTTGCACATAGAGAATAACTTTGATTAAATCTTTTCCAAAATATTTGTGGCTTTCTGGAAATGCAGGAACTATATTCAAAAAGATTAATAATGAACTAAAATGATGAGAGAGAAAAAAACATATAACAAATCATTTGTTTTTAGTCTCTTCTTCTTCTCTGAAGTCTTCCAGGAAGCTTCAGTTGCCAATCTCTTTAATGAAGAACTAGCCCATTCCATTTCTTCTATTTTATCCAAAATCCTATTTTCTTTGACAAACAGTAAAGCAGAGTCTAAATCATCGAAGACCTTAGGACCATCAGGAAGGAAGATTTTAAGCTTGGCAGGAAACAGAAGGTATGTTTTAAACTGTGCTTTTTTAAGCTCCCTTATTAGTGGCATAAAAACTTTTCTTTTAGCAATTACCATGGAAGAATAGTCATTGTCAAAACGCACAGTTGTCTCATTAAACTTAACAGGAGCTTTAGCCCAAGCAGATTTAAGAACCATCTCTTTATCAAAAGATGATAGAAATCTAACTATAACTGATCTAGGATAGTTTTTGTTAGAATTAGTATTAGCTATAGATCTATGTGCTCTTTCGATACCAAAAGAGAATGCTTCTGGTAAATCTAAAGTTTTAGGGAGCCATGTTGTTAAAAAGAAGTAATATTGTTACCTTCAATATTTTCTGGCAGTCCAAAAATCCTAATGTTATTGCGCCTAGATCTATTTTCCAGGTCATCCAGCTTTGTTTGTAAATGTGTATTTTGTTTCAGCAGAAACTCAATGTTGATTTCCTGTTCTTGTATTTTATTTTCCATGTCATTCACAGCTTCTTCTATGCCTGTCATCTGGATCTTCTGTTGTTGCAGGTCCATATGTAACAAGTCTATTTGTTTTGTAGTTTTTTTCTATGAAAGTGTCTATTTTAGTATCCATTTTATCCATCTTAGCAGTAAGTTGCTGGACTATAATTATCAGAGACTGAAGTTCTTTCTTGATGCTGGAGTCTTGAGAATTTGTCTTACTGGAACTCATTTCAGACTGATAAACTGACAGGAAAATTTCCAAAGTAATTTCTGACAGGAATATTATTAAGATTTCCTTTCTTTTTTTAGATATAGTTCAAGAACTATATAAAACAAACATATTTAGAAAGAAAATTACTTCAAGAATTAATTTTTTAAGTAATTAATTCCTGTCAATGTAATGAAATTGGTGGAGCTGAAGAAATCTGCTGCTATCCTGTGTTCATCCTTGGCCACGCCCCCCATGAACTATTATTTAAGTGCAAATTGCCTGGTTATATGTCTACTCAGAGAGTAGAGCTGGAAGCAACCTGCCATGTTATAACCATTTCTCGGAAAACACTGAATATATTTAGTGACAATACGTATGCAGTACCTTTGCTTATTCTACATAGATAATATATGTTGCAAATATTTAAAAATAACAAAAAAGTCTGCTTTGTCCACAGTTGTTTAAAATCCATATCGATTTACTCTCAGAGAACAAAAATATAAAAGTATATCGTCTATTTAAATAAAAAGGCAGTCGAGGCAGTATTAATAAAACAGTTGAATTATCACGGAAACTATAAAAATCACTCAAAAATATCCTATTTGTGTAGTAAGACAAACTAATCAAAAAACTGAGAGTAAATTTATATGTATGTATATTATGTATTGTATCGTAATGACGTATGTTAACTCCAACATTCTGGCTAGTGATTTCTGTTTTCAAATGTCAGAATGCATGTTCACATTTTTAATGTCTGAAGAAGAGTTGGATGAACAACGTGAAAGCACTCACAATAAAGTTTTTTGTTTTATATACAGCCATGCCATGTATGCTGTCTCTAGAATATTTTTTGATTTGTTTACCAGTTTATCATTGAGACTGCTTAATTCTTGCATCATTTGGTTTTATTTTGTTTATTTTGACTAGTTATAAAACAAGCCAAAGAGTAAAGGAAAGGCAATAATTTTTTTTAAGAAATACCTGGAAATGGAAGGACTGTTGGAGATTTACTGAACAATTTTATAAGACCCTTCCCTCCTTCAAAAGGTAATTATTTTTTCCTTCCAAATACCAGCTGTGGACAATACAGTTCAGGCTACAACAAGGCTAGTTTGGACAGTTTTTATTTTCACTCACTGGAGATTTCCCATAGTTCTTGCAAGAGATAATGGACCTTACTTTCTAGAACAGGTTTTGTGAATGAAATATATGACTTTTTAGGAATTTAGCAATGATTCAATGTGCCTTATTATCTGTAGCCTGCAGGGATGATAGAAAAAAGGATAAACTGGACTTTAATACCTAGCCAAAAGTGATTTAAAACAGGGAAACAGCACCAGTCAACTTATTTGTCTAATGTGTTGCTTATCAGAGTATTAAGCAAAGGGGATGGGATTATCTCTTTCTGAGCTAATGATAAACAGAAGGTTGTCTATTTATTTGCCTACAGATATTTTATTTCCAGTACCAGCCAATCAGTGATGCAGAAAGACAAATGGTTTGAAAAATTGCAAAAGCAGATTCAGGAACTGTAAGAGTTTGCTTCCAGGAATATTAGTAGAGGTGTTTTTTTGCACAATGACACTGGAGGCTAAACTCTCACCTGCAAGTCCATATCAGATTGTGAAAACCACACATACAACACCCACCTCACATAGCACACAACACACTCACACACACATAGACTAGCATATGCTGAGGGACTTAAAAGCAATCTTCCTAAACAAGAGAAATCACCTGGATCACTCACTGACAAAGCTATGCCTCAGCAAGCCCAGAGGCACTCAGAAAAAAACAAAACCTAACATCACACACACATGCTGTCACTCTCAGTGAAGCCCCAAACTCTAAGCCCCTAAGGTAAGCAAACAAAATTCCCAAGAATCTCATCATAGGGAAAATATGACTAGAAAATGTAAAACATGACTTATCAGGACCCTTGGAGTTATTATTTAACTATAATCTTAAAACAGGCTTTGTGCCACATGAATGGAGGACTGTGACGGTCATCCGAGTAGTCTTAATTTCAAAGCCATGGAAATAATGATCATGGAATTTATCAACAAGGACATAGAAGACCACCAGACACTGAAATCATCAGTTTGGCTTTATCAAAGGTAGGTCTTACTTACTGAATCTGGTGGACTTCTTTGAAAAGGTCACAAAGGCAATAGATGAGTGAAAAGCTGTGCATACTACCTAGCTATATTTGGCAAAGGCATTTGATACAATACCCAACTGGGGCATTGTCAGACTTACAGAACTAGGTATGGACTCTTTTATGACACACTGGATGGCTAGCTGTCTCACTGATAGGATGCAGGAGGCTAGAATTAGTGAGACCACTTCCACAAAGAGGCTGGTCAGCAATGGAGCCCCACAAGGCTTTGTGCTTGGCCCACTCCTCTTTGGCATCTACTTCTCAGATGTCAAAGTCAATGTCAAAGGCCTCTATCTAACCAAGTTTGCAGATGATTGCAAACTGGGAGCAGTCACTGATTCCCCCAAGATGAAAACATCCTTCAGGAAGGTCTAATACAGAAAAATGCTTGGTGCCAAAGCCATGGCTTAAAACTCAATGCCAAAAAAGGCATCATAATACTTTTTGGGAAGTGCGCCATCCTGGGTAACTATATCATCAATAAAACACCCTTAAATGTTGATTCAGTAGTCAAGGATCTGGAAACTCATGTAGATAGTAACTTAGCCTTCAACTAACAGGTGCTAAGTTAATAAGAAAATTATTCTGTGTTGCTCAACTTAAAATCAAGAGCATGGCATCTAGGTCCTCATACCACTATACTTGGCCCTCATCATACCCTCTTTGGTATGTACCTGACCAGACATATGCAGCAACTGGAGCATCCACAAAGGTTCCTTAGAAAAAGAATCCAGGTAGTAAACACAATGTCCTATTTTGATCACCTCAAAGCCCAGTCTGTCTACTTGACATCATATGGAATTCTGAGAGGTGATCTTTACCTGGCACAGAAGGCATCCCTGGACTATGTTTTAGTGAATATTTTGCACATCTGCAAAAGAAACAGCATTAGAACTACTAAATTAAAAGACCTAAAGTTTGCTTGCAACATAAGTGTGACATGTTGGAGAGACACATATGTTTCGCAGAGAATTCCCATTCTCTAGAGCAGGCCCACTATCCATGGGAAGCAGAGTTTTTCCCTATCCCTATTTAAGCGTAACTTGGACCAATGGATGAGTAATCAGAAATTCACAACTGGTCTGGCTCCAGTGTCTTTGATGGAGAGAGGTGTTCCATAAGTCACCCCTATAAATCAATTATAAATCAAATTTGTAGGTCACACTTGGGTTGCATGGCTAGGATTTTTAAGGGGCTTAGTTGCAGCCTAGTATACACCTATGAACATATGAATACCAACTAACAGGCTGCACCATCACAGGGAAAAGGGAAAGGGGAAATCCCGAGTATATGAGGAATTCATCCTTTGAAGGAAAAGTTGGCTGTTTTCACACTAGTGATGGCCAAAGGAGAGTTACCCAACAATGTTTCAAAAGCAAGCCTGACTTCCATAATTGCCTACATGCTTCTCAAACCTTGCCTCAACCCCCCCATTATCACATTCTAGTCTCCCTTCCACTTTCTCACCTTCTCCAGAATGCTCATATTACTACTGTACTCATTTTCTCATAGTATTTGTTATAGTACTGTTCCTCTCACTTTATGAAATTCATATCATCTCTGCCACATGGCTATTCTAAATTCTGACCTTTCTTTCTTCCATGATTTGTGCAATTTCTCTTTCCATTCCTTCTAAAGCTGGACACAACTCTACCATTCCCTTTCTGGTATTCTCTTCTTTTTCACTAAGCTATAATTGTACTTAAATGTAATTCTTCCCTTGTCTGCTTCATAGACTAGATGTTTGTATTCCATTGGTTGCCAGATTGCTGTATGGGCTTGCACTATTGCTTCCCCCAAGCATGTTCTCCTAAACTCACACCTTTTTATTTCGCTCTAACTCATCTCACCCACATCAATAGCCCTCTGTGGTTTATTTGAGAATATCATAGCCCTACTTCATCCTGACCTTCATTCATATATTACTTCTCCTTTCTTATCACTCTTCTCCACCCACTTCTTCTAATAAGCAATCCCCATATCCACCTTTCATAAACACTATATACTGGCTGGGGCATGACTAAGAAAATGTGACAGATACCAGCTTCTTCAGTCTCTGCCTTTCTTAACCTGCAGCATTTTCTTGGCTGTTGTCATTTTTCTCTCTTATTTTGCCCACTTCTCTGCTTCTTTTTGAGGCCTACCCAGCCCGTTATCCTCTGGCTGTATGGCTCCTAATTAAATGCTGTACATTTGCGGTTATCATAAGTGCAACTGTTTTTCCCCATACATATATCTGTTTATGCCTTCTTTCCTTTTTCAGCAGCTATTTAACCCTCACATATAAACATCTCTGCATTTCTGTCTACAATATCGATTCACAGCTTCCAGTCTTGCATACTATGGGATAGCATCTTTTTTGCATATTTTTTCATCCTCTTTCATTTTATTACATCCCATCCTTACAAGTGCCATATTCTTGTCATTGCATTGAAGATCAGAACTTTCCAGAATTGCCACAAATATCTACATCATGATCTCTATAGCTTCACCAATTCACTCTCTCAGCAGGAAGGCATTATTAATCCATCACTGACGCTTTGGCTAGGATTAAGTATAGTGTAACAATAAAACAAAGCCATCCTCCAAGTCCTTTCTTTACTTAATTTGTTTCTCACCTACCTTGCTGACTTTTTAGTTCATGCAGCAAACAGCCTAGGGTAGAGTGGGCATTTCTGCCAAGTGTGGCTTTGAACCACTGTTTTTCCCAGAGTTTTCCCATTAGCCATTATCTCCCTTTCCAGCCCTGTATACATAGCTCTTCATCAATCAATGAAATGTCAGTATCCCATAAATTCCCTAAAAATTCCTATCCTCTCAAGTTAAAAAGTTTTCAAAGTCAAATAAGACTGTTTTTTAAGTCTTCATTCTTTCCTCTCATAAAACTACCATTCATCAGTTTTCCAGTACCTATGAAACAACTTTGTCCTGCTTCATTAATGCTGAAGAATATTCCATCTTAACTAATCACTATTTTTGACAAACTTTTAGTGCCTGAATGTATTGGTGAGGTATACCAATAACCTGCTGTATCTCTTATGATTATTATGTCTTTCTGGAGCAGATTTACTAGCATTGGCCACTGCAGTGATGTAGACATGACCCGATTGTGTCCCATTCTACATAACTGATTTTGAAGCACCTTTTCTTTCTGGTCTTTTATTTATAACCCTTCAAGGGGTATACTTTAGATTCACTCACTTTTGTTCTTTTCAAGTTCATAATTGCCAGTTGCCTCTATGACTTATATCCTCACATTCAAATCCTCTATTTTCTCTCCAGCTCATAAGCTGCTGAATCCTGCCTTCTGTACTCTCTCTTTTACCAACCTTAGCTTCTGCTGGCTATATAATTCCCAATAAAATTGCTTTGTCCTCTGCTTCATGCATCCATCTTCCTTTGCTATCCACTTCCCCATATCTAGTTACTTGACTCTTTTCCTAACTCTTTTGAAGTATTTAGATATTGTTGACTGAATATTTAGCTACCATTTCCCCTTGGAGCCTCTAGAAAACCATACTTCTGTTGTAAATTCTTGCTCATTATTCAATACGCTCTTCCCCTTGAATGCACAGTTACTCCTGTCAACTATTTTGCTGTTCCTCTATCCACACTGCAGCCTAAGGCACACTTCTTCTGAGTATTCCCACAGCTGTCTAACATCATTTATTTAGTTTGTTTCTCTTACAGCCTTTCTGTTCCTAAAGTCTAGCCCTCATTCTTGCTTTCATGCCACCCCACATTTATTTTACAAACTCCTTTCTCCATGTCATATAGGTTCATAGGTGTTTACTAATCTAATGACCACAAGGCCCTTTTTAAGCCTAGCCATGCCTCCCAAATCTCTGACAAGTTCTGATACCCTTGATAAGTGTAAGTATGGGCCTGGGAGATGAACCATTTACAGGTTGCCTGTGTCCATTAGAGACACAGGTGCAAAACCAGGGATGAATTTCCGGTTTACCACCCAGTTATCCAAGTTGCACTTGAATTGGGTTAGGGAGGAACTCTGCTTCACATGGATAGGGAGCCTGTTCCATTGACGGGGCATTCTTTGGGATACATACCTATCTCTCCAGCAGGTCCTATTTATATCACAGGCAAGGTTTACGTTTTTAAAAAGGATAATTCTGGCGCTGCTTGTTTTGTGGATATGCAGGAGGTCCATCAGAGTTGGATCTGCCAATGCCCTGTATGCAAGGAATAGATCTCCCCTCAAAAGCCTGTAGGAGACAGAATACAGGGATAGGGCCTTGAGGTGGTCTGCATAGGACATATTTCTTACGCCCTGTATTCTTTTAGTGAGGAACCTCTGTGGACGTTCCAATTGTTGGATATGCCTGGTTAGGTACATACCAAAGGGGACATTGTACTCAATGATAGGTCTGATGAATGCTGAATGCAGTGGAACAATGACTTCCTTTGACTTAGATGCCATACCTTTATTTATAAGTTGCACAACACAGAATGATTTCCTCACCACTGTAGACATGTGATGATCGAAGGCTAGATTACTATCTGTGTGTGTCCCTAAGTCCCTGAGTACTGGGTCAACTCTAAGGGGTGTGTTGTCAATATGATAGTTACCAGGGATGGATGACTTCCCAAAGGATACTATTATGCATTTCTTGGCATTTAGTTTTAGTCCATGTCTCTAACACCAGTTGTTTGTCTGTGTCCGCCCCTCCTGGAGAACATTTGTGTCAGTGTGAGATTCAATGACAGCTCTTAATTTGCAATCATTTGCAAATTTAGTCAGCCAGAGACCACTGACATTGGCCTTGACCTCTGAGAAGTAAATGCCAAAAAGGAGTGGTCCAAGGACTGATCCCTGAGGGACTCCACTTGTGACTGGCCTCTTTGTAGAGGTGGACTCCCCAATTCTAATGTCCTGGGTCCTGTCTATCAGTCCCTTGGCTATCCACTGGATGACATATGGCTTTGCACCTAACCTCTTGAGTTTGTCAACAATGCCAGAATGGGGTTTGGTGTCAAATGCCTTCGCCAAGTCAAGGTAGGCAGAATAAGCTCACCAGGTTGAGTAAGCATGATCTGCCCTTGACAAAACCAAACTGGGTTGGGTCCAGTGTCTAGAGGTTTACTATATCTCTATTGATGATCTCCATGATAATTCTTTCCATGGCTTTACATATAAGACTAGTGAGACTTAAGGGTCTGTAGTTTCCAGGGTCTGTAGGTGGCCCACCTTTGTGCAGAGGGATGACTGTTGCCTTTCTCCGTTCATGAGGCATGAAGCCTGATTGGAGGCTACTGTTAAATAGTAATTCCAGACACCTGATAGGTCATGTTTCCTGCTATTTAGAAGGCATCCTGAGATATTGTCTGAGCCCACCGATGCAGTGTTCTTGGTCTTGGTGAGAGCATTAAGGACCTGTTCCCTAATGAAAGTAGGGGGAGTTATATTTGATGATATTTCGTGAAGAAAGTTTGAGGGGGAGAGAGGAGTAAAGTTGGAGCTGAATTTATCAGCCAGGAGGTTTGCTATATCTTCTAGCTCAGTATAGGTGGCTCCATTTACAATGAGCTATGCACACAATGTTGTACTGCCTTTGAGGTTGCGGACATAGCTAAAGAATGCTTTGTGGTTGTCTTTGGCCTGGGAGGCCAAACTTACCTCAAATTTGGCTTTGGTAGGCTTTATTTGTCCTCTGAGTTGTTTGTTTGGGTCTATATTATATGTTTGAAAACTTTGAACGTTAAATAATCATATTTAAATGTTCAAGGTTTTCAAACATCGACCATATAAAAACAAGCAAAAAAACCCAAAAACAAATGGAACTTACCTGGCAAGCCCCCCTGCACCCCACACATCCCAATCTTTAAATATACTAACTCTGAGATTTCCCCCTACTGCACTGTAGTGCGGTCTCGGAGTTGGTATATTTAAATAGCAGTGGGGTGCGGGGGGCTTGCCCCCCTGCCTACAACTGTTAGTTTTTTTTTTTTTTTTTTTTTACATATGTTTGAAGTTTTATAACTTCGAACATTTAAATTCGATGTTTTAAGGTTCGAAGTTATAAAACTTCGAACATATGATATAGACCCATTTGTTTAGTTTGATGAGAGTGCCTTTATACTGCTGGGTGCTGCACCTCCTAATTTTTGCCATGATTTTCTTCCTCCTGTTATACAGCTGATTGATTTTGTGATTCCACCAGGGTGGCTTGATTTTTGAGTTACTTCTGTACTTCTTCCTGGAGGGTACAGCTGCTTCTATGCAGCAATTATCATGCTAGTACAGGGTTTCTGTGAACAGTTTTGCACAAGCAGAAGTGTTCTTAGGGTTTATGGGGGCTTGAAATTTTGCCAGGTTCTCACTTGATAACAGGAGGGTAGCCTGCAAATAGTTCCCAAATACTCCAGGTTTAGTTGGGGGTCCAGGTTTTATTTTTACTTCAAAGGGGACCATTTTGTGGTCTGACCTTACCAGGGAAGGCATTACAGTAGGAGGTGTGCAGCAGTCTCCCATATTAGTGAGGACCAGATCCAGTATGGTTGCACCCCTAGTTGGTGTATTTACTGTCTGGTCCAAAGAGTTTGTGTTTACAAAACCCAGGAATCTCTGTGCTTGTACGTTTGGTGTTGTATGGGATTCCCAGTTTATAGTGGGGTAATTAAAGCCACCCATGAAAATGGTATTGGGTTGGATGGTTAGTGTTTCTAATAAGTTTAAATACATGGTATTGGTTTCCTGGGTCATAGAGGGGGCCTTATTACTTGCAAGGAAGTGGTATTGGATTTTACCTATGGTGATTTGAACATGGAGCAGCTCAAGTGCATTGTCCTGTTTGACTAGCCTTGAAGTATATTTATTTTTGATGTAAATATAGACACCTCAACCTTTAGTCTCTGCCTGTAAAGTAGCTGGCCTAAATGTGTGGAAGGCATTAGAACCTTGCACTGTTGCTGTGCTCTCAGCAGCTTTATACCATGTCTCAGTGACCACACAGACATCAGCATTCTCTAGGATAAAGAGAGCTTCTAGGGAATGGAGTTTTTTGTTTATACTCCTAACATTTGACAGTAATACTTTTAGATTTTCTTGGTTTTGATTTGCTATGTCGGAAGTACTTTCAGTTTGGCATTACCTAAAAAGGCACTATGGTGGAAGATAGTGTTTTAGCTAATATTTGAAAGCCTAAAGGGGAGAGGTGCAGACCATCCCTGGCAAAGCAACATCGTCTGTTGACCATCTCCTTCCATACTGACAAATATTGCACCCCCCCTTGGAATGACACCAGAAACAAAGACAATTATTAAAGTCAATCATCTTTTGTTCATATTGTGACAGCATCCTTCGAGAAGGTAAAATGCTGCTCAATGGTAGGCTCATACCAGTCTGAGACACATATTCCAATAGCTCCATGATGTCTATCTTCATATAGTCTAGGGAGGTATGTCTCAGGTCATTTACTAACACATGGACTATGACTGAGTCATATTGGTAATTGTGGTCCAACGACCTGAGTGCATGCGTAATGTAGTGGATCCCAGCCCCTGATAAGCAGCTGGCCATAACTTTCTCCTTACTCAGCCTGGTGAGGGGGACATCAGTGTGTCTCATGGTGGAGTCTCCAATGACTAGAATGTTGCATTGTGTAGTGACTTGCCTTATGGGCTTTGAGGTAGAGGCTCCATGAGATGTAGCTCTATGTGTTGATGTGGCAGTTGTTTTGGAAGAATGCATTTGGGGCTGCTGAGGGTATTTGTTATGTGTACTTCATCTAGGAGGTCTTTGTGGTTTAGGAAGATTACATGTAAGTGCCTCAGAAAATGTGAGTCTATATGTCTGCTTTGAATTATGTTCGATGGGTGCAGCGTGTGTGCTACTGACATTAGAAGTACTTTTTTCTGAGAGCCTTTACTCCAGTGACATTGTGTAAATACATCTCTCACATACCATATGTGATGACCATGCAATGGCCCAGCAATCAAGGAACTTCAATCCTCACCACTAACACCAGTGAGGGGTGTCCATATAAGGAAAGGATAAAAAACACACACACAGTAAAGTACAATTTCTCTTAAGACCACACAGAGATCACAGTTCATCTGGGGCTGCTTTCTCCCTTTCTCGCCAGGTCCCCAATAAGGCTCCCCGCTGGCACAGCTATAAGGTCCAAATCTCAGCCTAGTGGGCAAGCTTAAACCTCCAGCA
Organism: Protopterus annectens; assembly: GCF_019279795.1. Lineage (NCBI taxonomy): Eukaryota > Metazoa > Chordata > Ceratodontiformes > Protopteridae > Protopterus > Protopterus annectens. Next base: position 972,227,045 of record NC_056745.1, on the reverse strand, counting down.
CTCTCTCTGTCCAACCAGTGCTTCATGCCCCTGCCCAAGTAGCTGACACACACACACTTTGAGATAAGAGTTTATACAACCACACAGACACTCCTGGGGGAAAGTTGGCAGAGGCTCTATAGCTGTGCCCCTTTTACTCAGACTAAACAGTAAAATTTACTGCCACCACCCAGCTAATATTTATCAGCTACTCAAAGGCCCTTATGAAAGAGTGTCTGATTATACTGTGCATTATTATTATTATCCAAATGGTAACTGCGACTGAACAGTCAAGACTTATTTGGAGTGACTTGGTACAGTATCACTATATACATGCAATGTATTCTTAGACCTTAAATTATCTCTACACCAAACAGCCACAGTTGAAAGGGTTAAAAATATTTAATAATACATAATAAAAACACAAGACAATACTTACTACACAGCGCTAGTCAAGAGTTCAGAGATCACAGAGAAATATTTAAAATAATACAGTAGAAAAGTTCTGACATCATATAAAAACAAACTAGTCTAATCTTCCTATTTCCTAGCTATATCTAAGAGTAACACAGTTCTAAAATAAACTTACATATAGAAACAGGTAGTGCTGGTGATGTTGGATGTTCTCAAGACAAATGCTCTAATGCTCTCATTCTTTCTCTCCTTAAATTGATAACACAGTACTACTGATTCTTTTCAGATTACATCATTTCTTTCTGGGTTCCAGGCTAACAGACTCTGAGGTTAATAGCCCCTTTGATCTTGCAGCTGGTCAGGAACCAGAGCAATAGAAGAAATTATACATGCAAATTCTAGCCGTTTACTCTGGCCTCAAAACAATAGGCAGAATTCCATCATCCAGACATATCGGCTCCGAATTTTGACATCAAAGACAGTCATAAAATGCTTAACTTAGCTTTCTTACAGTAGAGTGCACTGCTGTTACATTTTTGCAGTTCAGTATCCAATGCAGTCTTTTCACATTTAAGAAAACAAGCCTGTGGCTTACATTAATATTTACAAATGACAGAATTATCTACAAAATCTATCTGGCTAGGCTGGCAGCCTTTACCTATCTTCACACCATATCAGTTTGTTTGGGAATTAACTGGTTGTTAGTAAACATGTGGCAATTTCTACATTGCCTCAGGATGCCCATATACACCAAGCCATTAATGGAGACAGTAGGAAAGTTCATATCCATGGCAACAGACCCTTTATTATTGATTAGACAGTTGGAATGAGAATAACAAATACTCTCAGGAGTATCCGGTTTGCAACTATGTGGACAGTGCTCGTCACTGCAAACTAGTTGCCCTGTATGCAACTAGGTACTGGAGAAATTTCAATTGCACTTTTACAGGAAAAATGTCGCTCAAGGTGTCTTAGTCTGTACAGAGCACTGCCAATCACTTGAGGGGAAACTAATACATAGACCCTAAAAATTTAAGGATGAAGTATTTAGGTAGTTATTCTGATGTTAGAAATAAATCAAGCAGTCCTTACTGAAAACAAAGAATTGGTTTGTCAAGAATGATGAAAAGTGGGGAGTCACATGAACGGCTCCTTCCTGGCTACTACTAATGCTGGTCTCACTACAGCTTCATTCTCACAGGATAAAACAAGTAGAGACCTCCACGATGATGAGCAAACAAAATTTATTCGAGGTATATATCAAACAAGCGCTTTCACGTACATCCAAGTACGCTTCCTCAGGTTTTAAAATAAAGCTAAATACATCTGCTTTTATATATAACTCACATCCAATTAATGAGCTACTTGTCTTTATCAATCATTCAATTAATCATTTAGGTTCCTTAAAGCCAAATGGAAGTATATATAAATATAAAAATATATAAAAATATATGTACAAAAGCATATATATTAATATATATATATTCATAAACATGTGAAGCATATATAAAAATAAATATAAATGAAATAAAACAATTAAGAACGCTGAGAATTTATGTATCATATAAAAATATTCAATACTATAAGATATCATGGTAATTAATTACTACAAACTGTGTGACAAATTATATGATTGTTATATGACTAATTTATATAAATATCATACAGAATAAAATACATATATAGGTATATAAACATATAAACTGGAATGGTTATCTACATTTAACTAACAATAATTTGTACTGAAAATGTGTATGCACTAGATAGTTATCTATGTGCAACTAATACAGGTTTTATACTAACAGCACAATTTAATCCAGGTTCAATATGAGATCTCAATTTCAAAATCCATTCTAATTCAGCCTTCTCTAAATAATTCTGACTATCACCACCTTTCTTAATGGATTTTATTATTTGTAAGACCCTAAATTTAAAGGTATGGTCATGATACAAACTTACGTGTTTAGCTAAAGCATTTGTCAGATTCATCTTTCTTATATCATAAGTATGATTATAGATGTGATCTTTTATTCTTCTTGAAGTGAGCCCCACATAGTATGCATTACATTTGATACAGGTGGCTAAATATACCAAGTTCATGGTGTTACATGTAGCATAAAAATTAAGGCTGTATGTATGATTTAACTCAGGAACAATGAATTGATATTCACTGGTAATGAACTTACACATGTTACATCTAGTACATGGAAAAGTACCATAGGTCTGGAATTGTCCATTCCTAACCATAGGATATATCTTGACTTTTTCAATACATAATAGCCTCTTAAGTTTCTTACTGTTCCTATAACTAAATGTGGGTTTAATACCCACTATATTGCTGGTATCTCGATCTATAAGCATCACATCCCAATTTTTCTTTATGATATCTGTAATATATTTGATATCATTTGTGCATCTAGTAACAAAAGGTACTTTCCTATTAGTATGACTAGAGTATATCTTAGAGGTAGACCTATTGTTAAATTGTCTTTTATTAACAATAGTATTATGATGGTCATCTGTAGTGTTAGTAGTATTGACACTTGAATCACTCATAATGAGCATATCATATCTCATATTTTCTATCATATCAAATGGATAACCCCTGTGCAAAAATAAATCACTCAGGGTATTAAACTGTGTATTTCTTTCCATAATGTTATCACATAACTTGGAAATTCTCATGAACTGATTCTTAACAATGTTAGGAAAAATTAACCGTGGATGCATGCTGTTGAATTGCAATAATGCATTTCTCCAACATGGTTTCCTATACAGTGTAGTAGATAGCAGACCTTCTACATCTCTAGAGATGGTAATATCCAGAAAATCTATCCTACTAGGTGATGATTCTAAGGTGAACCTTAGGAAATCAGTCGTAGACTCAAGATAGTCAACCAATTGTTCCAGTGACATATGGTCACTCTTCCAAATAATAAGTATATCATCAACAAAACGTCTATATAGAATAATATTATCCATAAAGCTGCTGTTGAATAAATATTCAGACTCCCAGTGATACATAACCAGATTCGCATAAGAATTAGCACAGGGGGTGCCCATCGCAACCCCCCATGTCTGTATATATAAATCATCTTGAAAAGAAAACAAGTTGTTATTTAATACCATATCTAACAAAGTACATATGAGCAATTGTAAGTCCTTATCTAAAGTGTCATTACTGTGTAACAGTTCTCTCACAGCCTCAATCCCATAATCATTAGGAATGGCTGTGAATAAATTTTTAACATCTAGCGATGTCAATAAAAAGGAAGATGGCATACTATCATTTTCTACTAAGAGATGTAAATCATTTAGCAACTGGTAGGTGTCTTTCACTATTATGGGTAAACTTCTAACTATTGGTCCTAGTTTAAATTCCAGATAGCGTGAAATGTTCTCTGTGACCCATTTTTCACCTGCCACTATGGGGCGTATAGGAGGGGGAAAGATACCTTTATGCATCTTAGGAAGTCCCTTTATAAGTGGAACTAAAGGTTCTTCTATTAAGAAATAATCATACAAATCTTTCATTATCTGTCTACACATAAGTAGATCATATAATGTATCATAGACCATGTTCACTATTTTAACTAGTCTCTTATTATCTATCAGCTCATATTTTTCTGTATCATTTAGCATAGTAGACATTAAGCCTGTATAAAAGGTGGTGTCCATTAATACCAATCCTCCTCCCTTGTCTGCTGGTTTTATAGTTAGGATGGGATCTTGAGATAAAGCTGACAACGAACACCGTTCATCAACATCTAGATTATAAAAAACATTCTTATTCTTATTTCTAAGTGTAGAATCTGAAAAATACTTATAAAAATCCTTCTCACATAATTGTGTAAAACAATCAATGTTAAATGGAAATTCAGGTACAAACACACTTTTTTTCCTAAAACAACGTTCTATACTGATATCCGCCTCATGAATATCCTTATGGTAAAGTGTCAAAGACACAGTTCTCGCAAATAAGCGTAAGTCAATTAAAACTTCTGCAAGGTTGCTACTCTGTGATGGAATAAACGAGAGGCCTTTGTTCAAAAGGCTCCTCTCATTATCAGTTAATACATGGCTTGAAAGATTAAACACTAATTCATTCAGTTCCTTTGTCTTCTCCTTACCTCTGTTGTTTCTTCTGAGAACTTTCTTTTTCGTCTGCCTCTGCTGTTCGATCTCATCCGAGCTTGTGTACAGTACTGTACTGGAAGTGGTAAAAAACCACTACGAATAGTAGCTGAACTTACTTTAGGTCTTGTTCCACCTATGTTAGTCATAAAATCCGAACTTCTTAGTCCTTCTTGATTCGGAGGTGGTGTATTCACTGCTACCATATTCTCAGCTTGCGTGTCTCCTTCTATTGACGTCATTTCAGCTTCACTCTGTTGGGATACAATGCTCCTTTGTTTCTTCTCTCACCAGAAGTAAAATGTTAGCACCAATCCCAAGAAGAGAAACAGGTGACAGCCTGTTTGGTTTTCCACAGTTTTGTCCCAGATGATGCAAGGGTCTGTAGGCTTGTAGCCTTTTTCTTTTAGATGCCTCGAATAGCAACCTAGACCAGTCAGGTATGGTAATCACAGGCACTCACTTTCCAACCAGAAACAAGCAGGAATCAATGTGCTCTGCTCCTTCTCTCACAGCATCAGAATATAAGCACAGATTCCCAGCTGTCACCTATAAAGCAGTTATTAGGCTTTCTGGTGATCAGCACTCTCCAGGAAATAATGCCTCTGTGCTCCTTCTCTCACCAGGAGAAAACAATAACACTAATCCTAAGATGACTACTGAGAGGCAGAATGTGGGCTCTACAATAACTGGTGGTCTTGCAATAGATGCTTAAAGGTAAGATGAAAAAAATGGTTTATCCTAAACACTGCAGTGTGCACTAAGCAGTTAGATATGAAATTGGGTAAATTAACTTTTTAGCTGTCTAAAAAGTTAAGTTTTAGTGGAGAGCCACTATTTTTAAAAGAATAAGATACATTAAAAGAGGGTGGGCACTTTTGTATTCTGGTACTGTGGAATACAGTAGGATGGCCAATAAACTTAAATAGTTGAGGGGAATGATTTCACAAAAATGATAATCTTATGCTTACTCACACCAGCCAGTGAAAGGAGAGAGGGAACGCGATATATGGTCAAATTAACATAAGGGACGGGCAATTAGAAAGACGGTGGTGTTTAAGAACATGACAGTAACAGGGTGGGAGGGTGAAACAAAATTCTGTCTGACTCAAGAGACAGAGCTGTGGTTTCTTTTTAAGTTTTAATATGCAGTTAAAAACAGAATACAAGTAAAACACAGTGCAAAGAAAACAAATCACAGTATACAAATTAGAAAAAGGCAATAAAGTAGTACAAAATATATAAGGCATAAAATGCAAACGAACCTTTCCCTCACAGCAAGCTGTGGCAGAGACTGGGTGATCCTTTCCAGCAAATATTTCAATATTTGGTTTACCACTTTCTTCAAGGTCACCTCTTCAGGTAGTTTTTTAACTCAACCATCTCCATTTGCCTGCTGCAGTATTCCCAGTGCATTTAATGCTATCAACAATGAACCATGGTCTGAAATATCTTAGGTTCTCTAATGGACAGTGGACAACTCTATGATGTTCATCATTCCCAGTGCTGCTGTATCCTATGAGTTATGTATTAACCAAGACACAACAGCTTCCAAAAGCTCTGGCTCCTTCCCACAGTTCCACTCTGCCTGCTGACTGGACAGCCCTGAGGAGGGAAAATCAGTAGTTAGTGAATAAAATTTCCAGCACTTTCTTTACGTCTCAAGAAGAAGAAGATTGAAGGCTTCTCAAGAACAGCAGCAGGCAGTTCAGCTCCTTTTTTCTGACAGATGAGCCCTCTTTGGAAAACCCTTCTGGCCAGAAAATGTATTTATTTATTTAATTTATATTCATGTTTATTTAAATAAAAAATGGTTTTATTTCTACTAGCTTTTGCAGCTTTGACCATTTAAGAAACCCAATATTTTTGAGCTATTTTCTGTTTCCTGTTTGGGAAGGCTATATCAAGCTATATCTAGTGCTGGGGGCTTATTTGACATATAAATGTACTGCATATGCAGACTTTTTATTTATTTTAGAAGTTTAAGTGTGGAGCAATGTTTTATTTAGCTGGACAAAATAACATTGTCTAGTGCTTATGTTAACATTTACAATTTACCCACCATTTTTCTGTCGGACTGATGTTTTCTTCTAAGGAACTAAGACATGACATCAGTGTATTGATTATGGTTTTAAGGAGTAATTATGGCTTGTATTCTTGCTGCAAGACCTTACCTGCTATTTATTTCTGTCAGACTAATTCCACTTCAAAGGCGTCCTGATACAATTTAGTGTACTGCGTTTGCATTTATGGGGTATGTACTGCTTGTGTTCATGCAGTGATATCTGCCATTTATTCTTTCAGACTAATTTTACTTATAAGAGATTCTGACAGGATTTTAATGTATTGCTTGTGCATTTATTGGACATGTGTTGTGAGTGTTCATGTGGTAATACTTACCTGCAGTTTATTTAGGTCAGACTAATTTTATTTTTAAAGTATTTCTGACAGTAGTTTAATGTATTACTTGTGCATTACAGTGTTTTGGGGACTTCTTTAAGGGTAAGTGCAAGTGTGCTGCTTGAGCAAACTGTCGACAACTTACCTTCCAACCAACTCACTCTAGTGATCTTGATCATATATGACTCATCTTCCTCAGTCACAGTAAGGATACTTAACCCCTTCCTGCTGGTCTGACTGCCACAGTTCTTAGAAAGAAAAAATAACTTACCTGAAAGCTCATGCTGATAGTTGGTGCACCTGAAGTGGTCATTTCCTGCTCCTAAGGTCACTCACTTCTCTGGCTTCCACTGGTGTAGTTCTTTAAGCCAACATGAACCTGGGGTTACCCACGTCCTCTTCAGCTGTTTCCAATGTCTGTGTCTGGGCATGGGAGCACCATCTTTTCTGAGACGTGGTGTTTCTCATTGTGATGCTATTGGATGTGTCTGGGAGAAGAGTCATTTTGAAGGGGTACAGATTTCTCTTCTAGTTGGTCACAGACATTACATATTAAGAAAAAAAAAGTTACATTTTGTTCACATATAGACAAGGTATCCATAAGAAAAGATGCCTTACATTAGCTAATTATCTGTTACAGACAGTCTATCCTGGTGCAAACGTTTCAGTACCTGTTAGGCATATCAGTCAAAATGTCATGAGGAAGACAGATCAGATGAATCTGACATAAACATAAGCAAAGTTTCATATCCTACACATTCTTGGGACCAGTTCTCTAATGCAGAGGAAATCTGGTTCTCACAACCTTTGTGGGTGGTGATTTCCTTTCTCAAATTATTACCAGGATGAATGAGGTGTCACTTTAGGAACTTATGGATATTTTCACTGCATTGAGAAGGTTTTTTTTTTCAATATATTGTAAGTAGACTTGCCTCCTTCTATACCGTTTGTTCTCCAGAACCAGTCTTGGATGATTTATATAATACTGTGTCACAATCTTGATTCATAATCTGTAATCCCCATAAAAGCATATAGGTAATAGACTACTGTTACCTTCCAGGCCTTACTCTTTGGATATAGAGAAGATTTGGATACAGACTTTTGACATGTCTCTGGCAGCTAAGCATGCCTTAAAGTTTTGTATAATTGTGCATATGCTGTATCTGGGACCTCGGCTTCTGCTTCCATTTGAGGAGGTATACCTGGAGAGAACATCAAAAGTTGTTCAGGTAAAATAAAGTCTGAATTCAGCTTAATAGGAAAAAGGTTTTATCTGTATCCTCTCATATTCAGGTTCACAAACAATTGGATGAAAGAGGGAAATTTATTTAGGGAGGTTTTAACATTTCTCAGGCCCCCACTTTCAAAACTCAGAAATCATCTCTCATGACTTAAAAACAACTAGAGATAGTAGGATTGGAAAAATAGCAATCAGGAACCTTTCCAATAAAGAGACAATTTATATCTTCAAGATGGCTATATTAGCATACCTCCTTTTTTCAGACTTACTCTCTGCCTCTTTTAAAACCTGTCCATGTAATTGGCTCTTTTCACTCCACTTTGGCAACAGATTGTCATTGACTGAAGGGGCTAAATTTAGTTCAGAAGGGGTACAGTTGGCACTGGATACAAAAACTCCTTCATGAGGATTCCTCCCCATCCTTCAAGCTAAACATATTTTTTTCTTCTAGTTATTCAGCTTTGCTTACCTTATTGTCATAAGACCAGTGCCATTTTTTCAAGGGGCAAAGTCTTGTATTTTAGAATGGATCTGGCACCAAAGAAGAGACTTCTTAGGGACTAGTTTTAAATCTTCCTCTTTATTTCAGTTTGGGAAGGTTCCGATATTCAAAATATTGACCCTCCAGTGTCTGTTACCATTTATGCCCAAGGGAAGCTTTATAGTAAAACAGGATTTACAAAAATCTATTAATTTGTGTGTCTAGGGTGCACATCAAGTTTAACAATTACATTCTTACATTTTCACTTACCTATCTTGAGCTTTGTATAATGGAACTGCACTGGTGGAGGATACAAGTATAAGCAATTTCAAGTTTCTCCTTGTTCTCCTCCACCTCCAAGTCATTCTGTATTGAAAGATGCATCAGATTTCCACGGGGGACTAAGGTGCAAGGTGTGTGCATTTTTCAGACAGACCGACTCACATCATTTTCAAACAGTGGTACAAAAGCATCGTGATGTGAATACATCAAGGAGCAAGGCTAAGGTCATACTCCATATATAGGTTGGTGTGTTCATTTGGGCGTTAGCTCTTCAGTAGTCTTTAACCCTGAGTAGATCGAGGGTAGACTGTCAAGAACACTTTGATTGAGGGGTCTTGCAGGTATTGACCCATTTCTGAGAAACATCGCAAAAAGATCTGTTGATGTCCTTTCAGAACAGACAATAGAAGATTTTTCATTCCTCTGCAAATTTTTCTTTACGCATTCCACCTTTTCCACTTATATACAGAAAAATTCTTAATATTCTGAAAGACACCCTGCAAAAAATATTTTTGGTGCCCCGTTCTGGCCTAAGCAATACTGGTTCGCCCTATTTATGGGATGGCCAAGTGCATTAACCAAAAGCTTCCTAAAAATCTTTATCTATTTGTACAAGATAGGGGGAGTTTGATACACCTCACTTTATGAAATCTTTATCTGTCTGGATTCTGATATCTTTTTGGCACCTCTTTTTTGAGGATGTGCAGCAGGTATTAATGGAGACAAGAAATTGTGCTACTAGAAAATCTTTTAATGACGTGGAAGGATTTACTAGTTGGTGCCTACTAAATAACCAGGGCTTTAACTGGGATTGTATCACAAGTGCACACATATCTATGTGAGTTACTAGTCCCCTGGCCTTTGTACAACATTGTTAAGGTACATCTTGTGGTCATCTCAATATGTCTGCTCATAGATCTTTCCATTTTTTTTTTTATTTACTGTTATAACTCTGAATGATGCTGTTTTATGTGCACTCCAATAATCCAGTGCTGCCCTTTTAACTGGTACACATACCTTCTGGCAACTATATGTCCCTGTTGTGTCAAAATGCTGTGCCCATCCTTAGGGAAGCAGTGACTGACAATAGTAACACAGTTAGTCCCATTTTTTATGTCTAAAAGAAACAGAAAACTAAGCATTTATCTTTTCCTCCTCAAATTTATTCAAATTAATTTGAATAATAATAGTTTACTGAGAGTGGCTGAGGGTTTGATTCAGACTATTGATCCTTCTTATAGAGTAGTTTCTGATAAAAGAAAGAGGAATGCCTGCTTTCCTGAAGAGATTCAAGATTCTGAATCTTAACGGGAAGATGTAGGGACAGATTCATGTTTTTTTTTTCTGATTCTCCCCATGGGGGGGGGGGGACTCTTTCTCTGAGACTATTGCTAGAATGTCCCAGTGTTCTCCAAGATTTCTCAGTCCCTCAAAAAATACTTTGAGTTGTTACAGAAGGAATTTCCAGAACCTACACAAATTCCTCCAGTCTTGTCTGCTTTACAAAATGTGTCTTACTGCCTGCAGTTTTCCTGATAGTCAGCCAGCTCTCCCTAAAAAGGAAGATAGGATGCATAAAGTTCCTCATTAGTTTACATTTTTATACACTATTCCCAAACCTGAACCAGCAGTTACAGGCTTAGTTGATTCCTCTTCTGCTAAACACTTAGTTAATTCTAATCCTATTCTTTCCAATAAGGACTGGAAAGTATTTATAAATACGAGGAAAAAATATTATACTTCTACAACTCTGAGTTTTAGAATTTTAAGCTGTCAGGCTGATATGTTAAAGTTTATTCTGACATATTGTGAAAGTATAAGGAATGTTTTTTACAGTTTCTTCTTGTGAAGAAATATCTACTTTAAATAACTCAGTTTCTTCTATTGCACAGGTTACTGCTCATTGTTTGCGGTATGTGTTTGACTCTGTTAGGGTTACCACCTGTCCCTCTTTGTGAGGGACAGTTCCAATTTGGGCAGTTGTGTCCTGCGAAAAAAACTAAAAAAATGGCAAATGTCCTGAGATTTTAAGACAAAATATGTTTCTTAAGTTTTCTAAAATAGTTGCATAAACTGGTTATTTTGTATCTGAAACACATAAATATTATATGAAATAGCATAAGCAATGTAAATGCCATAAAAATAAGCTTTTATTTTGGCAAAAAAAGTGAAGTTCTGTACTTTGTACTGGCCACGGGTATGAGCTGTCCTGCAAAATCTCACGTTTCTACAAAAAATGTCCCACTTTGGGCACTTGGAAAAGTGGCGACCCAAGACTCTGTTGATACTTCTTCCAGGGTAATGCTGCTGGCATGGTTTTGCTTGGCTACATTTTCAGAACCTTCCAGATGATGCTAAAAATGAGATTATAAATTCTCCTCTGGATAGAGATTTAATGTTTGGCCCCTCTGGGAAGGAGGGAACAGGAAGCAGGTGACATTTTTCCACTTCACCAATCTTAGAAGGAGGGGTGCTGTGACTGGTCCTGCAAGTCTAAATGAAGAGTCACAGCACATACCTGGTATACTAGGGATGCACCAGGACGCATCTGCAGATTTCCCTGTTTAGATTACTGCATGCCATGTGCATAGCAGTGGGGTTAGGGATAGGGCATAAACACAAAAATGTTCTCCATGGCAGCAGGATGACATTGTCCTGGGATGCCTTGATCTCTTCTCTGGCCTTGAATATTACATTGTCTACAGATGGAGGAGATGCACCAAAATCAGCTAATACTGAGCTGCTGAGGGGGAAAAAGTACATTTATTAAAGTACTTCTACAGCAGTGTGTTATTCTCTACTGCTTCAAAGCTTTTGAATGGAATGCACCACTCGGGGAGCTAATACTACATCAGGGAAACCAATACTAAAGTCAAATATCAGTAACTAGAAAAAGGCAATTACTTTAACCAATGCTTTCTTCAAAAGAAGACACTCCTTAACTTTCTTCAAAAAGAATCATAATCTCTCTCTCTCTCTCTCTCTCTCTCTATATATATATATATATATATATATGTATGGGTCTACTGCTTTAGGTCGAATTACATTTGGTTGAAAATGATTTCAGGCAGCCCACTTCACCAAAAATACATTTCACAGAAAACCCATTTGGTCGAATTCCATTTGGTCGAAAATGGAATATAGCTCCTGCCCCACTGCAGTGCGACCCTGGAGTGAGAATATAAAGTTAGGGGGTGTGGGGGGTGTGGTGGGCATAGCCCCCCACATAATTATAATGTATTCACTATTATATACTTGTGTATCCATTACATATACATTGAAACATATAACGTCAGTAAAAACTAGTGGCAAAATGTGGGGGATGTGCCCCCCACCCCCCTAACTTTATATTCTCACTCCAGGGTCGCATTGCAGTGGGGCAGGGGCTATTCCATTTTCGACCAAATGGAATTCGACCAAATGAGCTTTCAGTGAAGTGAGCTGCCTGAAATCATTTTTGAACAAATGTAAATCGACCAAAAGCAGTAGACACACACATACACATAAATATATATATATATATATATATATATATATATATATATATATATATATATATATATATATATATATATATATATATATATATAACTAAGAACTGAACTTCGTGACAATAAAAGCATTCAAAAAACTATAGTAAATCACACCAACAACTCTTGTAGAACTTTAGCGCTTTCTTCTTATTTATTATCAAGACTTCTTCAGAAAGACATGTTTCATAAGTATGAGCAACCATTTTCACTTCCTTTATATACATTAGTTCTAGCAGGCCATTTAAATTAACAACAGTTCCTTTCCAATAGTAAAGTGTGAACAAGCAGGGTGCTGTGTGCATTTTCATTAACATTACAATCGCAGTTACATAAGGTAAATTAATGAGACAGTAATAGCCTTGTGGTGCCGTGTGCATATTAAAAGGGATTGTGTGCAAAATGGGATCGTGTGCAAAAAAGGGGATTGTGTGCAAAAAGGGACTGTGTGCAAAAAGGGATTGTGTGCAAAAAAAAAAAATTTGGGGGGGAACCGGGAAGGATGACAGTCATGCTGTGATGATTCTAATATAAACACGTAACTTATGAGTCTTTGCCTCCAAAGGTAAGTAAAGAAAGGAACGGAGGAAGGTGGAGGAGTCGGGTAGAGAGTCCTACTATGCTTTGGTATCGGTGTGTGTGTAGAGTAATGTGTGTGTATGCCACCTGATGGGGGAGTGGGAGGAATGCGGTGTGGACTTGAGGGGGGGCTGGTAGGGGGCCGCCCATGACAAGGAGCATATGAATGACAGAGTGTCCCAGAAGACTGTCAGTGCGGATGGTACCAGCTCTGGGCTGGTTTGGATGGTATCACCCCTTGAATGGCTGCGTGAAATAGTGAGACCGGGGGGTATAGTTGGTGCGGTCAGTGGGGGCTAGCCTGGTGATTGGGAGCATGTGTGTAGGGGGTATGGGGGAGTCAAAAGTCAGAGAGAGAGAGAGAGAGAGAGAGAGAGGAAACACATAATATTCACTTGCACAGTTGTAAGTCCATAAACACATTAAATCTACTTGCACAATTCTTCAGGGTTTGAATGAAAATGCACACAGCACCCTGCTTGTTCACACTTTACTATTGGAAAGGAACTGTTGTTAATTTAAATGGCCTGCTAGAACTAATGTATATAAAGGAAGTGAAAATGGTTGCTCATACTTATGAAACATGTCTTTCTGAAGAAGTCTTGATAATAAATAAGACGAAAGCGCTAAAGTTCTACAAGAGTTGTTGGTGTGATTTACTATATTTTTTTGAATGCTTTTATTGTCACGAAGTTCAGTTCTTAGTTAAAATTTCTTCTCTTCGTTCAATTTTTTTGAGTGCGGTTAATTTTAGATATATATATATATATATATATATATATATATATATATATATATATATATATATATATATATATATATATATATATATATATGACAAGAAGAAAGCATCAACATATGGTTATGGCATGCAAGCTTCCAGAAGTATACACAATTTAGGTTTGACAGTCTAACCTATTAACAGAATTGTTTTAAAGCATCTGCACTATACTCAACTTGTATTAATTTAGAGTGTTTGATTTGACTGTCCCTAGCTTTACCTTTTAGTGCTTTCATTCGAACTTTCGTGCTCGAAGTTTAGTGCTTCGAACTTGTCAGCATTCGACATTATGATATAGACCCCTTTCATTACCTCATTTTACACAGTTTGCATTTCTCTTAAGCTTATTTTTTGATAGCAGTACTTATAACTCAATTGCTTCACATTTAAAGTGTCCTTTTATTGACATCTAACATACTATTGACAAGTGTCTCAAAATATTTTCAACCCCTAAAAAAGGGCATTAGTACGATCTGATATCTTAATGACATTTATAAAAGCATACATATCCTGCCTCAAATTACTACAACATTGAAAAACGTAATAGAAAAAAATGAAGCAGATGCTGATCTCGGGGTAAATTTGCAAGTAACAGCTCTTTTTTCACTCTGTTTGCTCATACTTTCTGTGAATAGCTGTCTAACCAGTTTTTAGGCATACTACTATTCAGTGATTCAGTGGTCTCATTTTTGCTTTTCAGTTTACCTAATCATTATTTGTCTGTGTCTATGTTAACTCTGTCCTGATAATCAAGTAAATTGTATACATATCCCTTCCCTCTGTCTGCTACCTTGGTTACCCACTGGAAAAGTTCAAACAGATTTCTTTGTGATGATTTTCTTGTAAGAGTTATTGCTACCCTAGGACAGGCTTGACTTTGTCTTCAAAAAACTCAGACTAATTATTTATCTATATATATATATATATATATATATATATATATATATATATATATATATGGATTCCATACACTAGATCAAAGGTTCACAACTTCAAAATAGTGTATGGAATGCACACCACAGTGAAAGTGCACTTAATTGAAAGTCCACTTATGCGAAGTTCAGTACAATGAATGGGCGTTGTACTGAACTTCTGTGCAGCACTCATGGAACTTAGAGTTAGGGCACAGGTCATGGTAAGGGGATAGCCCGTAGGGCTATCCCCTTACCATGACCCGTGCCCTAACCCTAAGGTCCGTGATGTCTGCAGTGCAGTGAAGGACATAGCAATGTCCTCCACTATGGTGCGATAGTCACGAACCTTAGGGTTAGGGCATGGGTTAGGGTAAGGTGATAGCTTTACTAACTATCCCCTTACCCTAACCCGTGCCCTAACCCTAAAGTCTGTGAGTATCGCACCATAGTGGAGGACATAGCTTGTTTTTTGATGTCCTCCACTGTGCTGCGGTACTTTCGGTGAAGTGCACTTTCGGGGAAGTTCACTTTCGTTAAAGTGAACTTTCACGTAAGTGAGGCTTCCTATTACAAGTTCGAAGTTGTGAACTTTCGTTCTTGTAAAAGGAATCCATATATATATTGATATATATATTTATATATATATATATATATATATATATATATATATATATATATATATGTGTGTGTGTGTGTCTGTGTGTGTGTGTAAACAATTCCATCACTTCTCTGCAGTTGGGTTAACATAAATTTAGTTCCCAAATTCTATCACATTTCTTTTTCTATAATGGGACATAGTATTCACTATTATAGCAATAACTGATGATGTAGGTGTGGTATACTGAAGATTTACCCACAGCTGGTGTGGTTTAATCCTGAGGGCAAAGGTCAAGTGATTAAAGAAATCCAAGCGTGGGTAAATCTTCAATATACCACACCACGGAGTCTGTTATTGCTATTATACCATGACATTATTTTAGAAAAAAATACTTAATTTTCTTAAATAATGTCTTTGTATAATGGCACTGTGGTATTCTTCTGCTTTTTTTTTTGGTATCCTGGGGATTTTTGATATACTGCGCATGCACACGTTTACACAGTATATCAGTGGTTTGGAAAGGAAGCAAGGGTGAAAGGAAGATCTCCATTGTGTGCTACATTTTGAATGTTAATGGTCAGTCATTGTATAATTTGCATCCTTGTAGACTCCAATCATTCTTTTATGGTTTTAGAAAAAAAGATTGCTTGTTATCCTATTGGCTCTGTTTTAGAATTCTGAGAAGAATGCCTCATAAAATCTATTTTTCCTTCTGTAGTAAAACACTTTTGAATCATATTCCCTGTTTTAATGAATACTCTCAGAATGATTGCATATGTGCAGGTGTCTATTTTTGTGCATGCATGTTGCAGAGCTGTATATCTGTTTGTATTGGATTCTTCTTTTTTCAAAGTAAAGAGTACATTTGTTCATTACTCTTGATTTTTCACTTTCCTCCTCAGCTCAGTGGACAAAAGAGAAAAGAGAAAAAAAGCTTTGTAATAGAAAATCTTGAAAAAAAATGATTGATTTGTAGAAGTACTTTCCATTACCCTCCTCTGTCATCTTTCTGCCAGAGATGCACAATAATTTAATCAGTTTTTGTCTCACATTTTTAATTTTAAATGTCACTGACTTACCATATTTTTATTGGAAGTACTGTATCCATCTGCAGATTTCTGAAAGTGCCAAAGTCACAGAACTGGAACAACAGCATGCTAATGAGAGCTGGAAATTTCACTGTTTCTACTAATCAGAAGGGTTTGAGCAGTGAAGAGGAATAAATGAAGATTCTGCTGAATCGAAATTACAATAATAATTTGGACTGCTTTTAAATAAAGGCATATTAGTCATAGTGCTTTTATGGCATTTGCATTTAGTTATCTCTGTATGTAAAAATGAAGAAAAATCCATTTAGGTAAAATAAACTTTTGCATTTCTTGACTATGCACATATTTTTATTAAATTATTAAAACCATGTGATGGCATTACAAAATCAAGGGTATGCAGTAAATGTAAATAAACATGCACAATATAGATTCTCAGCAGTAGCAATGCTGCATACAGCCTGTGTACACAGTGAATCAAAGCTGTAGTTCCCACTAGGATGCACATGAAGTCACAATTTTCCCAGATAAACTAGGTCATCTTGCAATTATCATGCTTAACAGGATACAACTGGCTAAACAGAGATTCATCCTTGCTACCTGCCATATGGTTCAAAGCAAACTGACAGTGTTAGCAAGATAATGAGCAACCCAATGATCTTTTAAGTGCATTTAATAGCAAAAACAACTGTTGGGAAAGCTAGTCTGAAAACTCTGCAGGATTCCAGAGTAATGCCTGCTCTTCTAATACAGACTGAACTCATTACTGAGAACACTGCAAAGGAACTATGCTTGTCTTAGAAGAAAACTGAGATATTACAAGCTGTTTATAGTGATATTACAAGCTACATATTTTTCTACATGCTTTCTGTGTGACTTATTTCTTGTTATTCACTCATATACATACACAGAACATAGTTTATCAATAGTGAGTACAATACACATTTTTCTGAAAGTTATAACAACAAATCTAAGTCACGGGTTCAATATCACTGATAATGTTATTAGCAGCAAAGAGAAAATGTATGCAAACAGGCTTGAATCACTTGAGCACTTTTTGTGAATAACTGCTTAAAATGTTTCACTTATGTCACGGAAAAGAAAGATGCATGAAATAGTTTTGCATTAAACGAAATGTCAGAATGAAGGGTATCTTATATAGTTTTACTATAGTAACATACTGCAGTAGAATATCTATTCTGATCTGTTAACTCTGAAACAGTATTCTGAAAAAAGTTAATAAAATTTTACTTAAAAAGACAGTTTTCTGAAATATTTTTGTGCTACCCCATCTAAATCTGTGAGATCATTAATATTAAGACAATATACACTCACTGCAGGAGACTTACCTTTTTTCCAATAGTGTCTTAAACATGTTGAACCGCACTTCCCTAACTGTTTCTACTGTATGGGAGCTTTAATGCAAGAATGAAATTACTACCTCCCCACTATATACTAACTCCCCTTTCTTTCTCTAACAATAACTTCAGTTAAGGTTTGGGAAGTCAAGCTACATGCCATACTATCTGTACTCACCTATGTCCAAACTTCTGACTGACTGACCGTATTCTATTCTAAGCAAATACTCTTATCCCTAGGATTCCGATCAGCAAACTCTGATTGTATGTAAATCTAAGTATTAGCATATCATGGTTTACTAAAATATAAGCAACTGTTGAACCCATTTGTTTATTATGAATATTTATAAAATCTAAATGTTTAGCATAATATGTTTTAGTTGTGTAGCCTCATCGTAGAAGTGCCTGTATCACAAATGCCCAATTGTAGACTCATTGTATAAATGTGTAACCAAGTCTTAAATGTAAAGCTTTTCTCCCCAGGCCTCAGCTGAAAACAGTTGTTTGTTACCCAGTCGAACTATCCCAGTAAACAAATGTCAAATAAATAAAAATAAATAAAATGAAAGTATATGAGGTCTTTGACTATTACTGGTGTTTTTTTTTTCTTTTCCCTGATGTTGTTCAAATGTGGAGATGAATAAATAAGCAATTAGGAATGTGAGGAGCAAAGTCCATCATATGTGAGGGTGCCCCCTCTGAAAATACTATTTTCTGGTTATAGCCTACAGTTTCATCATATATGCAGTTCTTAAAAGATGAGACTTGTTCTGTTGATCTGCAAGCTGACTCATTTCGGCACCTCCTAGTAAATCTGGCAATGGCAAAGGATATATATATATATACATATATATATATATATATGTGTGTGTGTGTGTGTGTGTGTGTGTGTGTGTGTGTGTGTGTGTGTATATATATATATATATATATATATATATATATATATATATATATATGCATATCATCAATCTATCTAGCTATCTATCTACCTATCTATCTATCTTATCTAATTATCAGTATATTCATCTGTAATAATAGACACTAAATTGATGTGGCAAATGTACCTTAATGCCATAGAATGCAGACATTTTGTGTTTATCATCACTCAGCATTAGACACCAGTCTGTGTACATCAGTCATTATAAATAAACAACATTTTCACAATCAAAGAAAAAGAAAACATCATACAAATGCCACAAAGCAATTTCACCCGCATAAACATAACCTTAAAATGAGTTATTATTATGGAAAAATTGAGTTAAAAACTCTTGTTATTCTAATGGAAAGAAATAAAATACAAACCATGCAGTAAATCAGGAAATGCATTACTTGGTAAATAAGCCTGAAAAAGTGCATACCTTTACTGCCATTAAACTAACTTGAACTTGGAACTAATATTAATTTGTTCCTCACAACCCTACTTTAACAATGACAAAAATTACTAGAAACTCAACAAAAACAAAAATGTATTGATAACTTAAGCAGGAACCATACATGTGAATCATCAATCTATTTAACTATTTACATATCTATCTATCTATCTAATTATCAATCTATTTATTTTTAGTAATAGATACTAAATTGATGTGGCAAATGTACCTTGATGCCATAGAATGCAGACATTTTGTGTTTATCATCACTCAGCATTAGACACCAGTCTGTGTACATCAGTCATTGTAAATAAGCAACATTTTCACAATCAAAGAAAAAGAAAACATCATACAAATGCCACAAAGCAGTTTCACCCGCATAAACATAAGCCTAAAAATGAGTTATTATTATTATGAAAAAATTGAGTTAAAAACTCTGTTATTCTAATGGAAAGAAATAAAATACAAACCATGCAGCAAATCAGGAAATGCATTACTTGACAAATAAGCATACCTTAACTGCCATTAAACTAACTTAAACTCTTAACCAATATTAATTTGGCCCTCATAACCCTACTTTAACAAAGACAAAAGTTACCAGAAACTCAACAAAAACAAATTAAAATTTATTGATAACTTATGCAGAAACCATTCATGATTCTTGTGCATTTTCATATGGACAAAGAGTAAAATCCCACAATTGGAGGAACTCCCTGGTCAGCCTCAGTAAGATGCTGAGATCCCTCATAAAATCCTCCAAAGCTAGTTATGAAAAAAAAACTGCCACTGATTCAAAAGACAACCACAAAGCATTCTATAGCTATGTCAAAAATCTCAATGGCAACACTCAGATCTGCTCTGAGTTACAGCACAATGACACTAAATATACAGAACCAACTGATATTGCCAACATCCTGGCAGATAGGTTCAGTGCTAACTTTACCCCACTCTCACCCCCTAAAGGGCCCATCTTTATACCAGAAGAATGCAAAGTTCCTGTAATCACGGCTGCACAGGTAAGAACTTCACTCTCCAAAGTCAAGAACACAGCATCCATGGGACCTGACAACATCCCAGGCTGCCTTCTACATGAACTACAGAATGAACTGGCACCCCACCTAAGTACCATGTTCAATCATAGCCTCACCTCAGGCTTTGTGCCCATCGAATGGCGCACCGTGACAGTTATCCCACTCCACAAAGGGGGGGGGGGCACAACAGACCCCGGGAACTACCGCCCCATTGGCCTGACGAGCCTCGTCTGCAAGGCCATGGAACGTATCATCATGGAACTCATAAACAAAGACATTGGAGATCTCCAAACCCTGGACCCCACACAGTTTGGGTTTGTAAAAGGCAGATCATGTCTCCTAAACCTGATAGACTTCTTTGAAGTAGTCACCAAAGCCATAGATGAGGGTAAGGTGGTTCACACAGCCTATCTAGATCTCACCAAGGCGTTCAACACCATCCCCCACTCTGGAATTATAGATAAACTCACTAAACTAGGTATAAATCCCTATGTCACAAGATGGGTTGCCAACTGGCTTACTGAAAGAACCCACACTGTGAAAGTAGCAGACTCCAAATCAGACTTCAGACCAGTGACAAGTGGAGTACCACAGGGTTCAGTCCTGGGTCCTCTCCTGTTTGGTATCTACTTCTCTGAAGTACAGGCTAACACAGAAGGTCTTTGGTTAACTAAATTTGCAGATGACTGCTAACTAGGAGCCATAATTGAAACTTCTAATGATGTGGACATCCTACAAAAGGGCCTCACTGAGACAGATGCCTGGTGTCAAAGACATGGTCTCAAGCTCAATGCCAAAAAGTGCATTGTCATCCCCTTTGGTAAAAATTCTGTACCCATGAACTACCACATAGGCGGTAGTCTACTTAACACCAAAAGTGTGATAAGATACCTTGGGACACAGGTAGACAGTAGTCTCTCCTTTGATAATCACATCGCCAAAGTGGTCAGGAAATCCTTCTACACGGCACACCTCATCACAAAAGGTTTCTCATCCAGAAAAAAAGAGGTCATTGTTCCCCTCTACTCATCACTCATTAGACCCATTATAGAGTACAATGCACCTTTTGGTATGTACCTCACAAGACATCTACAACAACTGGAAAGGCCGCAAAAATACCTCACAAAGAGGATTACTGGCCTCAAACAGATGCTGTACGCAGACCGTCTCAAAAAACTCCAGCTTTACTCCGTTGCATATCACCTACTCAGAAGTGATCTCTGCCTAACATACAAAGCTATGTCAAACCCAGAGCTGTTGGACATGCTCCACTTAAAGAAATCCCAATCCCTCTGAGCTACATACTCTAGGGACCTAAATCTTGTCACCACAATAAACAGAACATGCTGGAGGGATAGATTCCTGTCCCAGAGACTTCCCATACTCTGGAACAGACTACCTATCTATGTCCAACAGAGCTCCTCATTAGCACTCTTCAAGAAAAATCTTGATGATTGGATGGGCAATAGGAAATTCACCCTGGGGATCACTTCTGTGGTTCTGCTTGACAGGGGCACAGGAAAATAATTTTCTTGGGTGGCGAAAGCCAGGTACATTTTTGGCTAGGCTTGTTTAGGCCCTATGGCCAATAGCCTAGTACCTACCTATGAACCTATGGATGTAAAAAACTTTAAAAAATATTTAGAAGAATACCGAAATATTGTTAAAGATTTAGTGGAAGTGTATGACAAAAGAAGATTTTGGAATGGGTATGTGAATGTTTGTTGATACTGAAATTGTTAAATGATAAATTATGCATCTGCCAAGTGTAATAAATGGGGAAGGGAATAAGAGTTTTTTAGGTGGTCACAGTGGTGCAGCAGTTAGTGTTGTCACTTCAAAGCAATAGGTCCTCTGAGTTGATTCTCAACTGGGGTGCCTTCTGTGCGGAGTCTGCATGTCGTCCTTGTAGTCACATGGGTTTCCTCCCATACTCCAAAGACATGCAATAGATGGAATGGACACTCTAAATTGGCCATAGGTGAGAAAGTGTGAGTGACTGGTATGAATGAATTAACATAGCAGGACTAGCTACCTGGTGGTGTAAACTTTGGCTCGAGAAGATTGTCACTGTCGAAGTGACACCCTGACCCCATGTGCAAAATGGGAAAATGAGTTGAGTATGGATGGATGGAATAGGAGTTTTTTGAAGTATTATTATAGTATAGTGGGGTTTTTAACCAGATTGTTTAACAAAATCTTGGAAAGTGAGAGGATGCCTGAGGAGTGGAGAAGAAGTGCATTGTTACCAATTTTTAAGAATAAAGGTGATGTGCAGAGCTGTAGTAACTACAGAGGGATAACATTGATCAGCAACAGCATGAAGTTATGGGAAAGAGTAGTGGAAGCTAGGTTAAGAAGGGAGATGATGATTAGTGAACAGCAGTATGGTTTCATGCCAGGAAAGAGTATTACAGATGCGATGTTTACTCTGAGGGTGTTGATGGAGAAGTACAGAGAAGGTCAGAAGGAGTTGCATTGTTTCTTTGTGGACATAGACAAAGCATATGACAGGGTCCCTAGAAAGGAGTTGAGGTATTGTATGAGGAATTTGACAATGGCAGAGAAGTATGTAAGAGTGGTACAGGATATGTACGAGGGCAGTGTGACAGTGGTGAGGTCTCACTAGGAGTGATAGATGTGTTCAAGGTAGAGGTGGAATTACATTAAGAATCTGCTCTGAGCCCTTTCTTATTTGCCGTGGTGATGGACAGATTGACAGACGAGATCAGGCAGGAGTCCCCATGGACTATGATGTTTTCAGATGACATTGTGATTTGCAGTGAGAGTAGGAAACAGGTTGAGGAGACCCTGGAGAGGTGGAAATATGCTCTAGAGAGGAGAGAAATGAAGGTCAGCAGGACTAAGACAGACTATATATTTGTAAATGAGAGGAAAGACAGAGGAATAGTGAAGAAGCAGGGAGTAGAGTTGGCAAAGGTGGATGAGTTTAAATACTTGGGATCAACAGTTCAGAATACTGGTGAGTGTGGCAGTGAAGTGAAGAAGAGAGTGCAGGCAAGGTGGAGTGGGTAGAGAAGAGTGTCAGGAGTGATTTGTGACAGATGGGTACCAGTAAGAGTGAAAGGGAAGGTCTACAAGAGGGTAGTAAGACCAGCTATGTTATATGGGTTGGAGACAGTGGCATTGACGAAAAGGCAGGAGTCAGAGCTGGATGTGGCAGAGTTAAAGATGTTAAGATTTGCAATGGGTGTGATGAGGATGGACAGGATTAGAAATGCGTATATTAGAGGGTCAGCTCAGGTTGGACAGTTTGGAGACAAAGCCAGAGAGGCGAGATTGCACTGGTTTGAACATGTGCTGAGGAAGGATGTTGGGTTTATTGGGAGAAGGATGCTAAGGATGGAGCTGCTAGGTAAAAGGAAAAGAGGAAGGCCTAAGATAAGGTTTATGGATATCAGGTTAGAAAAGAGGCTAATAATAAGATTAATTATCATTATTTATACTTGTACAGATAGTAAAGAAAGAGATGAACTGTTTGATTTATTAAAATCATATGTAGTAGCTAGTATGACTATTATATTATTAGAGAGTTTAACTGTGATTTAAAAAAAGAAGAGGTCAAGATTCCAAAAGGTATTAAAAATGAGAGAAGTTATCATTTGAGTGGTTTAAAACACACACACACACACACACACACACACACACACACACACACACACACACACACACGCACACAAACACACAATGGTGTAATGAATATACTTGAAACACCAAAATGTTGACCACCAAAACATCAACTAAAAATCATCAATAATACAAATGTGCTGTTGCTAACATGCTGTGCAATTACCTTGGCTCATACAAAATTAAACTGAAAGTAAACAACAAAAAAATATTTTTTATGTTGGGTAAGAACCTCTCCACCATCCACACCCCCCTGCTAATTATATATATGTATCTATATCATGATAGAAGAATTCTTCCAAAACTAAGGAATCACTGATGATGTGAGGTTAGAAATTACAATAAGAGTGACTTCTTATTGAAAATAACAAGTGGAGATTTCCTTATTAAATTAATGCTTTTATGACTTGTGGCTTTACCTCTCATGAAACTACAAGATATTTTAGTTTTACCCCATCTCACCTCAGAACTGATCACTGAGTCCACTTAACTGAAAAGATGTTAATGAGTTAAACAACTTCCTGGCAATTTGCAATACAAAATAAAGCAGACAAGCACAACAACAAAAGCAAACTCTATTACAAAAAATAAATATTAAAACTTGTTTTTGCTGGGAGGCAGGAAGTAAATTTCCTAGTTGATAAGCTTATAATGCATATGTGTAACCTTTTAACGGCATTTTGGTTTCAGTGGAAGCCATATATCATAATGGTTCCAAAATTAAATTTCAAATAATGGTGGACATCTTGAAATACTTGCCTTACCAGTACTGTAATGTCTGGGATCCCCTGATATTAAGCTGTTTTCAAAGAATTCACAAAAAAGCAGCATTTGCTGACATATCTTGTTTAAATTGTAAGAAAGTTGATTTCACTTCCTCTGGACCCCCTGGATTTACAAAAGCAAGAATGAGAAGCTGCTTTATTAACAATAAAATGAAGCTGTTATTTTCAAAAGGAGTTGCTAATGACCTTAGCTCTCAAGCTTCCATCTCCAAAATCAGGAACATTGCCACTAAAAATGTGGAACAAATTGGCAAAATGTGGAAAACCTACTAACAGCTTTCTAACAACTTCAAACAGGAAGCTCACAGATGTTTAAAATGCGCTACTTTATACTTATAAAAAGTTCTTTCGATGCATTGATACGATTCAGTACTATTTACTCTGGATATCAGCTAAAAAAATTACTAACACTAAATAAGTGACAGACCCTTTCCATGTGGAACTTTGAGGAACATGGGCTTTTTAAGACCCAGAATGAGGAACGTTCCTCATAATGAGGTACACTTGAGAGGTATACTAATGACAGTTTCTGTACTTGTCTCTAGTTTATTTGACAAAGATGTAACCAGCACCTTTTTGCCTTGCAGTGTCTACCTTCTCAGAATCACTCAGTATCACTCACTGAGTCAGGGGTTAGATGGGGGAGTGGCCATCAGTTGTGGTTCAAGGTTTCTGTGTTTTAGAATCCACCAACCCTATTGCACACATACCCAGTGAGGTATACGGGAATGGAGTGTGCAGTGGGATGACAGTGGAGGATGTTACCTCACATCTACAAGAGGTGTTCAATACAAGTATCCCATACATACACACATATATAAAAATAAATAAATAAATAAAGATAACTATATATATATATATATATATATATATAATATATATATATATATATATATATATATATATATATATATAATACATATATATATTATCTATATCTTATATATATATATATATATATATATATATATATATATACTAGAACTAGATCTCTATAGATACAGACATTTATTTATATATATATATATATATATATATATATATATATATATATATATATAGATATATATGTATGTATAAATATTTAAATACACACACACACACACATACACACACACATACACACACACACACACACATACACACACACACACACACATACACACACACACACACATACACACACACACACACACACACACACACACACACACACACACACACACACACACACACACACACACACACACACACATCAGCGCATTCCAAAATACACATGCACATAAGCCACACCCATGGTGCAGAGGGATAAAGCATTGACTACAGTCCAGGTGACCTGGAGTCAGTTCATAGCTCAGGCAACTGACAGAACAGCAGGGGAAGGGATGGTTTTGCCTATCATGGGAGTGGGTGCCATCTGGGTGTCTCCATACAACAATCCTTGGTGGAGGCGGGGGACAATATTCGAAGGGGGAGGCATGGTCAAAGGGTGGAAGGTGAATCTGGCTGAACTACTGCAGAGGAGAGGTGACACTCTGCTCACTCACATTGCTTACCCACTTAGTCTATACCATATTAATACACTGGGAGGGGGGAATAGGGTAGGTCATAAGTGAATCCTTGCAGGTGGATATACACACAAAAGCACATAATATTATACTTGTCAGCAGCTAAATGGTTATATTTCATCTACTACGGTAAATAAAAATTGCTTTAGGATAAGATTTAAAAAAAAATAACAATTTGTATCTCTCTCTCTCTCTCTCTCTCTCTCACTCTGTCTTTCTTCATACACACAAGTCACAGCCAAATCCTAGAGTAATCCCATGGATATTTATGCTAGGGAGTCATTATTCTAGCTAGCAATAAAATACACAACAGTTATGGGCTCCACTGTAGCACAGAGGTTCAGGAGAATGATTACATTCCAGTAGACCAATGTCTGGCTTAATAAGAATTGCGTAACAGGTACATGTCGTCCCACACTTTGTTTAGTCAGGTGGCCCAGGTCTTGCTGCAGGATTGCTGTCTCAAAGATATTCTCATACATATCAACCTAAATTAAAAACAAGATTTGTGGATGCAAGCCAGGAAAAGACTATATCAAGCTACATCTGAGCATACAGCTAAGTATAAGCACATACCCACACTGAGCTTGCAATAGCTGGTCTAGCAGTGTTTAAATCAGCAAGTAGGGAGAAGAAGATAGAGAGAAACACTCAGGAGTAACCTCTTCCCAATGAATAACTTCCACAGTCCTCATTTCTAACCTCACTGACCTGATGTTCTTGAATGATAACAGAAGGAAGGAAGGAAGGTAGGAAAGAATGACTTAGAGCAGGGACATCTGATGGTGGGTTTAGGGAGTTCTCCCCTTTCCCCACTGCTGTATAACCTCAGAGTTGGTATTTTTAAGTACCTGCAGAAACATGGAAAGAATTGTATTAAATGTCCATTTGATGAAGTGTGGTTGAACTTTTTAGTGTCAGCAATAGCAGAATTCAACTATTGCTAATATATATATGCATGTGCATCTATCTATCTATCTATCTATCTATCTATCTATCTATCTATCTATCTATCTATCTATCTGTGGGTCTATGTCAAAATATCAGCAGACCAAAATCTCTAACAATGGGATATTGAAACTTAAGTCATCAAACCAGCTTTTCACCAAATTGTGGTATTTCTTGGGATTAGGTGCTTGCCCTTTGACCAATGCGGAATGATCTTGGAGTTTGTATGTATAATATGCAGGAGAGGTGTGGAGGTGCAGGGAAAGCCAGTTTTAGTTTTACTTTTACTGGCATTTAGAGGAAAAAATGGTTTGATGATTTAAGTTGCAACATTCTACCTTTCAAGATTTTGGTCTGTCAGATCTATTGGTCTGTCTAAAATATTAGTTATATTTTTTTATTTTCAGTCATTTTAGTTTCAGTCTAAAATGATCATTATTTCTTACTTCTCTGTTATAACTATTCAGTGTTTGATGAGATACTTATATATACTATGCCATCTGTCTGGTTGATATATTTGGTCAACACAAGCAGGTGATTGATGTGCATGAGATCGACAATCCTTGGGTAGGTGAATATTTCTTTTTCCCAGGGATTGCATGATCTTGGAATTAGTACATATAAATAGCAGGGTGACTTGCCCATCTGCCAAAAATACTTATTGTTGGTTGAGCCTGCTTTGGGGTAGTCCCTGCAGCATGCTCAGTAGATGTCAGCCTTAATACTTTTTGATGTAAATGCATTGGTATTACTGTCTTCGGCATGGCGATCTTTCAGTCACTAATTCGAGATACACACACACACACACACACACACACACACACACACACACACACACACACGCACGCACGCACGCGCACACACAGATATAATTACTTCAAGAATTTGTTCTTTTAAACATTCATAAAATTGCAGGCTTTTGCTTTTTTTTTTTTTTTTTTAACAAAAATGAAAAGAGTGTTTCCTTCAGCCACAACAAATGCAGTTTTGAAGAACAACACAGTCAAGCAAAAATGAACTGAAGATTGGCTTAATTTTTAATTCAAGAACAAAGGACAGTCAGCAATTCAAGCCATAGTCTTTGCCTGCTCATATTCTTTTGTAACACATTTATAAGCAATACCTTCTTTATTAGATGATTCAAAAAAAGAAGATGGAGCTGATGGCCTTTTGATTGAGCCCCAGCATTGTAATAAAACCATTCTCATAACAGGCAGCTTTTCAGTATGTTAACAATTCAAATTCAGAGGGGATTTCTCTTTCCCTTCAGAACTTACACACAGTGGCGACTTCTCTATCTCACTATAGGCCGCAGGTCTTAGGCAATTTCTGTGCCTCTTCTTAACTCTCTTTCCAAGTGAGGATGTACTCCAGACCAAGAACACTGAGTACAAACTGGAAAATCCTAGCTACACCACTGCTCCAGACTGCCTCTTTCTTTCAGATCTAGCTCCCTGAAGATTATTCTTCAGGACCTTCTCAAGACCCAGAGGACAGAAATCTAACCCTTCAAAAGGTAGTGGCCATTACATATACTTAGAGGCAGCTGCTCCCTATTAGTTGCCAAGGAGAGTTGACTTCATCTGGTTTGCCTCCTTGCTCTGGATTTTGTTGTCTTTGCCTGTCTGTCTGCCTCAGACCTAAGAACGTCTGTACTTCCCTTCAATGATACGGTCTCTGGTAACTCTAACCTATATATAAATAGCAGATACAACCCCACAAGTGTTTCTCAGACCCAGCAGTCATCATTATGCTGCAATATATGTATGTTTGTGTGTGTGTGGACAGGTATATAGATATATCTATCTATATATATATATATATATATATATATATATCTATATCTATATATATATATATATATATATATATATATATATATATATATAGATATATTTATATATATATATATATATATATATATATATATATATATATATATATATATATATATAGTTTCACATCATAATCTAGAAATGCTGAAATCTTGAATTTCAGCATTTTGAGACCATAAAGCCAAAACCGTACAAAACCGAAACTTCACAAACCCGAAACCATAAACCTGAACACACAGCATGCACCACACCACACACAAACCACAACACCCACACCACAAAACAAATACACATAAAAAACAAAACACCAAACACGCAAATACCTACGCTACACAAAAGCAGGGGGGCAAGCCCCCCTGCACCCCCACACCCCCCACTTATATAAACTAACTCCGAGATTGCACAGACAGTAAGAGACAGAGCACTCACACCCAGACATTACACAGTCCCTCACACACACACACACACACACACACACACACACACACACACACACACACACACACACAATCACACATACACAAACACCAATGCATCCAACAGTTACACACTCATACGTTAACCTACCTACCCTAATCCACACATACAACTTAAAAACAATTTACCACACACTCAAACTCCCACCCAAAACCCTTAAAAAACAGTCAGTCACTTACCTTACACTCCACGCAAATTCATGCACCACATCAAAATGCATCCAACGTAAACACCGCATGTCACATAACGTAATGTCATAACTGCAAATTTGAGATATTCATATTCATGATTATGCACTTTCCATGTTTTGAAATTCGGCTTTATATTCTCGAAATGCTGAAATTCGAGATTTCAGCATTTCAAGATTATAAAGTGAAACCATATGTGTGTGCATATATATATATATATATCTACTGGATGCACGCACACACACGCACACACACACACACACACACACACACACACACATATATATATATATATATATATATATAAAAGGATATATTCAGTTGACACTAAACAGCAATCAAATTCAGTATTATTCAGCAGTGCAAAAATAACAAAACCACTATTTAATGAAATAATATCCTAAATGCATTAAAAAACAGACAGGTGTTTATGTTGGAAACTTTACATTCTGAACCTCCATCTAGCTTGTTTGTATATACTACCTCCATGATTACACAGGCTCAGAGAAAGGGGAAGAACCCAGAAATAATGCACCACTGCTGGTGCCATTTTAGAAGTTGCACCAGACTTGACACAGGTGACAAGTGTAATTGACTAGAAGAAAACATCGATCACCCCTCAGATATCACTCATCTTGAACAATACTTACTATACTCATGCACATTCTTCATCTGTGTATTTGAAAACGTTAACCACACTACTATCCCAACCGGTGCATGGCAAACTAAACACACCAATCTGCTACCCATAAATGAATACGATCCACTCTAGCAGTTACATATAACACAGTGCCATAGTTTCTACAACTCATTATGACTTATTGGTATTATTATTATTTTATGAAACAGTGAAGCAGTGGAACTGACAATTCAGAAATTCAGATACAACATCCAACAGGTCAACAAAGTGCAACTTTGACTATTTTCAGGTCACCCATATAAATATAAATGCGCACACACACACACACACACACACACACACACACACACACACACACACACACACACACACACACAAATATACCCACAAAAAACAGCAAATAGTGCATGGAACTAGAGGTGCACAAGCTGGATATGAATAAAAGTGAAACAACAAATATGAGCACCACCAAATTAGTACAGTGGCTGTGCACACCACAGATCAAAACAAAGCAGACCTATTTTTTGCCAGGTTGATGCCTGTGGCTTTCAGGAAAGACACACCACACAAGAATTCTTGCAGTAAAAACAAGGATTTCTTCAGGAATATTCAAAATAAAGGAAGAAGAAACAGTCTATGTCATTTTTTTCTTTTTTAGTACAAAGAAAAATATACTTAGATTGCTTAATTTTAGCTTGCTGTCAAAATAAATCCTTTTATTGCATTACAAGACCTGTTGTGGCATTATAAAATACATGCACGTCTTTCTCTGCTTTATCTTGGATGTGTGGTGTGTGACATAAAAGTAGTGACATGCAATAGTTTTCCAACTTTAGGAGGTAATGCATCTCCCAGCTATAAGGAAAATTAGTAAACAACAGAGAAATCTGGAGTAAAGCTGCTAGCAGAGATTCCTTGAAATTATGAAGAAAAAAAAAAACTATGAACTGTGCACTAATTCAGTAAAGACTTCAGGGTAATCAGTCATATATACCTTGTTTAAAAATCAGTATTTATTTATTGAAACTCAAAGTAAATAAACAGATGAGCACGTTCACCCTTAATCAGGCTTCATCAGATCTAACTCTAGTTTACAGTACATACAATATTTATATGCTTTTTCCTTATAGTTCATTGTCAAATTCACTCAGGTTGGGGGCATTGATCTAAGCTATAGGCTATTTGTACAAGCTGTCTTGGGTTAGGTCAAATCTTTTACACCTGTTCTGCACATCTAGTATTACTGTTAGTTAATAGATTGTAGCTTATATGTTGTATCACAGTATTATGCCAATACGTACAGCTAGTTTGGACTATGCTAGGAATTATATAACTGACACAGTGATCAGAGAACCTACCTTGCATCCATGGCCGGCCTTAGGCATAGGCGAACTAGACGACCGCCTAGGGCACCGTACAGGCCAGCCTTGTAAAGGGCGCTATTTTTAACTATTTATTTATTTTAATTAATAAAATTCTTCTCGCTCGGCTCCCTGTTCAGGAAGCCTGATCCATAGCGTGAGAGGGGTGAGCACCCTCCCACTTACAGCTGCAGGTTGGCTCAGAGACTAAAAAAAAAAAAATTGCGGTACACGAGTCTGTTACCTTAAGGAGGAACATTAACATGCATGCATCATGACTCCAGCGTGGACGCAAATACATTCTTCAGGCCAGCTCGTAATTTAAACTAGCAGTTCTTTTAAGAAATACGCCAAGTCCGTGTGGAGCCATTTGGTTTAGAAAGAAGGTAAGTGTATGTGTGTTTGTGTTTAAGTGTAATTTAAGCCACTCACTTCTGTATGAGAGAGGAAGTGTGTGTGTATATGTATGGAATTTAAATTTAGCTGTTCTGTTTGCATGAGAGATAGTGTGCATGTGTGTTAATGTGTGAGAATAGATGCGTGTACATGTGTGTTGCTGATATGGTGAAAGTCTGTAGCAAATATCTCTCAGCAGGCATCCAGGGAATATTGTCTGGACCAATGTAACTGGAATTTTTAAATTTGGATAGTGTAAAAAGGACTTGATCTGAAGTGATTTCAAAGGAGGAGATGGAGACTGATATAGTCTGAAGCTGCAAGTCTCAAACCCACATACCACTATTTATTACTCAGGTGCACTACTATTATACCTTAGCTGCATAGCTTCTTCTGTTTTTCATTTTGTGAGGGACCAGTGGCACCCATTACTCATATCTGCATAACATTTATCACATACGATTGGCAAATACACTCTCTAGTTCCTTCACTCAGATAAGAGTGTGTATATATCAGTCAGTGTTCAAACCTATTGCTATGGTCTTTGATCCCATCCTGACACATCTAGAGTGTCATTTGTGTTACTAATATTCATGCTTCTATTGTGTGTAAGAACCATTTATCTCTGAATTGTGAAGACAGGGAGAAAAAAAAAAGGATGTGGTGGTTTTACTTTGCATTTAGATAGGGAATAATCAAATTTTGCAAATATTTGGAACAGTATTTGTTTTTTCTTAAAACATGGAAGCAGATGGCATACTAGTGCAGCACTTAGCGCTGTCAACTCACAGCAAGAGGTTCCATGGTTCGATTCTCGGCTGGGGTGCCATCTGTGTGAAGTTCGCCTGCCCTTCTGTGTTTGTGTGAGTTTCCTCCCGGTGCTCTGGTTTCCTTCCATATTCCCAAGACATGCTGTAGGTGTAGCGGACATTCTAAATTGGCCCTAGGTGTGCATGTGTGTGTGTGTGTGTGTGTGTGTGTGTGTGTGTGTGTAATGTAAACTTAGTGGTTCTGTTTGTCTCTGTATGAGAGAGAAAAATGCATGTCTGTGTTGTATGAGAGAGTAGAGTAGGACTGTGTGGAATTTAAACTAGTTGTTAGTTGCTGTATGAAAGAGAAGGTGTGTGTCTGTGTGTTGCTATGTGAGAGAGTAGGTGTGTGTTGCTATATGAGAGTAGGGGTGTGTGTGTGTGTGTGTGTGTGTGTGTGTGTGTGTGTGTTTAGCATACCTTTTCAAGTGTTTGGATTTAGCATTATAGCTTTTGTCTGTTTCTCATAAAGTTTGTGGCTTTCTGGCAAATCAGGGAGGACTGTAGTCACGAAATTATATGTATATGAGTTTTAAACTTTGCATCCTCCACAAAATACATGCTAATACAAATACTGTTATTCTTTTAACTTTCTAAGTTAAAAAGAGCACTACTTCAAACTGTTCCTATTTTTTAGCCATTGCATCCATGTTATTTTAGGCTTTGTGCAGATTTTTTGCACTAAGAGGTTGAGAAGTATGCATATCTTTCAGCTGTACAGATGTTTGCAGAATGTCCAAATTCTTGCCTCATATTTTTGGCCTATTCCTCATAAAATGTGTGGTTTTCTGGAAAATCCCTAAAGACTGAAATAATGAAATGTCATACAGTTGAGTTTCAGTCTTAATTTCCTTTAGACAATGCCTGCTAAGATAAATACTGTTATTCTAGCAACTTTTTAAGTCTATAAGAGCAATATTTATAATCTGTCCTTTTGGAGCCTTTACCCCCCCCCCACCAATATTTTAGGCTTTGTCCAGCTCTCTTGTGCTAAGAATTTGAGAGGTATGGAGGAATTGTATGTAATGCCCTAGTTGACAAATATTTGGTGCATTTTAAGGTGAGGTAGTGGTTCTGCATTCCAGAGTGTGTCTTCCTTTGCTTAAGATGCCTAGTGACTATGAACTTGTTTTCTCAGTCATTCCCTATTGTAGTATTACCAGCTTACCAGTTTTATTATGTAACATAGGCAATTAATTCTTAAAGGGCAGCAAGCACTGAATTTGTAGATGAAACACTGAAATATAAAGTTGCTTGCCAGTAGTAGCCTTTTCATTAGTTATGAATCTCTTTAGTGTAGAATTATTCAGATGAAATTTACTTCTGCAGAGATTGTGCTTACTGACTTATACTGATGGATTGTAATGATAGAAGTCCTGAGTGGCCTTTTATGGTTAAAATATTCTGAAATGGGCAATTATTTAATTATTGGGAAATGCATTGTTTCATTGCTTACTGGAAAAATGTTCAAAACTACAAATTTAAAGCACAAAGCTACAAATTTAAAACACACACTAACAAGTGGTGCCTTATTGTACGGGGAATTTGAAAGCAGTGTTAGTACCATAATTGCCTTTGGTGCAGAAGGCTGTGGATTCTACTATCACACCATGTAGATGAAGTGCTGATATTGCAGTACCCATATGATTGCCGATTATTTGGTGCATTATAAGGGGGGGCTAGGGATTCTCCACTCCTGAGTGTGTCCTCCTTTGTACGAGAAGCCTAGTAACTATGAACTTGTTGTCAGTTTTAGTCATTTCCTTTTGCAATTACCAGTTTATCACATTTTTAATTGTAATATAGGCAATTCTTCAAGGGCAACTTACAATGAATTTGTAGATGAAGCATTGAGGTGTAAAGTTGTTTGCCAGTAGCAACCACTTCATTAGTTACATATTTCTTTAATGTGGAATTATTCAGATAAGTTTATTTCTGCAAGATTGTGTGTTGAGTGATATTGGTGGATTGTAATGACAGAAGTCTAGCCTTTTATGGTTGAAATTTTCTGAAATTAATAGTGTTATTGATTTTATACATCATTTCATTGCTTATTAAAAAAAGTTAAACTGCAATTTAAAACACTTTCTAATAAGTGGCAGTGGTATTATACACGGAATATAATTTAGTATAATCAGGAAGGTGAATCAAAGAAAAAATACATGTATGCATGGCCCTAAAAATGTGTGCAAGGAGTCTGTTTTGAAAACAGCCCAAAGGTAAACTTAATGGCCAGATGCATTTTCTATGAATGTGGGTTTTCATTCCATTTCAATGGCAGAGAAGTTTAATGCTTACGCTAAGTCTGTTTTCATTGCGAGATTGTATTGTTTAGCAAATAGCTATCTGTGTTTGTGCTATTCTAGCTTAAGCTACTGTACACAGGGAGGAGAGAGGTTGCTATTCTACTTTCACTGAGCTGTAAGACTCGCTCGCCTACCCCAAAGTAAATTAAACTGTAAGTTAAGCAACCCTTTGAAACAAGGCACATGGTCTTCTATTTTTTGAGGACATTACTTTTATAGTAAAATATGTGTGAAGGAGAAACAGATAAAGCAGGTTTATTAAAGGAAAATTCCACCATCCTTCACTTGCAGTTTAACTACATTATAAGGTATCTTTTTTTCTATGCATTTAAATAATTGAAGGAAAAGACTGAAGTGGCCTTCTTGGAGAGTGGCCTACCTGTGGGTGTGGCTTATAGGGGTGTGCATTAGTATGGTGTGGGGGGGCTTAAGGGGTGCTGGAGTACTACTTCGCCTAGGGTGCCATTTCAGCTAAAGCCGGCCCTGCTTGCATCCCTTATATCAAGTAAAGCAACACCCTTTCCATGAAGAAAATAATTTAACTACCTAGTGGCTCATCTATTACAAGTGTGTGCCAATTAGTTTAGTAATTGTTTATTCAAATAATGTAACATTCATGTCAAGTAATGTACCACCCATTGGGTAAGAGAATATAATCCAGCAATGTATAGCTAAATGAGACTCTACACATTGCGTGCTTAAATTCATTGTTTAGTGGAAAATGTGTGCATCAAAAGCCATCTATAAATTATATAGTCACTGTCATGACCTAGTTAACCAACCCATAAATAACAGGATTATCAGAAAGTCACATTATGTTCTAAGCCATGTGACAATTTAGTCTCACCACTGCACTATCCACTGCAAAGCAGATCATTGCAGTACTTAAAATTAGTGTAGACTATTATTAATTGAGAGGATTTGAGTAAAATTCATTTTGAATAGCCTAGTTGATGGTAATATATGTAGTTAAGAGCTAGAACTTAAAAAGGATTAATGTTGAATAGCTTCATTGTTTGATGTCAGTGAGAGAGTCTTAGTTTTATTTAAGTCTAAGAATTTCAAAACATAGTATTCTACAGCTACAGTTTCAATGTGTTTGGGGTAGTTATACGTACCCTTGAGCTGCACAAACCTACCGTAAGAATGCAAGTGTACTAGCTTAGGAACAAAGCACTCTACATGGGGGTACATGAAGCACCTTTACAGGTGCAGCCTAATTGGTTAATCCAATGTGCATGAGTGAGTGAAAGGATGCATGGCACTTGGTATAAATATGGGAGGGGGTGTATAGGTGGTAAATTTGGAGGAATGAGATTGCATAGGCAGGTACAAACATACAAGATGCTTTTGGGTGGAAGGTATTAGCAAGCTGCATCCTGTAGCCTAGAGATTGATTCCATTTGGCTTCCAGCTTAAATGATAACAAAAAAATAACTTGATTGCTAAACGGTGCTCGTTCCATTCATTCAAAACCCCTTTTTCCTATTTTTTCACATGGTGTCTCTTCAACAGTGATAATCATCTAGAGCCAATACTGACACTGTCAGTTGGCTAGCTTTGTCACAGTTATTCTTCATGTGAGGTATGCATAGATGAACACCTGGGCATTATATAGAATGTTCCTTCCAGCTGCTGCATGTCTTTGGAATGAATGTAGGAGGAAAGAGCATCTGGAGAAAACTCACCTAGGACATGCAGACACTGCACAGAATCCATTCCAGCCAGGACTTGGACCAGAGAACCTTTTGCTGTGAGCTGACAGCATTACCTACTGTGCTAATGTGCCATCTACATGCTGTATCTTTTAGCAAATTAGCTAACCAGATAGTGCCGCTTAGCTGAGGGTGAAAAAGAGCTAAATGGATCAGTGCTCTGACGTGGTTTATAAAAAATATGTACGAAACTTTAATGTTTTGAATATTGATTTAAAATTATCACCTGATTCTTGTTTTACCCATTCCATCAAGTATATGTGAATGTCATTATAAGCTGCTATAATTCTTATTTGTCTGCAGCTAAGAAATATAAAATAGCAGTGTCTGTGAGACCACTATACTCATACTACTCATTAACATATTAACTTATTAGCTTGTTTTGGTTAATCACTTATACCTAATGAAGATTAGTACTGTTATCATGAAATCCACTTAAAATCACACAATCTGGATGGGTGGCTAAATCTAATTTCCCTTCTAGATCAGTTGAAAGTGTAACTCTTAGGACTTCAGCTATTTTTTTCTCCCCCTTTCCACAACCAACTATTGTCTGACACCAGTTTCTCACCTTGTTCACGCTGGTCTAATGGACTTGCATCAGCCTTCCCCAGGCTCAACTCACCCCATGTCTTAGACTGGTGAGGACATTAAAGACACTAAGGCAGCATCACACAGCTGCTGGGAGAGTGTCCTAAATCCCTGCCACCCCATAGCAGTCTTATGGGCTCTACATTTGCTGCCCCTAGGAAGAGAATGCATGCTCCCAAACAAGAGGTATACAGTCTCCCACCCACATGATGGGTAAGCCAGTATCAGTCATTCATTCCTGATCTACCCCATCTGGTCCCTCCAGCACCTATAGGACTTTGGCTGTTATGAACTTTGTATGGATACATAGAAGGATGCATTTTGTAGTCTGGTGTGTTAGTCCAAGTATGTCTTTTTAAAAGTTTGTATCTACCTTTTCTTCGTATCAATTCTTGTTTGAAGTGTTTTATCTATAGAAGTCAAGGAAAATGTTACTTGATTGTCAGCGGTCATTAGGTATAATGTTAATAAATTATACTGTTAGTTTATTTATTGAAAGTATTGATGTCATTTGCATAGAATTTAAAATAGGAAAGCTTAGTAAACTATTCTTTTATAAAGCAAAAGTTTTATAAAATTAATTGCATACTTTACTCTTAAATATAAAGATGGTTTTACGGCCTTATATTTGAAAGCAAATGGTAAATTATTTGCAGTGTATGTATTTTGGTTCTGATATGTCTAAAAATGCCACTAGATCTATTGATTCAATAAGCAAATAAACAACTAAAGCCAATGGACAAATGGGTGTTCTACCAGAATAACCCAATCTATTTCTAAGAAGGATGATGTATTTGCCACCGTATCCCACAAAAGACTGATAGGCAATTTACTGGAAAGTTGGACAATGAAAGTTCTGATCTGTCTTTTAAAGAAGTGGTTGTAATGGAGAATGTCTGAAACAGTATGAGTGGTACTCTGGCATGGGGGAACACCGACCATTGTTTTTTGAGTGTATTCATTGTAGATATAGCCATTAAAGTCAAATGTCAGATCACCCTCCATATGGATGATGTCAAGTGTGGCATCTTGGAAAGAAATCTGTAGAAATTTGTCAGAGACAGATGGCATTAAGATTCATTGCATATATATGTAATATGTTGTATATATGAATAACGGTGTAGGAGGGGTAGAATTCATTCGGTCATACCATGATAAGTAACTAGAGTGGTCTCAGCTGCACCAGATAATTGTCATGCACAAGCTAATAAGGCTGCAGCTAGAAACAGTTGTGTGACCATCATGCATCCTTAAAAAAACGATTGAAGTGACAGGATGGTCATTCTGCCATGAAAGTACATGCTAGTCAATTCAAGGTGAATAATTTTTTCATATTTTGGAGGCTTTACAAGCAAAGAGACCCTGCAGTATTATATAAAGATGATAAGAAACTTACAAAAGGAATTAAAGGAATGCAAGTGTTAATCTGTGAATAAGGGCTTAAAGGGTACTCCCAACATTTTTACTTTGGTTCCTCTCTGTTTATATTTTGCTTTGTGTCTGTCTGAGTGCACTCAAATCTGGTTGAAAGGGTAGGAGAAGGGTGTACATAAACAAATTTAACTAGTTCTAGCCAGAGTCTGCATCAGACTACTGTTCTACTCCCAACTGCTATCAGTCTGAGTCATTCATTAGTTTAATCTGTGCCTTATATCTGCAGTGAAGATCTTCACTGTTTTAAAGTTTCTATAGGTTCATAGGCTTATAAGGGTATTCTAAGCTAATGACCACATGGGCCTTTTTAAGCCCTGCCATGCATCCCAAACTTATAGGGACCTGTTACTAGCTCTGTAGAAAAATATGAGTAATATAAAAGTTCAAACTTTGGTACACAAAGTCTCCTGCTCTTTTCATTTGATATTTTAATTTGTGCTGATTTTGAAACACTATAAGTAGATTTCCTGCTGTAGGTATTTTACTTTGCAGCTTGCTGTATTTTATGATATATACGTCATCTATTTCAATGTATGTATACTTTTGTTTGCACTCCATTATCTGTTAACAAGGAAGCAGCGCAAATGCTGCTGTATTGGCTTTTGCCTTCATTCTTAGATTTTTCAGTGGATGAGTCCACATTTGTTGCCAGAAAAGCAGTAGCATCAATGTCCTTATATTTCTTCTTAACAGACATAAATTATGTTTTTCTGTTATTAAATGCTATAACTCTGAATCACTATGACTGAGTTCAATTGTTCCAAAAACTGGAGGGATTGTCCTAGTGCTTAGGCCAAATCTCTCCTTGTCACAGTAACTATCACCTCCAATCTCCTTGGAAAATATGTCATAAGTCTAGCTGGAATAACCTGGTCAGAAAAATGTAAATAGATAGATAGAAGTGCATGTGAGAACAGGAGAAAAAGAGATATAAAGAAAAGATGAGGGAGTAGCTTCACTATACTTGCTAGAAAACCTGTGCAGATACAAAAACATTCTCCTTTTCCCAACCACGATATGTAATGTAATGTAAGTAATATAACTCAGTTCTAAAGCTAATTCTATTAAAACAAGGTTTGTTTGAGGAAAGAAGGCCTCTTTAATATTTTCTTGGATCTTTCAAAGGTGTAATCCAACTAGAAGCCTCCATTGACTTGAAGGTTCACTTATTGATGTAGTCAAAGAGATACATTTGAGACAAAATTATCATGAACTGTTTAATTGGTATTAACATTTCTTAAATGTTAAATGAAATATCAGTTTCATGCTTTTTTGCTGTCTTTGAATCCCTGTTGTGTGCAATGCTGACGCATGCCATTGTATCTTGTCAAATAGTACAAGATACATTCAGTGATCTTAAGTACTCACAGCAGTGTTTGGGAATTTTGAGATGGCTGAAGCAGTAGAGATACGTAAAGTTATTGGCAATTGTGAACACCTGCAAGAGGATGCCCCACTTCAGACTGCAATATGATGACTTTTTAACTACCTCAAAGTTACAGGGAAAGTTTTTGCTTCTTTCATGTACAGTGTTTCTACCAGTACCTCATTTTGTAGAACTGTCTTGATGTATACTAGTATGAATTAGAACATTTCAAGAAAAACTGGCAAATGTACTGACATTTTAGAAAAAAAAATATTTTTGCTATTTCTTTTAATATTACAGTAAATAATATCTGAAACACTATCATATGATATGAAACAAGGAGTCTTTAATGAAACATTGAGTCTAAGTTAACAGATTCTGATATTATCATAACTGAAACTTCTAAAACATAAACACAAGAAACATCAAATACTACAGAACCACAATATCATAAACTGAAAAAAAAAACACATGTAACATGTTTAAAAGCAGTTTCTAGAGTGATATACTCCAAGTACTCCTTGAAGGACTTTGCTGCTAAACTCCATTCTCTAACTATGCCAAATCTGAGGTTGCACAGTTTTGGACAAAATAAAAAAGTAATTTAAAACTAATTCACCTTTTCCATGTACTTGGAGTTGTTCAAATCCAGACTTAAATATTAAACAACATATGCAACAAAGCAACAGCAACTGCAATTAAAAAAAATCTACAATCCAAGATTTCATGGAACGTCTCAAATGATAAATGATGGTGTTCTAAAAACAAGATTTACAAGTATCATTGTATGCAATTAGTCTTTGTTTTGGCAATAAAATTAAAATAAATCCTTTATGTTAGTTGAAGGTATGGTTTGTTCTGAAAAATCATGCTTTACTAAGAAATGTGAGTCTAAAGTGTGACTGTCATTGTGATTTCTGTACTGTACTGTGCTGTACATATAAACATGTCAGAGCATTTAAAGAGAAAGAGAGAATGTGTGCATGTGAGAGTGTATATGTGTGTGTGTGTGTGTGCGCGCGTACGTGTGCGTGTGTGTGTGTGCGTGCGTGTGTGTGCGCATGCGTGTGTGTATACGTGTATGTGTGTGTGTGTATACGTGTGTGTGTATACGTGAGTGTGTGTGAGAGTGTGTGTGTGTGTCTGTGTGTGTGTGCATGTGTGTGTGTATACGTGTGTGTGTGTGTGTGTGTGTGTGTATACATGTGTGTGTGAGTGTGTGTGTGTCTGTGTGTGTATACGT
The DNA here is from genome assembly GCF_019279795.1 of Protopterus annectens. Lineage (NCBI taxonomy): Eukaryota > Metazoa > Chordata > Ceratodontiformes > Protopteridae > Protopterus > Protopterus annectens. The sequence goes on along the minus strand of NC_056745.1, from coordinate 972,185,598 downwards.
GTGTGTATACATGTGTGTGTATACGTGTGTGTGTGTGTGTGTGTATATGTGTGTGTGTATATGTGTATGTGTGTGTGTGTGTATATGTGTGTGTGTGTGTGTGTGTGTGTGTGTGTGTGTGTGTGTGTGTGTGTGTGTGTGTGTGTATTCATGTGTGTACATGTGTGTGTGTGTGTGCGCACACGCGCACATGTGTGTGTGTATATGTGTGTGTGTGTGTATGTATACGTGTGTGTGTGTGTGTATATATACGTGTGTGTGTGTGTGTGTGTGTGTGTGTGTGTGTGTGTGTGCATGTGTGTGTGTATACGTGTGTGTGCGTGTGTGCGTGTGTGCGTGTGTGCATGTGTGCATGAAGGAGCAGAGCAATGAGAATGTGCATACATCTCACCAAATGCTTTAATACTAGCAACAACAGGGAAAATGCCTGAGGAACTGTTATCAGTAGCTAAATGAAAAGCAGCATGAGAAGGCAGTAAAACTGACCAAAGCAGTCCTTACATATATTGACAGAAGTGACATAAAGAAAAGTCACAGACAGTAGACAGGAAGATGACAAAACTGGTGTAAGGTCTGTATCAAAATTTATATAAAGAGAGTGATTTAAGAGCTTGGCATTTATTGTCTTGCAGATAAAAAAGCAGGAGGTTATGACAGTATGTTCCTTAAGTACACCAAGAAAATAGAGATGTATGAAAACAGAAGAAGAAAGTTTGAGGACAGATGTTTGGCACTCAAGGGAAATTAAAGGATGTTATATTTCATGGAGGTGGTAAAAAATGTTTGAAATCAGTTCCTTGTAAAGGGGAATATGATCAAAATTGTGACTGAGTTTATGTATATATGGAGATAATTTTTATGAATCCTGGTGAGAAAAATCTTTAGATAAAAAAGCCCTGTAGCTTATCCTATGAAAGTAGGTAAAACTGGGTGTGCTATGCAATTTTTATGCATCATTATAATTTATGTTTCCCCTGTAATAAAAAATAGCTACTTGTTATTTAATTAAGATGTTATTAATACTTATAGTTTTGTAGATTATATTATCAGTAGCATTAACACAGCATGCAGTTTTTGCCTATTTTAATAAACAGTATTATCTGATTTGCTTTTGTTTTTCTATGCTTATATTTAATGCAATGACAAATTACACTTCAGTTGCTAAGAAATGTTACAGTCTAATCGGGCTGTTTATCTTCACCTCCTCTGCATTACATCAGAATACCGCTGTCATTTCATAGTTGTATTCTGTCATTTTCTGATTGTTTTCCACTATGTCGCTTGGCAATTAATCTCTACTCTTAAGTTGGATGAATTTTGTAAATCTTCTTTCTGTATATACCAACTAGTGATGAATGTGGATGCTTGGTTTTCAGGTGGTTTAATGAGGATGCTTGGTTTTCAGGTGGTTTTAAACATTCTGAAATGAAGCTGACAGCCTGCATTTGTCCCATAACAACCATTAATGTATCTATGACCCATATATGCATAGTTTGTCTTTGCCTAGCAGCTGTCAGATCTTGGGTCACTGTTTTTGATGTAATATTATTTGAGGTATACACACACACACACACACACACATACAAATATTTCAAGCACAGGAATTAATGCCCTTCTAGCTTGCCAATATACCAAAACACTTGTTCCCATAATAATTGTCCAGGCCGTTCTTAAAAATATCTGAACTAGTACTTGCTTTAATATGATTTGGTAGTCTGTTCTGTGCATTAGCTGCTCTCTCAGAGAACCAATTAGTACACTTCTCATTCCTATAGAATCTTCTACATAGGTTATCTGATGATTCTCTAGTACTTTTTGATAACCCCAAACATTCCCAGAGGTAGTTGTCTGTAAATGTCCTATATACCTGAATAAGATCTCCTCTTAGATATTTATAAGAGACACTGTACAAGTTCAGATATTTTAGTCTTTCATAGTAACTTAAATGTTCACATCCATGGATGCCCTTGGTATATTTCTGCTGTACTCTTTCTAGTTTACTCATGCTTGTTTTCTTATATGGTTACCATATTGTTATTCCATACTCAAGTTTGGGTGTAATGTGACTAGCAAACAATGTCTTCATCATTTTTGATTTTTTAGACTTTATAAATCTTTTTATACAACCTATAGTTTTATAATTATCATTAACCAAATTAGTTGATATGATTAGAAAAACTCATAGCTGAATCTACCCATATACCTAGGTCCTTAAAGGAGTCTACAGTTTCAATCACTGCATGCTGTATTAAACATTCACCTTTCAATGTTTGTCTCCCAAATCTCATATGCGTAGTTTTTGATGTATTTATCAGCATATTATTCTCCTGTGCCCAAATGGTCAATTTAGTCAAGTTATTTTGCAGACATGCCTTATCTGTAACACATGTAATCAGTTTACCCAATTTCAGGTAGTCTGCATATAGACTATAGAACACCTCAGATGAAAAGTTTAGGTCTGAAAGATACAATCTAAACAAGTAAGGGCCTAGGACAGAGCTCTGTGAGACACTTTGACTGTAACCAAGGGTTTTACCTGTCCATTTGCTGTATGATACTTGCCATGTCCTATATGTAAGCCAAACAGCTATCCATCTTATCAACAGTACATCTATACCTAGTTGTTCTAATTTATTGATCAGTGTTTTGTGTATGACCCTGTCAGATGCTGAAGTTAAATCTATATAAATAATATCACAGCACAAGTTTTTCATTCGTAGCTGTTATGTTGTTATAGAATATCAGGTTACAGGTATTAATAAATCTATTTCAACATATGCATGTTGATATATGGTTTCAAGTCCTAACCTATTCATTTCTGACAATAACTTATCCAATATTACCTTCTCCATTATTTTTTCACAACATGAAAGTAAACTTAAGGGTCTGGATGACTGTCTTTATTCTACTCCATTGGATAAGTGCATGCCTCCAATCTTGAGGAATCTCTCCATATTTATATGACCTAGTGAATAATAAATATAATGGTGCTGTAAGTTCTTGCTGAAGTGTTCTCAGGTCATTGTAACTAATTCCGTCTCCTCCCTGTTCTTTGTTTGCATCCAGTTTGCATAGTTCTTTTTCAGTATAATCTAATTTGATTCCAGTATCTGGAGTTAACTGGATGTCACTCGGACAACTTATTACCCCTTTTGTGGAGCCAAACTGTTTTGCATAAGATTTTGTAAATATATCTATAATCTGTTGTGTCTGAGAATACATTTTATAATCTGCACACAGTTTATCAGTTTGTGTGTCTTTACTCCTTCCACATCTTATGTATCTATAAAAAGGTTTCCTATTATGTTTAATATCTTTATATACATTTTCTTTAATTTTTTCATGATCTTGTCTCACACTATGCTTAATCTGTTTGTACAGCTTGTTTATTTCAGTTTTCAAAGTTGTAGTTCCATCTCTCTTCCATTTCTTATATTTTTGTCTCTCACCTTAATCAGATATCTTGTTCTTATGGAAATATATCCCCCTGATGTATGCCTAGATCCTGATGTTAAACATTGTTTTGATTTTTTTTTTGCACTCAAATAATTTCTCTTTCAAAACTTTCCACTTTCCATCTGCAGTTATTCTACTGAACACCTCACTCCAGTAAGTTTTACAGTGACTGTTTTGCTTCCATATAATCTGTAATTAACCTTCTGTGCATTGGCTTAGATTTCAGTTTGGCAGAATTATCTTGTAACAAATTAACCTTTATAACCCCACGATCACTGCACATCAGTGGTGATAAAACTTGACTTGAAGTGACAGTAATTTCCTTGGGAACACAAACAATGTCTAGTATGTTCCATCCCCTGGTAGTTTTTTTTTTTTACAATCTGAAGCAATTGTTTTTCCTGAATATACGGTGTGAATAATTTCCTTACTAACATTGTTGAATCAATATTATTCCAGTCTGTTTCTGTTAAATATAAGTCCCCAGCTAATATTATTCTTACCTCCTGTGTTTCATGCAAGAAATGTCTGAATTCTGCTAGGTCATCTGCACTTGACTTTGGCGATCTATACACTCCAACAATTGTTATATGTTCCAGGGTTGTCTTTATTGTCACAGTTACACAGTCTATAGCATGGTATTATTATTGAACATGTAATAATCACAGGTCTCATAGTTATCTTTAATCCCTATCATAACACCTCACCTGATTTTTTATTAGAATGTCTGCATGCATGAATGAGGTTTTCAGCACCTGAGCAACCACTGTTTTTATAGCCATCAAGCTTCCATTGGACAATAGCCCTGTAACAAATATATATATATTAATTTTTGGAATATTAGATTAATGCAGAGGTGATTTCAAATGCACTTAGAAGAAAATTGACTACTGAACATCCTATGGTGCAACACTTTCATGTACTACTCATCAACCCCTGTCAAACTATTTGAAAGAGTTGTAAACCATAATTACATTCTGTTAGGGCATGCATTAATGAAAGACTGAGTTCCTTCAGCTTATATCGGAGGCATTTATACACGTTGGATGTTAGCTCCCTTTACACATGTGTAGCTCATGAAGGAGGTTTATCACCTTTGAAATATTGGTTGAAATTGTGAGACACATATCTTGCAAACTTCAGTGTTCTTTTAGGTTCAGTTCTCTGAACTGGTATTAACTAAACATGCTTTTTATAATGATTGTTTCTACAACTGAAAAGGCATGACCATGGGTACAGCCTTTGTACCACTTTTTTCAGTCCTTTTTATGTGTTATTTTGAAAAGCTATACATATATAAAACAACAACAGAAAACATATATATGTCTATAGCTGCCTATCTATTTATCTATCTATATATACATATGTGTATGTGTGTATACACCATACTGTTATGTGACAGCACATCACTATTTGGGTGATGTGTGTCTTATGTGGAAGGGGGATTTATTTATCTTGCCACAATTTGTTGAAAATTTAAACAACCATGACTATGGTTTACAATTTACCATAATGTCGAAACATTTTACTATTGACTATCTTGATGACATGGTAACTAAGACACTTATTGGATCTTTGATGAGTGAACTGTACAGGTAACCCTTTAGTAAAAGCTCCATTTTGAATAGAGCTAGCTGTCATCTCCCACATATTAAATCTAATACACTTAAGTCACAATTTCTAAGACATAGGTGTATTTGCAGCACTGATGAAGGATTTTATATGTCAGTGGATAATATTCAACACTGATTTTTATATAGGGGATATTATTTGGGGGTGGTTAAATTAAATTTGGCAGGTTAGTGCAGTAGCTCAGGATGACGTACTATGTTACCACACTGAGGTTTACCAAGGCAATTGTAATCTTACCTGACTTTCTACCACTTTTGACATTAACAGGATTTGAATTAGACAAGTTGTAAACAAGTTTTGGCCTAGTTTGTTAAGTAATATCGGCCTTTATGTAGCCTTAACATCTACTAGTAAATTTAGTTACAGAAAAGAAAACCTTTTAGGCTTTTTATTCTCTCATTTTAAAACTTCAGAAGAAAATAAAAGAGAAGATCCATAGGGTTGTGGACCATGTGGAGGTTGTTCCTTATTTAAATATATTTTGGAATGTGATTCCTTTTTCACTAAAGTTAACAATAATATTTTCAATATTATCACTTTATTTCTTTTACCAGCTGGCAGACTATTTATTTAGTATAATGTGTATGTATCTCTTTTATATATTGGTCAGAATAAAAGAACTTTTGGAGAAAGAATCAGTGTTTACTTAACTTGACATTAATTCTGACATTAGTTGTCAAAGGGAGAAAAATGTACTTTATAAGCATAATAAAATACACTCCCAGCTCATATTTTGTTTACAGGTATTGAAAGGTTGTTGAAAAGTAGACACTGACAAATGGAAATACAGTAAATAGAATTCTTGATCATAAAGAAAAATATTGTATATTAAAGCAAGAGCCATGTACGTGGGTGATTGGAATGAAAATCTATATTTGGAATAATTTGTATAACACTTAACATTGTTATGATTACTATAGGTTCATAGGTTCATACTAGGCTATCTGCCCTAGGGCATTTACAAGCCTAGCCAGAGTGTGTTTGGCTTTCGCCACCCATTTTAAAATGAATTTTGGTATGCCCTTTTTCGAGGTTAGTATACTGTGCATCTGTCTAACAGTGACACAGAAGTGATACCCGGAGTAAATCTACGATCTCCCATCCACTCATCAAGATTCCTCTTGAAGAGAGTCAATGAGGGACTCTGCCTAACCTGGACTGGTGGGTTATGAATCTGTCCCTCCAGCATGTCCTATTTATTTCAGTGCTGAGGTTCAAGTCTTTCGAGCACGTAGCTCGATGGGATTTGGATTTTCTGAGGTGCAGCATGTCCATTAATTCCGGGTTGGACATGGCTTTATACATCAGGCACATATCGCCTCTGAGCAGGCGGTATGCCACTGAGTACAGCTGGAGTTTCTTTAACTGGGCAGCATATGGCATCTGTTTGAGCCCTTTGATCCTCTTGGTGAGGTACTTTTGGGGTATTTCCAGTTTCTGCAGGTGTCTGGTAAGGTAAATCCCAAAAGGGGCATTGTAGTCAATTATGGGCCTGATGAGGGATGAGTAAAGAGGCACGATGACCTCCCCTGATCTAGATGTGAATCCCTTCATGATTAGGTGGGCTATATAAAATGATTTTCTAACCACTTTGGCCACGTGGTTGTTGAATGAGAGATTGCTATCATCTTGGGTCCCCAGGTCCCTAATTACTTCTTCCATACTTAATGGATTACCATCTATGTGGTAATTTGTGGGCACTTTGTTTTTGCCGAAGGGGATGACTATACACTTTTTGGCGTTTAGCTTGAGGCCATGGCTCTGGCACCAGTTGTCTGTTTCTATGAGGACCTTTTGTAGGATGCTTGTGTCGGCTGGAGAGTCGATTATGGCGCCCAGTTTGCAGTCATCTGTGAACTTGGTCAGCCACAGTCCTTCCATGTTGGCCTGTACCTCCGAGAAATATTTACCGAACAAGATAGTTCCCAGGACTCAGCCTTGTGGGACGTCACTTGTAACTGGTTTGGAGTCTGACATGGCTCCAGCAATTCTAACCATGTGGGTGCTGTCCTTGAGCCAGTTTGCAACCCATCTAGTGACATAGGGGTTTATATTTAAGCTGGTGAGCTTGTCTATAATGCCCGAGTGGGGTATTGTATCGAAGGCTTTTGCGAGGTCCAGGTAGCCTGTGTGGACCACCTTCCCCTCGTCAATGGCCTTGGTGACGGTTTCAAAGAAATCGACCAGGTTTAAGAGGCAGGATCTGCCCTTAACAAAGCCGAACTGAGTAGGATCCAGTGTCTATAGGTCCCCAATATCTTTATTTATGAAGTCCATGATGATCCTTTCCATAGCTTTGCAGACCAAGCTAGTCAGGCTTATAGGGCGATAGTTTCCAGGATCCATTGAGGCACCATCTTTGTGGAGAGGGACCACTGTTGCTGTATGCCACTCTTTGGGTACATATCCTGTAGTAAGGCTGAGATTGAACAGTAGTTTTATGTTTAGGTTTAGTTCTTCTTGGAGTTCATGTAGGACGCAGCCCGGGACACTGTCTGGTCCAATTGATGCTGTGTTTTTTGCTTTGGAGAGGGCGGCTCTTACCTGAGCATCTGAGATGTCAGGGGGGCAGCACTCTGCTGGGATAGATATTTGCCCTTTTGGTGGGGAAGGGGGGGGGAGAAGTTTGCGCTGAACCTGTCAGCTAGGATGTTGGCAGTGTCTGTGGGTTTGGTGTATTTTTTGTCATTTTGGACTAATTCTGAGCATATCTGGGAATTCCCACCCAGGTTTCTAACATAACTAAAGAAAGCCTTGTGATTATCCTTAGTGTCCTGTGCAATTTTTCTCTTGAAGCTGGCTTTAGACGATTTTATGAGTGCCCGTAGTTTTTTGCTAATACTGATCAGAGATGCCTTCCCTTTTTGGGATTTTGCTTTATCATGTAGTAGCTTCCTCCTTCTATTGTATAGTTTGTTTATGGCTGGGGTCCACCAGACAGGATGCCTGCCTTTGGAGGACTGAGTCTTGGTTTTGTTTGGGATTGCATGATCCATGCATTCCTGAAGGTATTCATAGAATGCGTTTATAAAGGATTCTGCTGTCTGGGCCGTATTTTCCACAGGCCCAGGGGCTTTGAAGGATTCCACCTTGATTTTGAGGAGTGTGAAATTTGCTTTAGAGAAGTTTTTCACTGTGGTTTTCTGGGCAGGGGCTGGGGTCGGGATGTGAATATCTAGTGAAATTAGTTTATGGTCTGATCTTACCAGTGAGGGATACACTTCTGGTCTGGAGCATAGAGTCCCCATGTTGGTGATGATCAGGTCCAGTATGTTTTCCCCTCTTGTGGGAGTGGTAACAAGCTGTTCCATAGCATTTGAGTTTATAAATTCTAGGAACCTTTGGGCTAGGGTGTTGGAGCTAGAGTAATGCTCCCAGTCTATGTTTGAGTAGTTGAAGTCACCCAATATAATGGTGTTTGGAGAGACCTTCATATTTTCCAGTGTTTTCAGGAAGGCTAAGTGGGGTTCCTGGGTTTGGGAGGGTGGTCTGTAGCAGGCTATAAACTGGAAGGCAGTTTTACCCACTGTTAGCTGCACATGGATAGTCTCTGATGCTTCGTGCTGTGCCACCAACCTGGAGGTGTGGGTATCTTTGACGAATATTGATACTCCTCCTCCTTTTGTGGTTCGGTCCAAGTTTTGGGGCCGAAAAACATGGTATGAGGTATAACCTGGTAGTGCTGCTGGGGTGCTCTCGGGAGCCTTGAACCAGGTTTCTGTTACTGCACAGATATCGATGTTCTCCATGCTAGGGAGAGTTTCGAGTGCATGCATCTTGAGGTTTAAACTTCTGGCATTGAGTAGCATTACTCTTAGTTTCTTAAACTGGTAATGTTTTTATACAAAAAGATTATAATTGTTTTTTACAATATAGTCATGTGATTCTAGAGTATTTATGGGTCACACAAGGGTACAGTGTGTAAATGCTTTGGGTTACTGACCAAATCAGATACAGACAAAGCTTTTTGAGTGACACTGTATATCAGCAGCTTCTGGTATTTGGTTGCAGTCAATGGAATAAACTTTATTATGCCATTCGAAGTGCTGGATTGCCTTTTCTTTTGGTCTTAGATATGGTTGTGATATCTTTGATCTAAAACTAATTTCACCTATTCACAAATGATTGGAAAAGTTTATTGTAAAAACATTTCATCCAAAACACATTTCATATGGAATCATATCAGATTGTAGACAGTTACTGCAGGTGTGGATTAGGTTACAAAACAGTAGGAATTCTAACTCAAATTAACCTAGCACTCCATTTGTACTTTGGTAATGCTCACTCACATGTTATACCCATATGTATTACTATTTGCAGTATATGAAATTTTCTATGAAACATGATTTTTTTGAAATGTGTTTTAAATGAAAAGTAATGTACGCATATATCTATAGCTATATATCTGTATCTATCTATCTATAAATCTATGGGTCTGCTTCTATTAATCAAAAACCCATATGTCTGAAACACATATAGCCGAGATGAGTTAAACGAAATGTCATATAAACAAAAATTTAAAAGAACGAACCTCATATGATCGACAATAGGATACTTCCTGTTCATTTGTAGCAGCATTTTAAAAAAGGAATGGAGGTGCTCTAAGTGGTATTCCACCAGGTGGTTTTCACACGAATGTGGGCATCTTGTGGGTGTTTACTCTTTTCTTCAGTGAAGTGCAATCTTGGAGTTGGTATATTTAATTTGCAGGGGGGGTGTGGGGGGTGTGTGATGTAGGCAAACTATGTATAAATGTGGTACACAGTAGATGGCGGGTTTACATCATATAAGATTTGTTTTTTTTAAATTTCCATTTATATGACATTTCATTTAACTCTTTGGTTATATGTGTTGCAGACATATGGGTTTTTGATTATTAGAAGTAGACTCATATATATATATATATATATATATATATATATATATATATATATATAGTTTCACTTCAGAATCTGGCAGCCCAAAATCCTGAAAATTCAAAATCCAGAAAACTCAAAATCCTGAATCCCAAAAGACTGAAAACACACACAATACATTTACTGACTATAGAGAACACAAACCAGATTACATTCCACCAAATATAAGCAAGGGGCAAGCCCCCTTGCACCCTTCATGTGGGGGCATCCTGCTTCTTAAATATATCAGTTCCAAGATTGCACTTCACTACACTATCATGAGTTATGTAGTAGTATAGCAAGTTAAAAGGGAATGTTACTAAGGTTACAACAGGTACTCCTGAACACATGATTTGGTGAAAAGTGCTATCCTTTGTCTTGTATGTGTTTCTCTGTGTCCTTGTACTGGAATATTGTCATTCTTTGTGTCCTGTATATTTTCAGTATTTTGTGATTCAGGATTTTGAGTTTTCAAGATTTTGACTTTTTAGGATTTTGGGTTCCGGATTATGAAGTTCAGGATTGTGATATTTCAGGATTCTAAAGTGAAACCATATATATATATATATATATATATATATATATATATATATATATATATATATATATATATATATATATACATATATACATATATATATATATATATATACATATATATATATATATATATATATATATATATGTATCAGCAAAGTAGAGTGGTACAAAGTGATAAATATAATTTTAATTTGCTGATGCTTCCTGGCACTGTGCTGTGACTTGGAAACAAGTATTGTAATTAAAAAAAAAAACAACTTTCTGTGTAATTTTTATACTGATGAACTTGTCAAATATATTCTAATGAAGACATTTTTGAAAGTATCAGATCAGTTTCTTGGATTCTTGATTCCATGAGTCACTTGTACAGCATGGCACAGATACTAACCAGATTGTTGCCAGTGTGAGAGGAATACTGCAGTGCTCTACCAGGTGTATCAAGGTGCTGGAAGCGTATCTTTAGCAAATTAAAGACATGCTCAACAATATTCTGGGTTGGTGTCATTATGGGCTTTGTATTGTATTTCAACCAGTAGGTTTGGCATTACTTTCAACATTTATAAACCTGAGGTCCAGGGGCTATTCAGCACACACATATAGCACAAAAAAACAATTGAGGGGAATATTACTGATTACATGCACAGCTACTGTAGCAGTAAATATCCATTTTGCACTAACTAAAAAGATGACCCTGTTAGATGTCACCTCACCATAAGTAGCAATACAGGGTGGACTTTAATTAGTTAGGAGTCACAAGAACTGCCAAGGTACACAGACATTAGAGACAATTTCTCTCTGTACTGTAGACTATATCACTCAACTTCTTTGCTCAAGAATTCTTCCCAAAGCCAAAATACTTATGAGACAAAGGCCCAAAAATAATGCACAATTTTAAATCTTATTCTAATAATAGAAGAACATATTTTACACTGATATGTATTTTCTCCACAATAAGAGATATGAAAATCTAATGGTTGACATTATTGACAAACTGTAATAATTGGTAATTCATTAGAACATCCAAATTTGTGAGGGACTAGGCAAAAATATAGGACAAAGTCAGGGACATTATACAAAATGAAGTACAGATGAGAGACCTTCTGACAACTCAGAGAATAAGTGCACTTCTTCTTCATATACTTCTGTGAGTAAGGGCTAAGTAGGGCTTTTATTATCACATCTGCAGTCTATGAAACCCAGCACTTCTGAGAAGTATGCAGTGTTATAAAAGCCATTCATAATGGTGGATTTCTCTCCTCTGCTGTCCAAAGAAACCATATATGCTCTTCATCCCATCCAAAAGCATAATGTCAAGAATCTTGAAAAGTATTCTTGAAGAGTAAGTCTGCATTATGCCTAATGTGCCACCAGATAGTTGCTAAAAGGTACCAGTAGTTAGCATAGTACTATATTTAATCTCCAAAGGTATAGGGAATGCACATATCTCTAGATTCAACATAGGAGTGATACTTGTAATGTCAAGATTTACACAGCATTATCCAGTGACCTGCTATTCTTTTATATCAGGTTGCATTATATGCCGCTTAAGCCTTTGTCATTGTTATACCTGACCTGATGTGCAACTAGGTTGGCATCAGCCCAGGCAAGGACAAATAAGAACTGCTGAAAACAGATTGTTGCCACTCCTGATGTTCTCTAGATTTGTAACTAATTTATTGCATGATCTACTTTTTTGAAGAGCCATACAACGATGCACACAACGTGCTGCACATATAACTATGAATCATAACATTGCTTAACTGTGTACATTTGCATGTTACTTTTTCATTTGGTTGCATTACTTTATTTGCATTTCCTTATGTATTCATTTGTGTATAGTGCATAATGCATAATGCAGGCTATTCAGCTGCTGCTGTTTTATGAATTGAGCACTCCTCCATGTGGCCACTAGCCACACGAGATGCTGCAGCATATAAATGCAATCTTGATTGTGAATTTCAATCAAGGTTATGAACTCATCCCTTTAATATGTAGAAAGGCTTGCCCTGAAAAGTTTGATATTAAACGAATAAGAAGATTTACATTTAAAATGAATCTGCTTATATAATTAACACACACACGCATGCACACATGCACCCACACAAGAGCGTGCACGCGCACACACACATACGCGTATATATACACACACTCACACACTCACACACTCACACACTCACACACTCACACACTCACACACTCACACACTCACACACACATCTAGGCAGAGCAATGTTTGATGCAGGTGGATGGGTATAGACTATATATTGAAAGTGCTTCTGTAAGGAAGTTCTATCGGTATACAGGAATAAAGCCCTGATCATGACTTTTGTGGCTCAAATGCCAGTTTCAGCTATTCTGGGGGAGTAGAGGACTGAAAATTTGTGCCTGCTTGGCTCTTCTAGGGGTGAGGGTGCAGGAATGTGTTGAAGGTACCTGGTCATGACAGATGCACCAGTGGTTATATCAGTGCTATGCCAGACATGGGGCATTAAAATGTAGAAAGGTGGATATTTTGAGAGACACATCCCTCTGTTATTAAATTAAGGTTGTTTTGCTTGCAAACCCTCTTATCGTATTAGTTCACCACATCTACTGGAATGAGGATTTAAGTAGAAAAGAAAGCTTACTACAAGCAGTAATATGATGTCTTCTCACATAACCCCACCTTACTCATATCATGTGACAGACAGAAGTAAAACCTGCACATGTGAAATGAAGAATCCATCAATGTACAGGGTTTTTCTGGATGGGAGAATTTCTGCAAAGGCTCATCTGCCACAGCTAGCTTTGTGAGAAAGGTTAGTTTGTTTTTTATTTCTTGTGTTTTGTATTACTTTGCTGTCTTTTTCTATTTTGTATACTGTGATTTTATACACTGTGATTTGTTTTCTTTACAGTGTATTCTGCTTTTAACTGCATATTAAAACATGAAAAGAGACCACATCACTGTCTCGTGTGAGTCTGACAGAAATTAGAACAGGTCAATTAAGGAGTCACACATAAGTTAGAACAGGTCAATTAAGGGTAATCATTCGTGAACTGAGGGGGTGAAGCTAGGAACTAAACCTTTTATTTAAGGGCTGAAATAAAACATTTCAGAGCTTTACTGGAAATGCTCACCCAGATTCTGCCACAGCTTGCTTTGAGGGGAAAGGTTAGTTTGTTTTTTATTTTTTGTACTTTATTACCTTTTTCTATTTTTTATACTGTGATTTGTTTTCTTTACACTATGTTTTACTTGTATTCTGCTTTTAACTACATATTATAGGAACTAAACCTTCTATTTAAGAGGTAAAATAAAACATTTCAGAATTTTACTGGAAATGCTAACCCAGATTTTTATTTATTTTTTATTTAACATTTGTTGACCGGGAAAGTCCAACTAGGTTCCACAGATTCTGTTTTCAGCGGAGGCCCGGGGAGAAGTGCTCCAGATGCATGTCTTTAGAATGTGGGAGGAAACCAGAGTACCCAGAGGAAACCCACGCGAACGCAGGGAGAACATGCAAACTCCGCACAGAAGGCACCCCGGCCGAGAATCGAAGCAGAGAACCTCTTGCTGTGAGGCGACAGCATTAACCGCTGCACCACTGCACCGCTCACAATTTTGCCACAGCTTGCTTTGACAGAAAGGTTAGTTTGTTTTTTATTCCTTGTATTTTGTATTACTTTATTGCTTTTTCCTATTTTGTATACTGTGATTTATTTTCTTTGCACTGAATTTTACTTGTATTCTACTTTTAACTGCATATTAAAACTTGAAAAGTGACCACAGCTCTGTCTCTTGTGAGTCAGACAGAAATTATAACAGGTCAATTAAGGAGTCTCTCATAAGTTAGAACAGGTCAGTTAAGGTTAATCGTCTGTGAACTGAGGGGGTGGAGCTAGGAACTAAACCTTCGGATTAAGGGGTAAAATAAAATAGAGCTGGAAAGGCTCACCCAGATTCTGCCACAGCTTGCATTGAGAGAAATTTTAGTTTGTTTTTTTTATTTCTGGTATTTTGTATTACTTTATTGCCCTTTTCTGTTTTGTATACTGTGATTTTTTTTCTTTACACTGTGTTTTACTTGTATTCTGCTTTTAACTGCATACTAAAACTTGAAAAGAGACCACAGCTTTGATTTGTTTTATTTACACAGTGTTTTACTTGTATTCTGCTTTTAACTGCATTTTACAACTTGAAAAGAGACCACATCTGTGTCTCTTGTGAGTCAGACAGAAATAAGAACAGTTTAATTAAGGAGTCACACATACGTTAGAACAGGTCATTTAAGGTTAATCATCTGTGAACTGAGGGGGTGGAGCTAGTAACTAAACCTTCTATTTACAGGGTAAAATAAAACATTTCAGAGCTTTGCTGGAAAGGATCACCCAGATTCTGCCACAACTTGCTTTGAGGCAAAGGTTTTTTTGTTTTTTATTTCTTGTATTTTATATTATTTTATTGCCTTATTCTATTTTGTATACTGTGATTTGTTTTCTTTACACTGTGTTTTACTCGTATTCTGCTTTTAACTGCATATTAAAACTTGAAGAGACCATAGCTCTGTCTCTTGTGAGTCAGACAGAAATGAGAAAAGGTAAATTAAGGAGTCAGACATTAGTCAGAAAAGGCCAGCTAAGTTTAATCATCTGTGAACTGAAGGGGTGGAGCTAGGAACTAAACCTTCTATTTAAGCTGTAAAATAAAACATTTCAGAGCTGTACTGGAAAGGCTTACCAAGATTCTGCCACAGCTTGCTTTAAAGGAAAGATTAGTTTGTTTTTTTATTTTGTATTCTTTTTATTGTCTTTTTCTATTTTATATACTTTGATTTGTTTTATTTACACAGTGTTTTACTTGTATTCTGCTTTTAACTGCATTTTACAACTTGAAAATAGACCACATCTGTGTCTTTTGTGAGTCAGACAGAAATAAGAACAGTTAAATTAAGGAGTCACACATAAGTTAGAACAGGTCATTTAAGGTTAATCATCTGTGAACTGAGGGGTGGAGCTAGTAACTAAACCTTCTATTTAAGGGGTAGATTAAAACATTTCAGAACTTTACTGGAAATGCTCACACAGATTCTGCCACATCTTGATTTGAGGGAAAGGTTAGTTTGTTTTTTATTTCTTGCATTTTGTATTACTTTATTGCCTTTTTCTATTTTGTATACTGTGATTTGTTTTCTTTACACTGTGTTTTAATTTTATTCAGCTTTTAACTGCATAGTAAAACTTGAAAAGAGATCACAGCTCTGTCTCTTGTGAGTCAAAGAGAAATTAGAGCAGGCCAGTTAAGGACTCACACATAGGTTAGAACAGGTAAGTAAAGGCTAATCATCTGTGAACTGAGGGGGTGGAGCTAGGAAGTAACACTTCTATTTAAGGGGTAAAATAAAACATTTCAGAGCTTTACTGAAAAGGCTCACCCAGATTCTGCCACAGCTTGCTTTGAGGGAAAGGTTAGTTTGTTTCTTATTTTTTGCATTTTGTATTACTTTATTGCCTTTTTCTATTTTATATACTGTGATTTGTTTTCTTTACACTGTGTTTTTCTTGTATTCTGCTTTTAACTGCATATTAACACTTGAAAAGAGACCACAACTCTGTCTCTTGTCAGTCAGACAGAAATTAGAACAGATCAATTAAGAAGTCACACATTAGACAGAACATGTCAGTTAAGGTTAATCATATGTGAACTGAGGGGCTGGAGCTAGGGACTAAACCTATTATTTAAGGGGTAAATTAAAACATTTTAGAGCTTTACTGGAAAGGCTCATCCATTTTCTTCACAGCTTGCTTTGATAAAAATGTCATTTTGTTTTTTATTAATTGTATTTTGTATTACTTTATTGCCTTTTCTATTTTGTACAATGTGATTTATTTTATTTACACAGTGTTTTGTATTCCACTTTTAACTGCATATTAAAAGTCAAAAAGTGACCACAGCTGTGTCTCTTTTGAGTCAGACAGAAATTAGAACAGTTCAATTATGGAGTCACACATAAGTTAGAACAGATCATTTAAGGTTAATCAGCTGTGTACTTATGGGTTGGAGCTAAGAACTAAACCTTCTATTTAAGGGGTAAAATAAAACATTTCAGAGCTTTGCTGGAAAGGCACACCCAGATTCTGTCACAGCTTGCTTTGAGGCAACGTTTTTTTTGTTTTTTATTTCTTTTATTTTATATTATTTTAATTCCTTTTTTCTATTTTGTATACTGTGATTTGTTTTCTTTACACTGTGCTTTACTTGTATTCTGCTTTTAACTACATATTGAAACTTGAAAAGTGACCACAGCTCTGTCTCTTGTGAGTCAGACAGAAATTAGAACAGGTCAATTAAGGAGTCGCTAATAAGTTAGAATAGGTCTGTTAACTTTAATCATCTGTGAACTGAATGGGTGGAGCTAGGAACTAAACCTTCTATTTAAGGGGTAAAATAAAACATTTCAGAGCTTTACTGGAAAGGCTCACTCAGATTCTCCATAGCTTGTTTTGATAAAAAATGTTATTTTGTTTTGTTTTTATTTCTTGTATTTTGTATTACTTTATTGCCTTTTTCTATTTTGTATACTGTGATTTGTTTTCTTTAGACTGTGTTTTACGTGTATTCTGCTTTTAACTGCATATTAAAACTTGAAAAGAGACCACAGCTTTGTCTCTTGTGAGTCAGACAGATATTAGAACAGGTCAGATAAGGAGTCACACATAAGTTATAACAGGTAAGTTAAGGTTATCATCTGTGAACTGAGGGGGTGGAGCTAGGAACTAAACATTCTGTTTAAAGGGTAAAATAAAACATTTCAGAACTTTACTGGAAAGGCTCACCCAGATTCTGCCACAGCTTGCTTTGACGGAAAGGTTAGTTTGTTTCTTATTTTTTGCATTTTGTATTCAGTGGCGGCTTGTGCCATTGGACTGTAGGACTGCAGCCCTCCCAGCTGTGGAAAGACAAAAGAACAACATTTTTAAAAAATAAAATATTTATATTTCATTTGTGTAAACTATAGTACTGTTTGTTGTCTGTACTGCTGGCTAGCTGCTTAGCTGCGAGTACGATTGACTCACTGAAGTCCCGGAACTCGAGTTCCGGTTTAAAAAAAATAAAAAAAATAGTTTCTGAAGTCCAGACTGCTGTTAAAGCAGTCTAGATTAAGGAGAGAAGGCATCAGTATGATGCCCATCAGTCTATGCAGTTTGCAAACACACAGAAATGGCAGGGGATCGGACTGCCAAGTCCGCAGTCACGTACATGATGTGCCGGGATGGCTGGATGACTAGTGGCTACTGATTGGTTCTCGGTCTCTTCCTGCAGAAAAAGAGAGCAAGAAACAGTTAGTAGCAAGTTTCTACTGATAACTCTTCATGTATCACAAAGAACTGCCTTGCAGTAAATGTCTTATTTTAGATGTAGTCTTAGATAACTAAAATACAGAATTCTGTAAAGTGATCATCATAAAGTGTAAAATCCCCTGTAGAAAATTGCCTTTTAGCAGTACTTTAACTTATAGATGGTCATGGAGTTTGTAACTTCGATTGGGGATCATCGGACAGAGGCGCTGAGAACTGACTTAGAAACTGACATAATAACACATACAGAAGGAAGGGCTACTGCAAGTAACAAACTAAGAAACCCAATAAAGGGAGTTATTTAAGTTACACAGCACTGAGGTGCAGGCTGTGGAAAATATCTGATTGTACTGTATATGCATAAATCGCAGTTGTGCTTTTTTGTACTGTATATGCATAAATCGCGGTTGTGCTTTTTTGTACTGTATATGCATAAATCGCGGTTGTGCTTTTTTGTACTGTATATGCATAAATCGCGGTTGTGCTTTTTGTGTTTGTTGCAGCAATGTGACGCCTCTTTTCACATTTCAACCATCTCTCTCTGTCAACTGTAAATATTAAGGAAGAAGAGAGATGCCACTATGTGTTCGTTATTTATGTTGGGGTGTCTGTCGCTTCCTTTGCATACCTTTCTTAGTGATACATTTTTTAGTTTTAGGCTGGGCACCTTTGTAAATGGATACTTCCATTTATCTCTATATACCTTATTTAATAACTGTGACAGTAAGGTATACACATTTACTTTTTCTGGGACATCTCTGTTATTTCTCATGGAACCATAAATGTCAAAAGTGTTAGTGAAACTATGTCAGCAATATAGGTCTGTACACAGCATGCTGATAGCTAAGACAGGTTTGCTCTGGTAGAAATGCTATTTACATGATTGCAGGGGGTAGCAGCTGAAAATAAATAGACATTATAAATAGATATTATAAAATAAATAGAAATAAACATTGCTTAAGTCTATTGTTTCAACTTTGGAAGATATATACATTTATAAATGTCAATGTGGTGTGGGCAACAGTATAAAGTATCAGTATATGACAGACATTTCTGACTACAGCCTTTTAGAAAGCCACTTCCTTTGGTTATTTTTAGTATGTCAGAGTCTAATTCATATTGCTATTTTGTTTTCTGAACCATTTTAGACACTGCTCTTACCCTGCAGATGTGCTTTCTGATTATCCTTTCTCTGAATATATGTTCACTAAAATATCCAATGCAGGACCTAACAGGTAGGCAGAATATGTGACTCTTAGACCTGAAAATGGAGGTGTATCGATTGCACAAATATTGAATATTTTTGGACTAAACTGCTTCTCAAATTATGGTAAATGTATGCTTTAATAATTTATTTGGCAGTGTGTGAAAGTAGTTGTCTAGAGAAGCTTTTTTGACTTATACTGAGTGACATGGCTCATAAAAAGGCAGTCTGTGCTCCAACAAACAGTGTAGTTTCTTTTCCTTTCTTCCCTTCACCTTTCTGACTATGCATTCCATTTCCACCTTGCCATTCTATCATGCTGTACTGCCCTTGCTCATAACCATTTTCTTTACTGGGAGAATTATACTTTTATCTAGTCTCTGACTTGATTCTTACAACAGCACTTATCTTTATTTTATTTATTTTATTTTACATTTGTTGACCGGGCTAGTCCAGCTGGATAATTTCCATTTTCAGTGGAGGCCCGGGGAGAAAAGCTCCTCAGATTAAAGCAAGGTTATAGAAATTAAACAATTACAATAAATGCCTGAGACACAGACAGTGAGCAACAATGGATACATATTAGTTTAGATCAAGTAATAAAAAACACATAGTGCTATCTACGTATTGAGAAAGGCATTAATTCTTTACAGTACAATTATGTTAGGATGGGGTAATTACATATTTTAAAATGTATGCACATACTTATAAAAGACAATGTTTGTCTTTTTTTTTTTTTTTTTTTTTTTTTTGAGAACAGTTGTAACAGTACAGTCATTGAGTCATTCATGATCACAGAGAAAGATTGCAGTTTTGACATAAGGAATTATGATAGTAGAATGAAGATAGTAGATTAGTCTGGATTGGTACAAGAGCAGAGCCAGAAGTTGTTCAGATGTAAAAGAAGTTGTTTTTTAAAAAGATCTTACATCACTGAATTATTTTACTTTGTTTTATAACATTAATTGAACTTACTATAGCACTACAATTCTGCTAAAGCTTCCTGCACAGCCAGCTATGCCCCCCCCCCTCAAATAAAAAAAGCTCTGATGAAAATGACATTTCAGTGTCTTACTACAGCAGTATCAAAAAGAAAAAGGAATATACAGTCCTGTTTTGTTTAAGGTGGGATCTAGCATACAAAAAAGGCATTAACTCTTTTCTTTAATTATTAAGTTAAAAATTGCACATGTAATATATATAAAGGTGCTATTTTATCCTTTAGGCATATCAGATGGTAAGCAATGGGGGCTCCATGAAAGCCCTGGCTTCTAACAATTCAGTAGTGCTTTGAGGATCTCTGTCCTTAGGAATTCACATCTATGATCACTGAAGTTAGAATATAATGACAGACATTTGAGTTTCAGATTTCATACCCTTCAGAAAATTCATACTAAATGCAAGACTTACTATTTTATTAACTTTCTAAGTTTGTAAGAGCAATATTTAAAAATTGTCCTTATTTTGGGCCTTTGTCCCACTTTTATTTATGGCTTTGCCCAGATTTCTTGCCCTGAGGTCGAGAGTATGACATATTTGTCAGAGCCATCTCTGTCAGCCGGAGACATTTCATATTGTGACATACTTCTTGTACCCCACTCCCCCATGTAGTGATTTTGGATGTGTTAAACTCAAGGCAAGCAGTGGTTATGCAGTGCAAGTGTGCAGACAGAGTATTTTCCTATCCAAGGTAGACACACATACACAGTGGCTTTTCATCTGTCCTCGATTTTGCACAATGTTCTGGTTTTCTGTCATATTTTTATATTGTTGATTTTTGCTTCTTATTATTCAGAAAATGCATGTTGTTGCAGTTCCTGTTGCTCTATGTTTAAGTAACAATGCTTTAATGCCGATCAGGTAAGCTTGTCTGAGATTGTAAGATGCAAGTAAGCTTTAATAAGCATACTGTTAAAGAATTATCAACATTGAAAGCCTTTTTGTTGTTGCCATGAAGAGAATATTTACATAACTAGATAACGTACAAGCCTTAGTTATTGAAATGCATATGACAGTATTTGTAATAAAGGACAGGATTACAGTATTTTCAGAAGCTCATTACATTTGTTAGAGAGAAGCCATGGTGGTGCAGCGGTAGCTTTGTCACCTCACAGCAAGAGGTTCTCCCATTCAATTCTCGGCTGGAGCACCTTCTGTGTGGAGTCTGCATGTCCTCCCCATGTGGCGTTTGAAAGACATACGTGAATGGGTGTGCCTTCGTTGAAGGTTGGGCATCGGGCTGGCACCTCGGCACCTTAAAAATCTACTGCCAATCATTAGCGCACTGGAGTTCTGCTGTGGCAACCCCTAACTGGGAAAAGCCGAAAGGAGAAGAACATTACATTTGTTAAAGACTTGCAGTCATCCTTGCAGATTTTACCCATAAACTAAACAGAATGCCAATCTATCATGTGTGGTCCATATCCTGTGCAGTAATCCTTTAAGTAATTTAGTTATCTTGAGCTTTTATTGTTTGCTGTTCATTTTTTACTTTGATCAGGCTTTCCCCATGAAACAAGTAGATAGTTGTTGTCAGGCAGCAGTTCTTTTTTTGGATAAGAAACATTTTTGCAAGTGTGGGTATCACAGAGATTGCTACTTTCAGCATGTTACTTGGTACTTTTATAAAGCTAAATATAAATTATAATTAGAAATGCAGTGCAAGGAGAAGTGGTTTTAGTTGAGTGCTGCTTGTTTTTTTATACTTGACTTTTACTGGCATTTCAGTAATGTATTTAAAAAGCATTTTTTTATGCCTCACAACCTTTTTGTTTCCATTTAGATATTAAGTAAGCTGTCATGTAGCCAATGCATTGAAATATTTTCTTTCTCCACTTCATTTTGTTTTGATTGGACTTTCATAATGACAGTTGGGCACCCAGGGGAGTGTATTTAATTAAAGTCCCATTTTTTGTGGTTTTGAGCATAGCCCCTCCCCTTTATAGTTGTCCCCACCGCTTGACATTGGCCCCACCCATTCAACTGTCACCTGCAGCCCTCCTTTGATTTGAAGTCACCAGCTGACACTGTTTGTATTACTTTATTGCCTTTTTCTATTTTGTATACTGTGATTTGTTTTCTTTACACTGTGTTTTACTTGTATTCAACTTTTAACTGCATATTAAAATTTGAAAAGAGAGCACAGCTCTGTCTCCTGTGAGTCAGACAGAAATGAGAAAAGATCAATTAAGGAGTCACACATTAGTCCGAACAGGTCAGTTAAGTTTAGTCATCTGTGACCTGAGGGGGAGGAGCTAGGAACCAAACCTTCTATTTAAGCGGTAAAATAAAACATGTCAGAACTTTACTGGAAAAGCTCACCCAGATTCTGCCACAGCTTGCTTTGAGGAGAGGTTAGTTTGTTTTTTTATTTCTTGTATTTTGTATTATTTTATTGCCTTTTTCTATTTTGTATACTTTCATTTGTTTTATTTACACTGTGTTTTACTTGTATTCTGCTTTTAACTGCATATTAAAACTTGAAAAGAGACCACAGCTGTGTCTCTTTTGAGTCAGACAGAAATTAGAACAGTTCATTTATGGAGTCACACATAAGTTAGAACAAGTCATTTAAGGTTAATCAGCTGTGTACTTATGGATTGCAGCTAAGAACTTAACCTTCTATTTAAGGGGTAAAATAAAACATTTCAGAGCTTTGGAAAGGCTCACCCAGATTCTGCCAGAGCTTGCTTTGAGGCAAAGGTGTTTTTGTTTTTTATTTCGTGTATTTTATATTACTTTATTGCCTTTTCCTATTCTGTATACTGTGATTTCTTTTATTTGCAATGTGTTTTACTTGTATTCTGCTTTTAACTGCATATTAAAACTTGAAAAGAGACCACAGCTCTGTCTCTTGTGAGTCAGACAGAAATGAGAACCGGTCAATTAAGGAGTCACTCCTAAGTTAGAGTAGGTCTGTTAAGGTTAATCATCTGTGAACTGAGGGGGTGGAGCTAGGAACTAAACTTTTTATTTAAGGGGTAAACTACAACATTTCAGAGCTTTACTGGAAAGGCTTACCCAGATTCTTCACAGCTTGCTTTGATAAAAAGGTTAGTTTGTTTTTTATTTCTTGCATTTTGTATTACTTTATTGCCTTTTTCTATTTTGTATACTGTGATTTGTTTTCTTTACACTGTGCTTTTCTGTATTCTGCTTTTAACTGCATATTTAAACTTATAAAGAGAACATAACTCTATTTCTTGTGAGTCACACAGAAAATGTTCCCACCTTCCCATCCTGTTACTGTTGTGTTCTTAAACACCACTGTCTTTCTAGTTGCCTGCCCCTTATGTTAATTTGATGATATATCTTGTTTCTTCTCTGCTTTTACTGGTTGGTTTGAGTAAGCACACAATTATCATTTTGGGAAATCACTCCTCTTCAACGATTCAAATTTATTGGCCATCCTACTGTATTCCATAGTACCAGAACACAAGAGTGCCCTCCCCCCTTCAATCAATCTTGCTCTTTTAAAAATAGTGGCTCTCCACTAAAACCTAACTGTTTAGACAACTAAAACTTAAGTTACCCACTTTCATATCTAACTGCTTAGTGCACACTGCAGTGTTTTGGATAAACAATTGTTTTCATCTTACCTTTAAGCATCTACTGTAAGACTACCAGTTATTGAAGAAGCCACATTCTGCATCTCAGTAGTCATCTTGGGATTTGTGCTTCTGTTTTGTCTTGGTGAGAGAAGGAGTACAGTGACAGTATTTCCTGGAGACTGCTGAACACCAGAAAGTCTAATAACTGCTTTATAGGTGACAGCTTGGAATCTGTGCTCATATTCTCATCTTGCTGAGAGTATGAGCAGAGTGCTTTGATTCCTAACTGTTTCTGGCTGGAGATTGAGTGTCTGTGCTTAACATACCCGATTGGTCTGGGTGCTATTTGAGGCATCTACCAGAAAAAAGGCTACAAGCCTACAGTCCCTTGCATCATCTGGGACAAGACTGTGGATCACCAGACAGGCTGTGGCCTGCTTCTCTTCTTGGCATTAGTGCTAACAATTTGCTTCTGGTGAGAGAAGAAGCAAAGGGGGTATTGTATTCAAACAGAGTGAAGCTGTGGTGAGACCAGCATTAGTAGTAGCCAGGCAGTAGCCATTCATGTGACTCCCCTCTTTTCATCATTCTTGGCAAGCTAATTATTTGTGCTCAGTAAGTACTGCTTGATTTGTTTCTATCTTCAGAATATCTGGCTAAATACTTCATCATTACATTTTCAGGGTCTTCATATTAGTTTCCCCTCAAGTATTTGGCAGTGCTCTTTACAGACTCAGACACCTTGAATGACATTTTTCCTGTAAAAGCACAGTTGGAATTTCTCCAATATCTTGTTGCACACAGGGCAACTAGTTTGCAGTGACAGCACTTTTCCCATAGTTGCAAACCAGATACTCCTGACAGTGATTGATATTTTCACTCCAACAGTCTAATCAATAAAAAAGGGTCTGTTGCCAATGATATGAACTTTCCTACTGCCTCTCTTACTGGCGTGGTGGATATGGGCATTCTGAGGCAATGTAGAAATTGCTTCATGTTTACTGACAATCAGTTATTTCTCAAACAAACTGATATGGTATGTGAGAGATGTATTTAGACAGCATTACTGGAGCAAAGCTCTCACATAAAGGTAATCCTTATGTCACTAAGGTTGTCAGTAGTACACATGTTGCACCCATCACACACAATTCAAGGCAGACATATAGGCCCACATATACTGAGGCACTTGTATGTAACCTTCCTTAACCACAAAGGCATCCTAGACAAAGTACACATAAGAAATACCCCCAGCAGCCCCAAACACACTATTTCTAAACCAGATGTACATCAACACATAGAGCTACATCTCATGGAGCCTCTACCTCAAAGCCCATAAGGTAAGTCAACACACAATCCAACATTCTAGTCATTGGAGACTCCATCGTGAAACACACTGATGTCTTCTCGACAGGCTGAGTAAGGAGAAAGTTACGGTCAGTTGCTTATCTGGAGCTAGGATCCGCCACACTACATATGCACTCAGGTCATTGGATCACAATTACTGATATGACTCAGTCATAGCCATAGCCCATGTAGGAGTAAATGACCTGAGATGTACCTCCCCAGACTATATGAAGAGAGATCTCATGGAGCTCTTGGAATATGTATCTCAGGCTGGTATGAGCTTAGCATTGAGCAGCATTTTACCTTCTCCAAGGATGATGCCACAATACAAACAAAACATGATTTAGTTTAATAGTTGGCATAGTTTCTGGTGTCATTCTAACAGAGTGCAATATCTGTCAGCATGGAAGGCAATGGTCAGCAGACCATGCTTCTTTGCCAGCGATGGTCTGCACGTCTCCCCTCTAGGCTTTAGAATATTAGCTAAAATGTTGTCTTACCCCATAGTGCCTTTTTTATGCAATGCCAAACTGAAAGTACTTCTGACATAGCAAATCAAAATCAAGAAAATCTAAAGGTATTGCTGTTCAATGCTAGGAGCCTAAACAAAAAACTCCACTCCCTGGAAGCTCTCTTTACCCTTGAGAATGCTGATGTCTGTGTGATCTCTAGATGCAGTTTAAAGCCACGGAAAGCACACCAACAGTGCAAGGTTACAGTGCCTTCCACACATTTAGACAAGCTACTTCACAGGTAGCAACTAAATGTGGAGGTGTCTCTATTTACATCAAAAATGAATATACTTCAAGGCTGGTCAAACAGGACAATGTTCTTGAGCTGCTCCATGTTCAAATCACCATAGGTAAAATCCAATACCAATTCCTTGCAAGCTATAGGTCCCCTCTCTATGACCCAGGAAACCCATACCATGTATTTAAACTTATTAGAAACACTAACCATCTGATCCAATAGCATATCCATGGGTGACTGTAATTACCCCAACATTAACTGGGAATCCTATACAACATCAAATGTACATGCACAGAGATTCCTGGATTTTGTAAACACAAACTCGCTGGACCAGATAGTCAATGCACCAATCAGGGGTGCAACCATACTGGATCTGGTCCTCACTAATATGGGAGAGTGCTGCACAATCCCTACTGTAATGCCATCCCTGGTAAGGTCAGACCACAAAATGGTCTCCTTTGAAGTAAAAATCCAACCTAGACCCCCAGCTCAACCAGGAATATTCAGGAACTATTCTAAGAATAACATCCTACTATTAAGTGAGAACCTGGCAAAATTTCAAGACCCTATAAATCCTGAGAACACTTCTGCCTATGCAGAACTGTTCAAGGAAATCCAGTACAAGCATGGTAATAGATGCATAGAGGCAATTATACCCACCAGGAAGAAGTACAGAACAAATTCACAAAACAAGCCACCCTGGTGGAATCAGAAAATCAATCGGATGTATAACAGGAGGAAGAAAATCATAACAAAAATTAGGAGGTGCAGCACCCAGAAGGATAAAAGCACTCTATTCAAACTAAGCAAACAACTCAGAGGACAAATAAAGTCTACTAAAGCCAAATTTGAGGTAAGTTTGGCCTCCCAGGCCAAGGACAACCACAAAGCATTCTTTAGCTATGTCCGCAACCTCAAAGGCAATACATAATTGTCTGCAGAGCTCATTGTAAATGGAGCCAAGTGTACTGAGCCAAAAGATATAGCAAACCTCCTGGCTGATAAATTCAGCTCCAGCTTTGCTCCTCTCTCCCCCTCAACCTTCCCTCAGGAAATATCATCAAATACAACTCCCCCTACTGTCACTATGGAATAGGTCCTTAATGCTGTCTCTAAGACCAAGAACACTGCCTCAATGGGCTCAGACATGGGATGCCTTCTAAATAGCATGAAACATGACCTGTCAGGACCTCTGCAATTACTGTTTAACTGTAGCCTCCAAACAGGCTCTGTGCCTCATGAATGAAGAAAGGCAACAGTCATCCCTCTGCACAAAGGTGGGCCATCTACAGACCCTGGAAACTACAGACCCACAAGTCTCACTAGTCTTATTTGTAAAGTTATGGAAAGAATTATCATGAAGATGATCAATAGAGATAGAGTAAACCTCCAGACACTGGAACCAACCCAGTATAGTTTCATCAAGGGCAGATCATGCCTATTCAAACTAGTGGGCTTCTTTGAAAAGGTTACCAAAGCAATGGATTATGGCAAAATCATTCACACTGTCTACCTTGACCTGGCCAAGGCATTTGACACAATACCCCACTCGGGCATTGTTGACAAGCTCAAGAGGTTAGGTACAATCCTGTATGTCACCCTGTGGATAGCCAGCTGGCTCACAGACAAGACTCAGGAAGTTAGAATTGGGGAGTCCACCTCTACAAAGAGGCTAGCCACAAGCAGAATCCCTCAGGGATCAGTCTTTTTACTGCTCCTTTTTGATGTTTACTTCTCAGAAGTCAAGGCCAATGTCAGTGGTCTCTGCAGACTAAATTTGCAGATGTTTGCAAATTAGGAACTTTCATTGAATCTCACACTGACTCAAATGTTCTCCAGGAGGGGCTGACAAGACAAATAATTGGTATCAGAGCCATGGACTAAAACTAAATGCCAAGAAATGCATAATAGTATCCTTTGGGAAGTCATCCATCCCTGGTAAATATCATATTGACAACACACCCCTTAGAGTTAACCCAGTAGTCAGGGACTTAGTGGCACACATAGATAGAACTCTAACCATTGATCATCGCATGTCTACAGTGGTGAGGAAATCATTTTATATTGCACAACTTATAAACCAAGGTATGGCATCTAAGTCCAAGGAAGTCATTGTTCCACTGTATTCGGCATTCATCAGACCTATCATTGGGTACAATGCACCTTTGGTATGTACCTAACCAGCCATATTCAACAGCTGGAATGTCCACAGTGGTTCCTCACTAAAAGAATACAGGGCGTAAGTAATATTTCCCTTGCAGACTGCCTCAAGGTCCTATCCCTGTATTCTGTCTCCTACAGGCTGTTGAGGGGAGATCTATGCCTGGCATACAAGGCATTGTCAGACCCCACTCTGATGGACCTCC
Organism: Protopterus annectens; assembly: GCF_019279795.1. Classification (NCBI taxonomy): domain Eukaryota; kingdom Metazoa; phylum Chordata; order Ceratodontiformes; family Protopteridae; genus Protopterus; species Protopterus annectens. Next base: position 972,157,520 of record NC_056745.1, on the reverse strand, counting down.
TGCATATCCACAAAACAAACAGTAGCAGAATTATCCATTCTAAAGACTTAAACCTTACCTGTGATATAAATAGAACCCACTGGAGAGATAGGTATGTATCCCAGAGACTACCCCGTGTATGGAACAGGCTCCCCAGCAGAGTTCCTCCCTAACTAAATTCAGGTGCAACTTGGATTGGATGGGAAAACAGAAATTCATCCCTGGTTTGGCACCTATGTCTCTAATGCAAACAGATAACCTGTAAATGGTTCATCTCCCAGGCCGATGCTTAGACTTATCAAGGGTATCAGAACTTGTCAGAGATTTGGGATGTATGGCTCGACTTAAAAAGGTCCCTGTGGTTGTTAGCCTAGTAAACACCTATGAACTTATGAACCTATAGTTCACATTAGGTGCTATTATGGCACAGGTATCTTCAAGCAGAGCAGTACTGAGGAACTGGCCTTAGAAGACAGTTGAAGTCAGCAATTACAGTGTAGGAATAGATAGAAATCAGCCAAAGTAAGTATCATTAGCATTTTAAGCAAAATATGTCCTATTATTGTGAGGATATTGTACAATAACAGACTGTTCAAAGCACTGCTGGTGTTACTACAGAATTGCAATGCTATTTTTCGTTTTATACTAACTTCTTTATAGCTAGACTTACAGAGCTATGGTTTTCCTCCTTGTATGGAATTTAGTGAGGAGCATATCTACATTGTCAAAATTAACTGAGTAAAAAATACTACTAAAAAATGATAGTTACCAACATACAATTATATTTGTTTAGCTCCTTTTATGATCAAATAAAATAATGCTAAAGAGGTATATTTTACAATGCCAGGGTCAGATTTCACAGGCACCTGCCAGGTAGATCTCTTTGGTGTTTCCAAAGTGACAAAAAACACATCAGACAAAACACAAGATAGTGAGAATCACTCCAACACCCACACTGTCAAAATTTGCCACAGTATAATTCTAATCTGGAATAAAACCATAACTAAAAATAATTAAATCTATAAAAAAAAGAAAAATATCTACAATTTCAAAGTGTAAAAGCAAAATACTCACGTCTTTAGCATCCTAAGTCAAACACATACATAAAAGATGACCCATTTAAAACTCAACATGTTTCATCAATACAAACAGCTGCAAAATTCTCTTTCTCACTGTGAAAGAACAGGATGACACATACAGGAAGAGCCCCTCCAGCCCCAGATAGAGTCAGGCCCAGTACACTGCTCTGCTAGCAAAGTGTCTACATCTGATAGAAAACTGTGGACTGTGTCAATCAAAAAGTGACAATACCACCCAAACTAAATACGATGCTTGCAAATCTGATGTCCTTTTCATTCTTCCTCAATGTATGGGTTCGGATCAGATCCTCGGATCTCATTCGGCCACTTATTTCAGACTTAGGATCCAGCTCTCAAGCTCCTCCCTGTACACATAATGTTATGCTGTATCCCCAAAGCCTCAGATCTTACATGCCGCCTTCATAAACAGACACAGGTTTCCATTGCTCTAGAGAAATTTTGGGGTTCCTGTGAGTAGTAGCAAAACTTTCTTAATTTTCCTCCCTATTTCAAGTTTTTTATTGGCGTTAGGTTTTTGCCCTTCTTTCCTACTATTTTTTTCTTTTAGAGTATTTTCTATTTAGTATTGCTGGTAGCTTGTACTTTTCTACTGTTAAAAGAAATGTTACTGTTTTGTCTTGCTGTTGCTGTATTCTTTTTGTTGTTTTATTGCTGTGACTATTTTCTTCTGCCACCATGTCAAAGAAGCCCATAGGGTTTAAAAATTGCACTTCTTGTGGGCATAAAATTCTGCATTTGGATGCCAACAAGAAGTGCTTGTATTGTTTAGGGGCTGAACATCTTGATACTAACTATAAACATTGCTCCACCTTTAATCCCAGGGCCTTAGCGGATCAGCACAATAAGCTCATTTTGAGAGGAATTCTGCAATCTACTTCTATTTCAGGGGCTTGACCCCCCCCCCCCTCTAAACTTACTAAATCAGCTCCCCTGGAGCACAGGAAGCACTTCCCTCTAAAGTCCCCCAGGTCTTCTTCAGAGCCTCCTACAAAATCTGGAAAAACATCGGATTCTATGCTTTCGAATCATAAGTCCTTACCTTGGGATCCAAAGGCTATGTATCCTAAACGATTTGCTTCTATCATCACAATAAGTCCAACCGCTGTACCCTCAGATCCTGAACAGGGTTCTGTTTACAGGAGTACTACTCCTGAGTATTCAATAAAACCTGTTTCTCCTACTCTGCCTTTGAGGTTGCTTCAGAAACCCAAGAAGCACTCCAAGCCTCCTTCCACTTCCTCCTCTAGGTCATCCAAGAGCTTCTTGGAAGTGGACGTAGATAGGATGATGCAAAAAAAAAGTGCAGATCCAGATGGGGGTCTTACCAGCTCCATCCCCTATTGGATCCATGAGTATGCCTACAACTTCTGCAGCTATATTTCCTCCTTCTCCATTCCATCCTGTAGTTTCAGAGTCCCAGGATTTGAGATCCCCAAGGAATCTAGTATCAGATGTAATCAAAGGTTCTTAATCCATTCTGATAATTTCCCTGACCAGTTCTGCCCTGATGCATCTGTTCAAAATGGGTCTTGGAGTTATAATGTCAGTGTTCGGTGCAAGGGGATGGGCTTGACTCTGATTTTTTGGGGTCCATCCCTTCCTCTCAGAGCCTTGACCTGCATCAGTTCTGATCTGGTTCTGCCCCTGAGGTGTGGCTCCGAGGAGGCAGACTTGGGCTTTTCAAGGTCCATCTGCCTTTGAGGTGGTGGAAAGGGCTTTTGTCTCACAGAGAACTGCTCTCTTATGCTCCAGATTCTACTTCTTTTCCTTAATTCATTCCTAGCTCTGAGTCACACAGACATATGTCACAGGAACAGCCAGAATCAATAAGTGTCCAGACAGTTCCTGTGGAGGAACGTCCCCTCTCTTCCAAGACTTCACCTGAACATCCTATAGAGGAGGTTTACCAGAAGAGAACATGTAAAAGGAGACACATTGATTCCCATTTGGAGTCTCTCACAGAAGATAGTGATTTTGATGAAGGAGAGGAGTCCCCCAGGTCACCACTTGATGGCATCTCCTTTGGAGGTATTCTAGAGATCTTGAAACAGAAAGGTGGATGGTCTTCCCAAAACCCCTCACCATAAGAATTGTTATTTGTGGACGCTTTTGGTTCTAGCCTGTCTACTTCTTGAGTTACCATCCCTGCCCAGTGGACGGACTTATTGATTTAGTTGTCCATTGGGCTAGGAAGGAGCCTGACACTATTGAACCCATTCCAAAGAGACCTGACAAAGTTTTTGGCACCCCTCTCCAGCAGCTCACACTGGAGCAAAGGGATCCCCGTAGAAGCTATGATGGTGGCTGTAACCACCATGAAAGAGCTAGCAGAGTAGAGATCTACTGTCCATCCTCCTTAACAGGGAGTCTAGAGAGTAGGATAGGTTTGGAAAGTGAGTTTTCTCCTTGGCAGATTTTGCCCTGGGGTCACTTAATTACCTGCAACATTTCATTCGACTTCAGAGAGATCTGACCAAGAAACTTTCAAATACTCTCTCAGAGTCCATGTTTGCCGAGGACCTCTAAAGAACATCCTCTAAATTGGCCACTCTTGCTTATATCCAATGCTTTGATGAAGTTGATCTCTCACACAACTGAAGGTACCTCACAAGCAGGCAGTTCTGGCATTGCCATGAGGAGACATGCCTGAATGTGGCTTTGCAACTTTGTGGAACCTTTTAAAATGTCTTTTATTAAAGCCACCTTTGATGGCAGATCTCTGTTTAGAACGTCAGTTAAAGAGATGCTGACCCACAGTGAGCAAGAGTGAAGGAGTCTATCATAGGAATCAAGTTTTCTATGCCTCATTGAACTTTTTCTAGGAATCAGACAGGTGGCAAGAAGATGTGGTTCCACAAATCTCAGGGTCCTTTCCAAGATCCATGCAGTGAAAATTCCTCCAGAGGTAGAGGAGGAAATTTTAATGGCAGACGTCACCATAGAGGCAGACGAGGTCCACAAAATTATGTTTTTTGAGATTCTTTCCTGGACAAGCCTTTCCAATGGGCCTGAAGCACTGCCCAACTGTCCAACTCTGGAGGCAGTCAGGGGTTGATTGTCTTATCACCTAGACACCTGGGAAAATATAACACAAGATACTTGGATGCTATGCATAATATCCAGGGGTTATTACATACCATTTTTCCTTTTTCCTCCTCCCAAAAGGAAGAAACTTCCTGATGTTCCCTCCAGTCAGAGGAAGGCAGCAGCACAAGAGATCCTGAAGGTGCTAGACAAAAGAATCATCCAAAAGGTCCCTCCAAATCAGATAGGATTCAGAACTTATTCACACTTCTTTTTAGTGCCAAAGAAAACAGGGGACTTGAGACCTATTTTGGTCAAGCAAAAAATCATCTAAAAGGTCCCTCCAAATCAGATAGGATTCAGAACTTATTCATGCTTCATTTTCGTGCCAAAGAAAACAGGGAACTTGAGACCTATTTTGGTCAAGCAATTTTAATCAGTTTGTAAAGAAAGCAAAGTTCTGAATGGTCATGATCCAGTCCATTCTGCCATTTCTTTGCAAGGATGATTGGATGTGCTGTATAGATCTTCAGGATGTGTACTATCATATCAAAATAGGCAGGCAATCTTTAAGACATCTCCACTTTCAGAAGGGAGCCAGTCATTAACAAGTCAGAGCCCTGCCCTTTGGACTCACCACAGCCCCCAGGCTGTTTACCAAGTGCATGGGCATGGCAGGGTGGCATCTTACTTGAGACTCAAAGGATTTCAAGTGTTTCCATATCTAGATGACTGTCCCTTTACTGCTCCCACCAAGCATCTGCTTCTACATACCAGGAATATTTGCTCCAGATTTGCAAATATCTGGGCATAACTATAAATCATGACAAGTGGAATATAAACTCAGTACAGAGCCTGGAGTTTGTCACCATTGTTCTAGAGACTATGGAACAAGTAGTATCCTTATCTCAGCATTGTATCTCTATGATAAGGACTCAAGTTCACTTTCTCCTTACTCACTCAGCACCTCTGGAAAGGTGAGTACTGCAAGCATTTGGTTCCATGGCAGCAGCCATTGTATTACTTCCTTTGGCATGCTTTTTTATGTGAGTTCTACAATGGATGCTCCCTGCATAATGGTCCATTATATACCATCCCCTATCCTATCCAATCAGGCTCACTTCAGTTTGCAGAAGATACATCAAACAGTGGGTGCAGTCCGATGATCTATGTATAGGCAGAGCCTTTGTCCTTCCAGCCTCTATGTCCACAGTGACGGCAGACATTTCTCAAATGGGGTGGAGGGGCATTTCATGGGAAGAATGGTCCAAGAAACATGGTCCCCCCTAAGAGACCAAGTTGCATATCAATGTCCTGGAGATTATAGCAATCCTATTAGTATTGCTGGCCTCTCAAGAAGCTCTTTCATTCAGGACTATTGCATTACAGACTGACATGTCTGTAGTCTGGTACATGACAAACAAGGAGGAACCCTATTTTACCTCCTCTGCAGAGAGGCCATGGGGGTATGGGAATGGACAATATCTTCATACCATTTTCTAGTTGTGATGCACATTCTGGGGAAAACCAATGTGTTAACAGACAAGCTAAACAGATCCATTCTGATGCACCATGAGTGGTCTCTCAATCAATCTGTGGTGGAGATGATCTTCTGGTATTGGGGCCAACCTTGCTGTGATCTATTTGCCACTCCTCTCAACAACAGGTCCAGCAGGTACTTTGCTCTGATCCCCCCCTCAGGGAGAGTCACTGAGAGATGTTTTGATTCATGCTTGGCCCCTGGGTCTCCTTTGTGCTTACGCCCTCTTCCCCTAATTCTCAAATTCTTACAGAAAACAAGCAGAATGAAGAGCTCAGTGATCCTCATTGCCCCTTTCTGGCCTCAACAAGTATGGTACCCCTTCCTACAATCTCATCTTCACTATCCTACATGGATACTGGAGCCAACTTTGGATCTTTTGTTACACCCATCAGGGATCCAGCATTCCAACATCTGAACCCTAAGACTAACCACATGTTTTTTCTTCTTCCAGTAATAGTTAAGACAGCCCAGGCATTCTTCTCATGTATGCAATATTATTTTGGCTTTTCAAAAGAATCAACCAAAAACATATACAAAAGCAAATTAAAAAAGTTCTCTCTTTGGGTTTTGAATAAAGATATCAATCCCTTTTCTGCCCCCGTTTCTATCATTCTACAGTTCTTGACAATGCTGTTTGAGAAAAGAGCTAGTTTTTTTTGCAGTTTAATTCCAACTGGCAGCTATTTCCAATTTTCATATGGGCAACAGACATGTTTATCTGGTTTCTACTAAACTATGCAAAACATTGATGAAAGGAATTTTTCTTAAGCATCCAATTAAAGATTCCTTTCAACCTTGGGACCTGACAGTTGTGCTACAAGGCCTAACAGAAAAACCTTATGAGCATTCAACTAAATTTGATCAGAAGTTTCTATCATGGAAAACAGTTTTCTTGGTATCCATCACTTCTGCAAAGAGAATATCTGAACTCCAGGCTCTCTCTTCCAAATCTCCATACATTATTTTTTATAAGGACAGAGTCTCCTTACAGACTAACCCTTCCTTTTTTCCTAAAGTGGCTTCTGAGAATAGCACTAACCAATCCATTAATTTACCAGTCTTCTTTCCAAATTTTAGCAACTAAGGATAATACATGCTACATCTCCTAGATGTGTATAGATAGTTATGTTTTTATCTTCATAGGACAAAATAATTCCGAAAATCAGACCAATTGTTTGTTTCCTTTTCCTCAAAAAGACTGGGATATCCAGTATCCAAAGTCACTCTAGCTTAATGGATAACAGATTGTGTTTCCTGGATTTACTCTCAAAAAGGCATGATATTACCCAAACCTCCCAAGGTTCATTCAACCAGATCCAAGGCCACATCATCTGCTTTTGGTCCATAACATTGACAACATTTGTGCAGCAGCTATATGGTCCAATGCTCATACTTTTGTTCCTCATTACAAATTGGATATTATTTCTAAAATAGAGCCTCCTTTGGTTCAGCAGTGCTCCTTCCATGAGGGCCACCCAAGAGCAATGTAGCTGGGGACTTAGTCCCATATGTTGAAGAAGAATGAAAAGGACAACATCAGATTTAAAAGTTATGTTCTTACCATAACTAGACATCTGTGTTGTGCATTTTCATTATTCAACTTCCCTCCCATCCATCCCCATCCAAAGCTCCTGGAGAGACCTATTGGACTGTATTGGAACCTACAGTTCTACTCCTATCTCTGTTTGTACTATGGGGATTGGGCAGCAAATTTGATCTGAGGCTTTGGGGATACAGCAGAGCATTATGGGTACAGGGAGGAGCTCGTGAGCTGGATCCAAAGTCTGAAATAAGTGGCAGAGTCAGATCTGAAGATCAGATCCAAACCCATCTGCTTAGGAAGAATGAAACTGGACAACACAGATGCCTAGTTATGGTAAGAACATAACTTTTAATTTTATTGCCAGATTATGCTGGTCAGTGCATGGTCTGCTCATGCATTGTATCAGACAGCACAAAATGAACACTGTTATGGGTCATATTCAACATCTTTTTCATGGGAGACAAGAGACAAAATAACACAAAACCATCAAGACAAACTAGGTGGGACACAGAGCAAACTCACACACATAGGAAGGGAAACACATCATGGGGGTGTGTGAGGTTTGAGGCAACAGCATCTTGTAGGTGGGAACCACAGTTTCTGACCCAGTTTATGACCTGCTATGACTAGGATGTGATGCCACTATGTAATGTGGACATGGATGCAGTTTGCTGGCAAAGGGTGGCAGGTTCATAACCTTTTGTGACAGGGATGGGGCACCTCTGCTGATTTGTGCTTGGATGCAGTTTATTGGCAAAGTGATACAGTGCTTATGACTGTCTGTGATAGGGATGGCTTGACAGTGCATGATCTAGACTTGGATATTATTTTCCACCAATGGATGACAGGGATTGTGAACTCGTGTGACAAATATGAGTTGCCACTGCATTATCTGGACCTGCTTACCGATCCTTGTGCCTGTCCACAATGAGAAGAGGTATGATTTTTGACAGCTCATAGCAATAGTATTTTGTGTGTACACTGCAAAGGCCTCTTTACATATCAACAACAAGTAACTATCCTACTCTGACCATGGAGAACAGTGGCAGTGTTGCTACCCTCAATGGCACTGGCAGTCCTATGCAGAGAAGTGGTCATTGCAGTGATGTGTACCATAAGAACCCTCACTGCACCCATCATAACTGTATATCTGTACTACATGTTGATATGGTGCATAGTATCAACTTCACAAATACTATGCAAAATGCCAAGTCCAGAGCAGTGTGCCTGGCAGTAAACACCACCTGAATGACATTTATGCACTTACATTGCTTTATCCTTTATGCTGCATGCACCTTAGATTGTCATATGTGAGCTGTGACTCTGTCATAGACCCCTGTGTCATTGACCTGTAGTAGAGATGTCCATATCAGAAGCACTATTCAGATATAGGGGAAACATGTATGACAACATCATGTACAAAAAGTCTCTTGCCATTTTGAATACTGGATACTTACCCTGTGCAAACACAATGCCCTCAGTATTTCTGTCTGTATTTGATTTACTGGCCAGAAGTGAAATGATATTGTCATTATGTCTCTGGTCAATGATCTATGATTGAGTTTTTTCACAGCACCACTGAACACACGTTTCATTCAAAAGATATTTGCATGCGATTCCCCCCACCACTGATACATGTGATAAGGGAAATATACAGACCACATTAGAAGCTCCATAATATATGCTATTAGGGTACCCCTGTGTCATGCAAGGCAAGGGTGTGCATACACCAAATTATGTTGCACCTAACCTTACATTAAGTGGCAGCAAAATGTTGTTGCAGGCCTGGGATGATATTAAGACAAACTGCATCAATCCATCTGTATTGCCTTACACTCACTAATTCTGTGAATAGGCAAACATGTGTTAGGTAGTGGTAATCTGGCATATTACCCCCAGAAACATACAGATATGTGGCACCAACATCTAGACTACCTCTGGAAATAATATGTGGTGATTCTTCTGCAGATAATCACAACAGGAATTTTTCCATCTGTGGTAAATCATTCCATTCCAATGCTCTTTACCTTGTGCTTATTGTGGCTAATCATATCTGTGAGGTGGTGGTGATAACTAGTCAAAGTTTCTGTTCTGCCTGCACAAGATTTTGACATAATGCCTAAGTACATGGACTCTTTCAAAACAAACATTAGTCATTCTGCCTGATGGCTTGCAACAGGATTTCATTCACTGCAGTCTTGAAAATGTCTAGCCTTTTCCAGCCTGGTTGCCCTCTAGACATGCCAAATCCTACATAAACTAAGGTAATATAGTAATAAATATTTATAGTGACTGTGAAAAATATGTGTACATGCAGTGAGAATATACTTTTCACACAGACACACACTGGCAGTGTGCAGGCCCTAGCAACTGATGTTTTGCAACATATTAATTCTTGACAAAGGTTAGCCTTTAAAATGACCAAGTAAGATATGTTGCATGATAACATCACAGTGTACAACTTCATATGACTGACACATGATTAGATGTAAATTGCGGAGCAAGCAGAAGGAAAGAGGATTGTAGGTCATGTTGTTGGTTGACCAGAAACATGCCAGATATCTTTCTGCCCATTTAGTAGGCATTGCTACAAGCCACATAAACAATGTAGAGAGCACATTTGTACTATTATCAGGCCATCTATCAAAATAAGTTCATACACAACAAAGTTACTACTTAACTTTTCATTGTCCAGATAAAATGAATACAGTGAAATAATGCATTTATGACCCAAGCTAACAGTGTACATGCAGCTGTTTGCTTTGAAAAAAGGGCCTAATTTTCACATACCCTCCAAGAGTTACTTGTCAATCCATTGGTCTTTGCTTCCATTATTGTAATTGTACAGTAAAGTCTCACTTAACCGGCACCTGTGGGGATTGGTAGATGCCAGTTAAGTGTATGTTCTGATTGCTTGAGATATGCTTTGTGATTTTTTATTGGCTCGTATACCGGAATACAAGCCAATCAAAAATTCCAAAGCAGAGCCTATTCTGTTCAATGTAGAACAGCTCACTGTTTCGCATTGAACAGAATAGGCTCCACTTTGCCATTTTTGATTGGTTCCTATGCCGGCATATGAGCCAGTCAAAAGTGGCAAACTGGAGCCTCTTCTGTTCAATGCAAAACAGCGGGCTGCTCTGCATTGAACAGAAGAGGCTCCCCTTTGGGATTTTTGATTTGCTCATATGCTGGCATACGAGCCAATCAAGTGCTGGTTGCTTGAGTCCCGGATAATGGGGATTTTACTGTATAAGGTGCATAACTAGTCCTAACATTTTTTCCTCAATCGCAAGCCATTGTACGGGTGGCCTAGGTTGTAAGCAGAATTTCTCCTGTGATTTATATCAGGGAACAGCTTAGGCATAGATTTTTTTTGAGTTGAAAGATTAACCTTCTCAATAAATTTAACACAGAACAAAAAGCAGTTGTATAATATTTCAAATCTTGCTTTGCCTAGCACAGTAAGCCATTGTTATATCAAGTCAGTACACATGGTAAACTTGTCTGCTGTTTTATTAGTCCTCTTAAGTTTAAGCACAATTGAAAAATTATAGAAATTAAAAATATACCCTTTTATCAGCCAAATCCAGATAAGTAAGTAAACAAATAAATAAATGCACAACTTTTCAAATTCAGTTTAATGTACTACCCATTTTTTCCTTAACTGTGAACAAAATGGTGATACAATGACAAACTAGAAACAATATACTTTTATAAATATCATGCAGCCAAATACATGCCTGTAGTATAAATGCCTCTCTGAAATTGCTAATTACAGATTCAAAAATCAGATTATTTATATGCAAAGTATACATAAATTGGTGTTATGTGATAAGTGCATGCTGGAGACCTATAAATGGCCACACCATGTGTAGAGGAGGAATACAGGCCTACATGAGCTGCTATTTGTGTTTCTGTAAGTCAGGTACAGGTATGTGCATGTCTGACATTTTGCCGAACTCTAGAAGTTCCTTACATTTTACAAGGACCATTAAGCAGGCACAACAAGCAGACATGGCTACTTTTAGTTATGCTGAACAGAGAGGTTTTGCTTGGTGCTTGAAGAAGATAAAGATACTGTTATATTTCCTTCACTAAGTTTCAAAGTTGCTGCTAGGTATGTATGACAGGCCATTAAAAAAAAAAAAAAAGAAACAGATTCCTGGTTTGATTTGGGCCATCTCTTAAAAAGGGCTTCAGAATTTCCACAGTCCAGTGAGCAGTATGAGTATCAATATGGTGACTTCAATAATTGGCTTGATTTCCGGTGTCATTCTAAGGGGATCCAGCATGTGTCAGCCTGGGATGACATGATCAACAGACCTCGATGCTTTACCAGAGATGGTCTTTATCTGTCACCCCTGGGATTTCGGTTACTGGCTAATGCTCTTGCCACCCCATAGTGCCTTTTTAGGCAGTGTCTCAAGGACAAAATTTCCAATGTAACAACTCCATCTAAAAACAACCTCAAGGTTATGCTGCTAAATACTATGAGTCTTAACATGAAACTGCACTTACTGGAAGCAGTCCTCCCCTTGGAAGACGCAGACATTTGTGCAGTTACAGAGACCTGGTTCAAGGCTGTGGAGAGCACCCCTGCCATACCAGGTTACACCTCTTCCACATGTTCAAACCACAAACTGAAGGTGTGAAAACTAAAGGAGGCAGTGTATCAATATTCATTAAAGATAAATACACCTCCAGATTGGTTAAACAGAAAGATTCCCTGGAAATACTTCACAAGTGCAATTAACTGTTGCTAGGTCACCTGTTCAATTCATTGCCAGCTACAAGACCCCCTCAATAAATCAGGGCACCCACTCTGCCTATTTAGGTCTACTTGAGTCTAAAAAGATACACCCAAACACCATGGTTTTGAGTGACTTTAACTACCCATCTGTTCATTGACTGGGTAAAATACGCATGCTCAAACTCACTTGCCCAAAGGTTCCAAGACTTTCTTAACTCCAATGCCCTGGAACAGCTGATTGACACTCCCACAAGGGGTGCCAACATCGTGGATCCGGTGCTTACCAGTATGGAGGACCACTGTAACACCCCCACTGTGAGAGCTTTCCTGGTAAGATCTGACCACAAATCATTCTATCTAACTATCACACCTGACTCCCCACCAGCAACTAAACTAAAAAAACAAATCCAAAACAGATTATAACCTCTTACAGGATGGTATAAATAACTTCACTGCACCTCCTGTCTCAGAAGGAACTAGCAACTATATAGAGTTCTACACCAGTGCTTTATGCAAACACCTGTATAACTGCATTGACTCGGCCATACCTGATAGGACCAAAACAAGCTCGTCAAGGAAGAGCAAACCTGCCAGGTGGACAACTGCTATTAACAGCCTTTACAATAAGAGGAAGAAATTGTTGTCTAAGAGTAAGAGGGGGCAAGTCCTAAACTGGAAACATTCCCTCCTTAGCTTAAACAAGCAAATAAGACTTCTTGTGGTCCTCCAAAGTAAACTACAAATCCAAATTAGCTTTCTCAACTACAGACAACCATAAGGCATTCTTTAGTTACATCCGTAACCTAAGAGGAAAGGCCCAGATATGTGCCAACTGGTAGTTAATGATACCACATATACTGAGCCTGTGGACATAGCTAACCTGTTAGCCAACAGGTTCTGTGAAAACGTCACTCCCCTGTCTGCACCACACGTACCCCATGACATCCCTAACACCTGTCCCCTATCTTGTATCTGTAAAGCGCAGATTGCATACGCCCTCTCAAAGGGCAAAAACACAGCATCTATGGGACCTGATAACATCCCTGGCTGCTTCCTACATGGGCTCCTACAAGAATTAGCAACACCAATGGGTACTCCTTTTAATCACAGTCTAAGCACTGGCTTCATTCTAGCTGAATGGAAAATTGCCACTGTTTTCCCTTTGCACAAGGGTGGTGTTTCCACTGATCCCAGGAACTATAGACCCATTAGCCCGACTAGCCTTATCTGCAAGGCCACAGAGAGAATCATCATAGACCTTATCAACAAAGATATAGGTAATCTCCAAACAGTTGACCCTACTCAGTTTGGATTTGTCAGAGGGAGATCATGTTTGTTAAACCTGGTGGACTTCTTCGATACAGTCACCAAGGCCCTTGATAAGGGGAAATCTGTGCAGATACCCTACCTAGAGTATTCCAAAGTGTTTGACACTATTCTCCATTTAGACATCATTGACAAACTCACCCAACTTGGTATCTATAAGAAAATAGGGTAGTAAGGGAAAGGAAGGGGCGAAATCAAATACCATCATGGAAGTATTGAATAGAGAAAACTGTAAAGCAATTAAGACAAGAAGTGCCACTATTAGAAGAGTATAGAAGAGGGAACAGATCAACAAAAATACTCAGAAAGATAGATGTGATAAAAGCAATGCACAGTATTAGAACAGATCAGGATCTATCTTGCACTATTGCAAATAATAAACTAAAAATCTCAGCACAGGAGGAAAAACTATAGGAAAAATGTGCAATAAGCAATTTATTGATGATCCTAAAAAGATCTATAGAGAATTAGGAAACAAGGCAGAAAGAAATGAAAGACCACCCAAAAAAGAAGAAATAGATACATTTTGGAAAAATATTTATGAAGATCCTGTGGAGTACCTCCCTAGACTACATGAAAAGAGACACAGAAGAGCTCTCAGATCATGTGGCCTAGGCAGGTATGACCATAGCCGTGAGTAGCATCCTGCCTTCACCCAGAATGATACCACAGTATAAGGACAAAATGATTGACTTCAACAACTGGCTAAGCTTCTGGTGTCATTCAAAGGGGATTCAGTATCTGTCTGCCTGGGACAACATGATCGACAAACCATAATGCTTTGCCAGAGATGGTCTGCACCTGTCACCCCTGGGATTCAGGTTACTGGCTAAAGCTCTTGCCACCCCTATAGTGCCTTTTTTAGGCAAGGTTCAAAGGACAAAACCACTACCATATCAGACACAAGCATGCAAAAGTTGAAGGTAACGCTACTCAATGCTAGAAATCAAAACCTCAAAATGCACTCTCTCAAGGCACTCCTAAAAATGGAGAACATCGGTATCTGTGCAGTAACTGAGACCTGGTTCAAGGCTCCAGAGAGCACCCCTGCAATACCAGGCTACAAATCTTACCACACTTTTCGGCCACCAAACCAAGACTGAGACACTGAAGGTGGAAAAGTGTCCATATTCACGAAGGATATTCATACCTCCAGGCTAGTTGCCCGACACAATGCATCTGAAATTCTCCAGGTGCAGCTAACACTAGGTAAGACTACAATCCAAATTGTAACTTGCTGCAGATCCCCCACCATGTCCCCAAGATTCTCACTACACCTTTCTAAACATACTGGAAAATATTAAGATACAAACAAACACCCTAATACTGGGTGATTTCAACTACCCTGCCATTAACTGGGAAAACTACTTGGCTACCAACACCTTTTCCCAACGGTTCTTGGAATTCATAAATTCCAATGCCCTGGATAAACTAATCCATTTTCCCACCAGGGGCTCCAATATCCTAGACTTGGTCATTAAAAACATGCAAGATAGATGTTCCACACCAGTGGTCACCCTTTCATTGGTCAGGTCTGACCATAAGCTAATCACCCCTGACATCCACATCCAACCCCCACCCCCCAGTAAGGAAACCTCTGTAAAAAAACTTCTCCAAAGCCAACTTCATGCTACTCAAGTCAGAAGTGACAAACTTCATGACACCCATGTAGATGGCAGCTGAAAGTTCGACTGCTGAATCCTACACTAAGGCACTGTATGAGCACATCCACTCGTACATTAATCGTGCCATCCCAAATAGAACTAAGACACTGTCCTCCAAAAAAAAGGAAGCCGATCTGGTGGTCCCCTGCCATAAACAAACTATACAACAGAAGGAAGAAACTGTTGCAGAAAAGAGGAAAATACCGGGATGCAAAAAACCCCCTTACCAGTATCAGTAAGAAGCTGAGAACGCTCATAAAATCGGTTACAAAAATAAAATTGCTAAAGATTCCAAAGACAACCACAAGGCATTCTATAGTTATGTCAAGAATCTAAATGGCAATGCTCAGATCTGGTCTAAGCTACAGCAGAATGGTATTAAATATACTGATCCCAAGGATATTGCCAATATCTTGGCAGATCGATTTAGTGCCAACTTCAACCCCCTCTCATCCCCTAAAGGGCCCATCTCAGTACCAAAAGATTGCCAAATTCCGGAAATCCTGGCTGCACAGGTAGAAACTGTACTCTCCAAAGCTAAGAATACAGCATCCATGGGACCAGGTGACATCCTGGGCTGTGTACTACATGAACTACAAAATGAACTGGCACCTCACCTAAGTGTCATGTTTAATCATAGCCTCATCTCAGGCTTCGTGCCTACTGAGTGTCGCACAGCTACAGTTATCCCACTCCACAAAGGGGGATCCACCTTGGATCCGGGGAACTACCGTCCCATCAGTCTGACGAGCCTGATCTGCAAGGGCATGGAACGCATTATCATTGAACTTATAAACAAAGACATTGGCAACCTTCAAACACTGGACCCCACCCAGTTTGGGTTCATGAAGGGCCGACCTTGTCTCCTGAATTTGATTGACTTCTTTGAATCAGTCTCCAGAGCTGTGGGCGAGGGTAAAGAGGTCCACACAGCCTATCTGGACCTCGCCAAGGCCTTGGCCTTTGGCACCATCCCCACTCTGGAATCATAGATAAACTTACTAAGCTGGGCATAAATCCTTATGTCACTCGATGGGTTGCCAACTGGCTTACTGACAGAACCCAGAGTGTAAAAGTAGCTGACTCCAAATCCAGCTCCAGACAGGTGACAAGTGGAGTACCTCAAATCCTGAGCTGTTGGACATGCTCCACTTGAAGAAATCCCAATATCTCAGAATCACATGCTCCTAGGATCTAAACCTTGTCATCACAATGAGACTCCCCATACTCTGGAATAGACTGCCCATACATGAATTTCCTATCTCCCATCCGATTGTTAAGGGTTCTTGGCCCTCTTCAAAAGGACCCTTGGAAATTGGATGGGAGGTAGGAAATTCACCTCGGGGATCACATCAGTCACCCGGCTAGACAGGGGTCCAGGAAAGTAAATATTGTGGGAAGAAACATCCAGGGAATTGTTATGGTTAGGCTTGTATAGGCCCTAGGGCCAATAGCCTAGTACCAACCTATGAACATAATAAAGATGCTAAATGGATAGACGAACTGAAAGAATAAGAAGTTCAAATGTACAGGATATGAAATGAGATTAAGTAATGGCTCTTGTTTAGCATCTACTTTTCTGAAGTACAGGCCGACACTAAGGGACTCTGGCTAACAAAATTTGCAGATGACTGCAAACTGGGAGCCATTATTGAATCCCCAAATGATGTGGATATTCTGCAAAAGGGCTTTACAGAAACAGATGCTTGGTGCCAGAGCCATGGGCTCAAGCTTTATGCCAAGAAATGTATAGTTATCCCCTTTGGGAAAAAAAACATGTACCCATGAATTACCACATAGGTGGCAGTACACTAAAGACTGAAAGTGTTATGAGAGACTTAGGGACACAGGTGGACAGTGGTCTCACCTTCTAAAACCACATCACCACAACAGTCAGGAAATCCTTCTATGTGGCACACCTCATCACTAAGGGCTTTTCATCCAGAAAAAAGGAGGTCACTGTCCCACTGTACTCATCCCTCATTAGACCCATTATAGAGTACAATGCCCCATTTGGTATGTACCTCACAAGACATGTGCAAAAGCTGGAAAGGCCACAGAAATACCTCACTAAAAGAATCACAGGCCTAAAGCAGATGCCCTATGCTGACCGTCTAAAAAAACTCCAGCTATACTCTGTGGCATATCGTTTACTCAGAGGTGATCTCTGCTTAACATATAAGGCCATGTCAAACCCTGAGCTGTTGGACATGCTCCACTTGAAGAAATCCCAATCCCTTGGAGCCACACTCTCCAGGGATCTAAACCTTGCCATCACAATGAACAAAACATGCTGGAGGGATAGGTTCCTGACCCAGAGACTCCCCATACTCTGGAATAGACTGCCCATACATGTCAAGCAGAGTGCCTCCTTGGCCCTCTTCAAAAGGAACCTTGACAATTGGATGGGAGATAGGAAATTCACCTCGGGGGTCATGTCAGTCGTCCTGCTAGACAGGGGTCCAGGGAAGTAAATATTGTGGGAAAAAATATCCAGGGAATTGTTATGGCTAGACTTGTATAGGCCTTAGGGCCAATAGCCTAGTACCAACCTAAGAACCTATGAACATAATAAAGATGCTAAATGGATAGAAGAATTAAAAGAAAGAATAAGAAGTTCAAATGTACAGGATATGAAATAAGATTAAGTAATGGCCAGAGAAACTGAAATAAAGTTAAAAAAAGCCTCCAACTGGAAAACCCCAGGCCTAAGTGCATACCTATCTTCTGGATAAAAGTATTAACATCTTTATATGAAGATTTAGCCATGATTAAGAACTATTTATATGCACACCCCAAACAGGCACCAGCCTGGTTAACAACAGGAAAAACAATGATCCTACTTAAAAGTGAACTTGCAAGTTATTCTAAAAATTATAGACCAATAATTTGCCTTTCAACGATGTATAAAGTATACATTGGAATTGATGCCAATGGAGTTTATAGTCATTTAGAAGAAAATTCAATCATGACAATAGTACAAAAGGTTAATAAAAGAAAGTCATATGGAACAAAGTTGCTAAATAAAGTCAGAATGGAGAACTGTAAAAAGGAGAAGAATCTAAGTATGGCATGGATAGACTATAAAAAAGCATTTGACAGTATCCCACATTCATGGATAAAAGAGTGCTTAAAACTATATAAGACACACCCTACACTGAGCGATTACATTATAGTGATCATGAAACAGTGACAGACCACTTTGCAATTAAGCCACGATAAAGGACAATTATTTTTCCAAGGATAAAAATTCAGAGGGGTATATTCCAGGGTGACTTCCTGTCACTTCTGTTATTCTGTCTTGCCCTTAACCCATTAAGCTGTCTACTTAACAGATTAAGCCATGGCCATAATTTGGCTCCTAGAACAACAAAGTGTAAAGACTTCTCATCTTCTTTTTGTAGATGATTTAAAACTGTATAGTTCATCAGATGAGGAACTGAAAGTATGTCTGCAAGTGGTTAAAACTTTTTAGATGATAAAATAATGTAATTTAGTCTTGCTAAATGTGCAAAAGCAATCTTTAAAGCAGGAAAGTTGCAGCACCAAGTTTGGGACAGGAATGTGATATAAAAGAACTTGAGCAAGAGAGAGTGTATATATATTTGGGAACTGATGAAGGATCAACAATAAAACATAAACAAATGTGAATAAATCTCAGTATGGAATATTTTAGAAGGCTTAAATTAATACTAAAACAGCTTTGACATCAAGGAACAAAGTCCAAGCTATGAACCAATTTGCTCTTCCTGTCTTAACTTACAGCTTTGGAGTGACTGACTCCAAATGTGTTGGACAGGTTAGACAAGAAAACAAGAAGAATGCTTCATGCCCATCAAATTGTTTATAAAAATCAGTGCACACCAAAATAATACATTTCATGTTCTGAAGGAGGTATGGGCCTCCTTGAAATTGATTACATGTATAGATCTGCAATCGTGGGAGTGCATATGTATCTGTTGACCTCACAAGACCCACATCTATTGAAAGTTCTTAAACATGAGGAGAAAAAGTCTAAGATGACTGCCCTGCTTAGTTTAGCAGAAGCATATCGGAGACTAGCAGGAATGGAAATCAAACCAGAAGTAGATAAAAATCAGGCAACAACTGAATATGACAAAAAACAAAAGAAATAATATAAGGTAAAGGGTCAAATGAGAAGGCAAGAAATGTGGAAAATGCATAAATATAATTGCAAGTATATAAAACACCTGGAAGAACATCATATTGATCAGGATCAAATGCAGGAATGGTTAAGGAGAGGCTAATTCAAACCAAAAGATGAAATGTTAATATTGGTGGCCCAAGATAGTGGAAAACATACACGTTGTTTACAAAGGCCATTGAACATGTGAGAGAAACAGACAGATGTAGGTTTTGTAAAACAGAATTGGAAACAGTTGCACACCTTGTTGCTGGTTGTGACATACTAATGGCAGAAGGACTGTGTACTGATAGGCATACTAATGTGGCAAGACTGTTGCACTGGGGGTTGTGCACGCATTATAATATTAAAGTAGCTGAAAAAGACTGGAAACATGAGCCACAAAGCATCATAGAAAATGATGAAGTCTACATCACATGGGATCACCCTTTACCAACAGTTCAAAAGACAGATGCTAGAAAACCAGATATAGTGGTCCATGAAAAGGAGACAAAAGTAGCATTGATCATTGAAATCTCTACACCCAGTGACTACAGTGTCTTGTGTACAGAGAAACACAAAGTCATAAAATATCTGGATTTGCAGGCAGAAATGAGACCAACGTGGAAGAAAGACACCCAGGCAGTTCGAATAGTAGGAGCAATGGGTCTTATAGAAAAGAATCTACAATCATATTTAGATATGTTACCAATACAGGTGACTCCATACGAACTGCAGAAGGAGTCATTACTGGCCACATTACGAGTGCTGTGAAGAGCACTTCTGGTTGATATCAAAGACTGAAACTAACTTCATGAACTTTAATCATACTTTGACTTAGGAATGGGGTCCATTCCTGTCATGGTATTAGAAACCCAAATGATTTGGAGAAATAAAAACAAAATAGGTATCAATCCTTATATCATTAGATGGGTCACTAAATGGCTCACTGCTAGAACCCATATAGTCAAAATAGGGGAATCCACCTTCTACAGCAGACCTGTAACCTGTGGTGTTCCACAAGGGTCAGTCCTAGGACCTCTACTGTTTGGAATCAATTTCTCCAAAGTACAAGAAAAAACAACAGGTCTGTGGCTGACAAAGTTTTCTGATAACTGCAAACTGGGAGCGGTCATAGAATCTCCAAATGATGTCAATATGCTACAATAGGGTCTTGCACAAACAAATGATTGGTACCAAAGTCATGGCCTTAAACTCAATGCAAAAGAATGTATTATCATCCCTTTCAGTAAGAGCAATGCTCCTGCTAACTACCACATCAAGTAGCAAAACCCTGGGCATACAGGTTGATAGCAACCTTACCTTTGATCACCATGTCTCCACAGTGGTAAATATGGCATTCTACATTGCTCATCTCATAAGTAAGGCATTGCGTCCAGGAAAAAAGGAGGCATAACCTTCCTGTTCTCTTCTGTCATCAGGCCAATAATTGAGTACAATGTCCCTTTTGGTATGTGCCTTTCCAAACACCTACAGAAATTGGAGAGAGCACAAAAGTTCCTCAGGAGGAAAATTCAAGGTCTACAGCATCTGTCCTATGTGCATCATCTGAAGCCACTGTCACTTTATTCTGTTTCATGGGGACTACTCAGAAGCAATCTCTGCCTTACATAGAAGGCAATCTCTGACCCTGCTTTATTGGAAATGCTGCATATCCACAAATCAAATGGTACACAGGTTACTCACTCTAAAGCCTTTCACCTGGCACCTTACTAGAACTTGCTGGAGAGATATTTGTCTCACAGAGGTTACTACACCTTTGGAACAGACTCCCACTTCATGTCAAACAGTGCACCTAATTGTCCCTCTTCAAATTCAGTCTGGATGATTGAATGGGTAACCATAAATTCACCCCAGGGGTTCCACCTGTGCTCCTCTTGGACAATAGGTGCTGATCGTGGAAATAAGGGTAGAACTTGGATAGCCTTAAAGGGCCCTAGGGTCATTAGCCTAGTAACTTCCTATGATTCCATGATCCTATGAGTTGAAGTGACCCCATCTTTACCTTCACCAAGAGTAGGAAGCAGATGCTCAGCAACAGTGCCCTGAGTTTTTACTGATTATTTATTTAAAGAGATATTTTCATGCTGACTGTACACCTGTCAGTCAAACACTTGTACCCTCTATAGAGATAGTCTAGCAAGAACATATGTGTGAAGGTGGTAAAGTCAGGGGTGCAGTATGCAAACTGTTATGCCAAGATACATGTTTCTAAATGCATTTTCAATCTATAAGTCAGTAAATCTACATATAGTAGACATGTACTGAGGTTCTTTTAACAGAAAATAAAACAAAAAAAAAAAAAAAAAAAAGCAGTCAGGCACTATGGTAAACCATGGATTGCAAGAAGAGTTCTGCAAACAGCAAGCTAAGCAAATTGGATTTGCTTAGCTTGCTGTTCTTTTAACAGAAACAGATTGAGGAATGTAGATATAGGTCAGTGATATCTATCTGTAGTCATACATATAGTTTGGAGTAGGATAGGCACATTAGCAGATGACCAGACACTGTTATGACTGCTTCAACCTTCACATGTCGTTGATACTAATGTGCAACATAATTTCACAGCATGCGATGAGTGAGAGCTGAACCAAGTGACCTGCCACAGCAGGCAGCAAAATCGAACAGAACAGCAGGTTGAGTATGACTGGCTTATAATTTATAGTGTACTGAGGAGCAGTTATATTTCACAGAGAGTGTTACACAAAGTAGTCTTCCTATTGTGGCTCTTGTTTAGCTTCCAAAGAAGATGAATCTGAGGCCCAGCCTTCATCCCCTTATGGATATAGGACTTTATTGCCTGAGGGAGTGAATGCCCCTCTAAAGCCATCTGCCCTACTCCATTACCAGATGTGGCTAGAACGTAACTACAGCAGCTGATGGATGCGGAGGTGGAGATGAATCTAGATGATGGGCTTGATTATAAAGAGCACCTCCTGGGAAGGATTACAATTTGTTTCTCTGGCAGACCCTGACCACTAGGCCAGCAGTGGGTGCCATGGCCCATGCTGTCAGTTACATGAAATAATAAGATGGCAGTGGATCTGAATAATTAGCTCTCTGAGTTGGGTATGCAACCTCCTCACAGAAAACACCTCATCTCATCCTTGCCTGTAGTCACCCCTTTCTTACTAGGCCCTGTGTGTGGGCATGTTCCAATCCTCTTCATCACAATTAGTCTACCATCTCCATTTATTTATCTATTCTTTGTCATCACAGTCTCATATGTCTACATCCACTACTGTTTATCTGTACTTTTTCATGTTTGTTTGTTTGCCCTTGCATATCCTCGCTCCATGCATCATGTTTACTTCCCTTTATCCAATACCTCTCTTCTTTTCTCTGGCTTATTATTCTGCCTTCTGACCTAACCTTGCACTCTTCCATGCATTCTCTTTGTGTGTTTTCCTTTTCTTGCTGCCATTCACATTTCCTATTGTCATATACCCCCTTCTACCATATTTTGTTGCTAATAAGGGTAGAGATATGTCTGCCCCCCCCAACATTAAACTGCTTTACCATAATTAACCTTTTCTAGGATGCAATGAGCAACTTTGCTGTGAAGTGCACTGCCAGGTGTAAAAGCTTTCTTATTTATAAGTGGTGCATACTACTGTACTCCACTAAGAACCCTGAGATTATTACCACCAGAAGGGCTACCATACAGCTCATGTTTTAGAGTAGCTCATACTGTTGTGTGATCCTAAGCATTATAAGATCCTAACTATCTGACATGCTACCATACAGCTGTTATTTCCAGTGAACGCTGCTCTGCCTCTCCTAAGTAATGTAAAATCAGTACTTCTCAGTGGATAGCATGGTAAGAACACTGCTTGGTATATTACAAAGAGCTGCAAAGATGGTTTGGCAGCCCACTCAGCCTCACTATTAACATGAAGAACTCGTGTTCTCATGCTGTGGAGTACAGCTTACCTGTGCATGCACACAGCAGCTGCATGACAACAGTTTATGACTCCCGGCCCCTTATGTCTGTATCTGAATAAAGAGGGGTAAGCTAAATGGCTTGCATGCTTACATTTTTTTCTAATTCTGGATTCCTTTCATCATTAATGGAAGAAAAAAGAAATAAGTGATTCTTTAAATAGGATCTGCAGCTTAACACCCTTAAGACCTTCAAATTAACTTTGAAAGACTATCCCCGGGATTCATGAACCTTGCGCCAGGCGCCAGCATAGCGTCGGCGTTATAACGCCAAATATGGCTGCTTAGCGATTCAGGTATGAATGAATTCCACGTGCACTACCGGGCGGCGCCGGACCGCCCCCCGGCGTAGGTATGCAAAACACACTGTGTGCGGTATTGCACCATGCAAATGAGGGCAAATAGCGATCCACGGCGGCGCAGGCGTAGGTAAGGGCACGGCAATGTAAACCAAAAAAAACGGTTTACATTTACCCAAACATACCGGAGGAGTAACGGAAGGCTGTCAAAGTCAGGTATCATATAGGTGCAATATGCCAATGTGGAAAGGCACCGAGAATGTCCAAAGAAAATATGCACAAAATGTAAAAATGACATAAATGGCACGTATGTAGAAAGAACAGCAGACCCCGGATATGTGCACAGAAGTTGTAAAGCAATGAAATAATATGACAATGTCCTAAAAGAGCAGTAGAACACAAATCAGCTGCACAGCCACCACACACCATAGTATGTATGTAAAGCTGCAACCCCAGCGCAATGGTTGTCAAGGAGTGGTGGCGTGTCCGCGCCGTAACCATGTATTAGTAGTCAATTCCATGCAAATGAGGCAGATAATAGTGAATCGCAAAAACGGCGCCGGGCGTAAGGATGGAGCAAACGGCGAGCGGTACTACACCGAGGAGTGGCCTACACGAGATACATGTCAACCACAGAGGGGTGTGCCACTGTAGGAGGAAGGATATTGAGGTCAGCAAATCTGGGCTGTACAATGCACATCACAGCATCAGGACTGGCGGTTAGGAAATAGATGCGCTGAGAGTACAGAATGCGCTGCATAAATGCATGTGCACGAGGATGACTACGCTCCCTAAACCAGTCATGTGGACGGCCTCACCGGCAACAACCAGGGATATAGGAAGGTAATGCGGAGAATACGAGGAAATGCGGAAGCAGTGTAAATGGATCCGTAATGAGCAATTAACACCAATCAATGCAGGAAGGGCAAACGCCGCAGCTGATAACTCTGCATGCAGACTCCTGCATAACGGGAAAGGGGAGGCATATGAGTGCAAAGATAGTAGGGGATGTAGTAGAAATGCAAAGAGCAAAGAGCAAAGAACCGAAATAGCACAGCCAAGTACAGAGGTGGCATGACCGCGGCTGCAGATAAAATGCATCATATGCCATGTGCCTGCAGGATGCAGTAATGTAAGATGCCAGGCGAAGGCAATGCAGGCAACTGTAATGTAACACTACAGGCAGTACCGCTGCAGCTGCAGCGTAAAACCACGGAAATAATCCGTGGATACGGCCGCACAGACACACCCAATGACATCACCGGTATACAGCACAACAGTATTAAATGTGAATGCACACAACACACAGCGCGATTTCCCAAACGCCGCACCGTAGGGTGTAAACAGACGGGGAACTTTTAATATGTATATGCTGGTGCCGCCGCGGCCATGATGCATAGGTATGTGGCAGAGACAGACGGAGTTGCGGAGGGTGGTGCCGACAACCACCGTAGGGCCTCACAGGAGAAGGAGAGTGTTCAGACCAAGGGTGACCTACCAGGGGCTGCGAGACCTGGAGATAGTAGAGCGCTACAGGGTGGACAGGGACACGTTACAGCAAATAGTGGAGCTGTGCCGGCCGCGCCTGAGAACAAGAGACAACAGAGGGGAGCCCATCCCAGTGGACACAAAGGTATGTGTGAGCTTGCGAATACTGGCTACGGGTACCTTTCAAAGGCCAACCAGGGACATAATGGGCATCTCACAGGCATCAGCATCCAGGGTACTACACCAGTTCCTGGATGCCATGTTACCACATGCCCATGAGCACATAAATTACCCCACATCTCAGGAGGAGTTGGCTAGCAATATGCGCCGCTTCCACCGTGTGGCACAATACCCGGAGGTCCTGGGTGCGATAGACTGTACGCACATAGAAATTAAGTCACCACCCGGGAGCAGGGTAGACGCTACATAAACCGCAAGGGATACCCTCCATCAATTGCCAGGTCGCGGTGCAATGCGCAGGGCATTATTATGGATGTGTGTGCTGGCAGCCCTGGAAGCTACCACGACTCCCATATCTGGCATGCCTCACAGCTGTATCAGGTATTCGCCAGGGGACATCACACAAGGTCACCTTGTGGGGATGCTGGCTACGCGACTGGAGCCGTGGTTGATGACACCCATCAGGAATGCACACACACACATGCAAGAACGCCATAATGAGGCACACGCACAAACTAGAATAATCATAGAGCGTGTGTTCGATGTTGAAATCACGGTTCCGTGCTTGGATACATCCGTGGAGCCTTGCAGTACTCTCCAGGCACAAGTGCCCACATATTCATAGTATGTTGTATGCTACACAATATGATTCTGCGGAAACAGCTGCTGCAGGGACATAATGCCGGAGGGCCACCAAGCCCGCCACAACTGCCAGGGCAAGCACAGGCACAGGGCGCTCAGCGCCATGGACACACTGAGCCAGCCCCAGTAGGTAGACAGAGGCGCACTCTAATATGCCTACGCCCTGGCAAAGAGGGAACGATAGCACATACGCTGACAGTGTAGGCCCCATGGACTGACACCTCCTGACCTGCACACACAGTAAAATGGACGCCACACAAACGTGTCCGCCTGTAATGTGTACCGTATGTGCGGACGATGTGTGACTCCAACAAAGGCACCGCCCAAACACCGCGACACCCAATAGCCAGCAGAGCATGGAACGCCAACACCTCAACGCGACGCTGGTTCTACAGCACACGGCGAGCCGTATGCTGCCACTATCGCCGCAAGTCGACCACATATGTACTCATGTGCATACACAGATACGGAAATACACATCAGTACACATGTAGAAATATATGTACGCATACACAGATATAAAGTACAACAGGGTAATATGGAACCCAGGGATGCAAGTTCACAGATAAGTAAGACGCGAAATCACCACATAGTAAACATAGTGACCGACAACCCGATCATCCTGAGGGTGGGCAGGGCAGGTAACGCCAGCCATGGAAATGTTAACCTGCATCAATACATATCCGCTGTCGGGATGGTCACCAGTCCACGGTACAGTAACGGATATGTGTAGGGTTACCACCTGTCCCACGCCAGAGGGACAGTCCCCCTTTGGGCAGTTGTGTCCTGCAAAACATTGACAAAATGGCAAATGTCCTGAGATTGTAGGACAAAACTATTTCCCATAATTTCTATATTAGTCGCATAAAACAAGTGATTTTGTAGAAGAAACATCTAAATATGATAATAAACAGAATAAGCAACTGTAATGCTACAGGTTTGTATCCTGTCAAAAAGTGAATTGCTGTCCTTTGTACTGGCCGTGGGTATGTGTTTGCATGCAAAATCTGACGCTTCCACAGACAATGTCCCACTTTGTGTATTTGAAAAGGTGGCAACCCTAGATATAAAGCGTGTCATATCCATAGGATATGAGTGCGGAGATACACGCCGCCACCGCGATGCGCCAACGAGGTATTGTGTTCAACCGTCGGTGCGAAAGCGAAAGCATACCAGTGAAGTGTACGACATTATGAGGAACGCATCTCATTTGGGGTGTAAAACAGTTCATGTTCCTCGCAGTTCCTCCAAGTTCCACATTGAAAATGTCTGTCAAACATCCATTGTTAGGAATGTATATAAATGACATCCTGGTAAATAGAATGTACTCATAGTAAGTCAGTAAAGGTTCTTCACTGTAAGTAAATCAGCATATTACAATCAACCTATGACCTACTTAGCTGAAGTTGTCACTATGCCATTACTATGTGTTCCACATTATGCCCATTTGTTTCACATTACTACTGTGTGTGTTCCTCACTCTGGAAATAGAAGGTTGACAGCCATGGCGGCAATATGTGTGTGTGTGAGGTGAGGTTGTCGTGGGTTCCGCTGTGTGTGTGTAATGTGTGTGCCACTGTAAACTGTGTATGTAGATGACATGTCACAGGCGGAGTGTAATAACAGGCGCAGGCATACAGTACAGGAACCATAGGCGTATGTACAGCAGTACCCACAAAGTAGTACTGACATCTCCTCAGTGGCTATGCACGTGGCGACGTAAAACGATGCAAAGCGGAAATGTCCCAAAGTGTACCACAGGGCCATAGCCAACAGGAGATGCAAAGGACGATGTACAAACCATGACCGTAGGTATGGCGGCCATAAGGTAGACTCCACACGGTCCGTCGCCAACGCTACACAGCATCAGGCATGTACGGCGAAAATACGAATGTGCTATCCCGCACCGATCGTGAACACCTACGGTCCGTGAATACCGCTGTGTGTAAGCAAGCGGCACACGAATAGGAGGCTACCGGTAGCATTCAGGCCGCCCCAAGTATAGGACCACATTCACCGTGAACTATCAGCGACAAAATGCCAATGGATAGTAGGCACGGACGAACATCCGCAGATATATAACCGATGTGAAGGAGGAATACGTGCAGGAAGCACACATGCAGGCGATACCGACAGCAGACGACATCAACCAAACAAACATTCCCAGAACAACAGACAGGTAACCCGCAGCTCCCCAAGCAGGGATGGAGCACACACACAAGCATATCTGGTATGTATAAATGCAAGACTCACACCCGCACTGCCACCCACATCCGCAGATATACCCCATTGCACATATCAAAGGAATAACAGCTAAAACCGTAGCAAACACATACAGGCAGTGAATGACAGCTGCTTACCCACATCAAGCTCCTGGGAATCACTACCAGCGGCTGATGCTTCCCAGCATCCGCTATGTACAGGAAAATAACAGCTATGTAACACATCTGAATGCACAACGCCATCGACAGACGCCGCCAGGACACGGGACCCACATGTCGAACACAATACCATACTCAACACACACAATCCACGGCTAACACCACAGCGAAATGTGCCCGACACCACACATAGCGGATGCAGTCACACAAACATGATACAATACATACCATCCTCACGAAGGTATTGCAAATAACCAACGGCCACACGAGGAAAGAACCATGGGCTAGTGCCGACGCTAACGAACGAAAGGAAGGGGGATCACCGCCGATATGCGCATAAGTACACACCGAGGAACAGCTATTGGCCTGATTAACACACATGCCTCAGGTGACGACGAATATAAGGAAGACTCCCTGGATATTCAAACCGTATGTTCATACCGAACTAACACGAATAGAGAAGGAGAAACAAGGGAATAGAGACGAACCCAGAACAAAAGGCTGGAAAGGTATGTCGAACCCACGACATGTACTGGTGTGTAACGCACGATACGTATGACGAATCTGTACAGTATGTGAACGGTGTGTGTAGGTAAAGATACCTGTCCATCAGGCAGAGAGAGGCAAAGGTTGGATATGTAATGCTAAAACGCGCAGCATACCAACGACTGTGGACAACGTGGTGCACAGCAGTGGGACAACATGTACACACCGGATAACCCCAGGTTCGGCTTGCCACCTTTTCAAATGGCCAAAGTGGGAAATCTACGGACACACATCAGATGTTACAGGTGGACACATACCCATGGTCAGTACAAAGGTTAGAACTCTACTGTTTTGCATAAAGAAAACTGTAGTCTTGTAGCAGTTAAGTTGCTTATTGTGTGTCTTGTAACATTTAGGAATGTACATACATAAATAAGTATGTGATGCAACTCTTACATAAGAATGGCATATAGTGATGTCCTACAATCTCAGGACAATTGCCATTTGTAATATATTTTGTCAGGACACAACTGCCCAAGGAGGGACTGTCCCTTGCAAAGTGGCACAGGTGGTAACCCCACCCCAGGTCTGCCATAGGGGTTGCAAACACAGAACAATGCCACCACCCACGCTGATGCTGGCAGTGGATATCCAACAATGAAGTGCCACAGCAGGGGATAGGACATGTATGTATAGTGTCACAGCACACATGTGCATGGGCATATACCATCGATGTCATACGGAATGTGCGCACGACGCACGTATCCCACGCAGTAGGGGCGACTATGTCAATTATGTGTAATGCAAAGCTGGCATGATGGATATGTTCACAAATCATAGACAGTATCACAGGCATAGCATGCATGATGGAGCGATGGCCTAATGTTATGTACATACACAAGATATGTATGGCCTGCACATATGGGACAATGTAGTAGCAGAATAGGTACCCGAAATGGAGGGAACAGCAAGTGACCATGTCCAAACGCTCCATAGCAGGTGCAATGTGTGCCACAATGATGTCCAGCAGAGCCGTGTGTAAACACATGTGCAATGTACACAGTACTGACCACCATGGTAGTGTCCACTGAACGGCAGAACTGGATGTCAACTGTCATGTCTATACAGTACGTCCGCCGTGGTGGTACCATGGGTCTGTGTCACCCTACCAGCAAGGAAGCTATCACATGACTAGTGACACAGTGTGCCCCTGTGGGATGTGCACAGGACCCATGTCCCACAGCATGGTGTGTGTCCAGTCTGTGGATGTCACACAGACGCCCTGGCTGAGCAATGTGGCATGTGTGCACACATGCAGGACTGCTCCTCCCACCCTGCCCACTGCAAACGCCATGTAGGAGTACTACATGCATCAGTACTGCGGAGAACATGGCCCATGGCAGAGTAGATTACACCCCTGTGTTAGTGGCATGCAGGTGAGCACAGATGTGTTACATGACTGTCATTTGCATATGTAAACTGTCTGAGCTGGGTAGAGAGCACAGCATGACTATACTGAGACATGTAACGTTGTATCCATTGTGTAAGGTACACCACACGCAGTTATTGTAACACGGCCCGCGGTACATGTGTGTATGGCACTGGTACAAGGGCACCCAAGGTATCAGCCAGACATACGGTCCAGAAATGCGTGGTCCTGCACATGTGTACCCACGCCATGGTGTAATATGGCAACCACAGCACCATGTGGGCCATGTGTGTGTACATCAACCATGTACAACGTGATATGCCTGTATAGGGACAGTATCCATGTGATACACACCGCATGACTGTCAGTATGCAAAGGTGATGTGTATGCACTATGTGTGATGTAACTGATGCAATGATATCTACATGATATATCTGCCACACTGACACCTGTATGGGTGTCAGCAACATGAGTAGGATGAGCTAGAATGCTGCCAGGTATGTAGAAGTGGTATATGTAGGCATGTACAGTACTGTGTGACAGCAGGTAGTGTATGTATGCAAATACTGAGCATGAGGGGCCACATGTCTGAGGACCGTGCAATGTCACACGCCCCTGACTTGTTGTAGTTAGCATGATATGCCTGCACCACTGTGTGAACTGTACAGAAGGCACATGGCGAACATCCCGATGCACAGGGTAGCATGTGATGCTGGATGTGTACACTGGCAATAGCATAAAGTGGAATGGTGCTGAAGGGCAAAGAGCGGATCATGTCTGATGTGATACCCTCTGTACCACCCCAACCACCCATGCAATAATATGACAGGTGGCCAGCATGGGATGTGGTGTGCTGTGGCGCACAGAAGCCCAACAAGGGTGCCAGGAAAGGCATGCAGGTAGTCAATGAGTGTGTGAAGCATGTATGTCAAGATGTGGCCCAGTGCCATACTGAATGGCCCAGTCATGGGTGTAGAGATGCAGCCCCATACGTGCAATGCAGTACCATCCATGTGTAGTGTGATAGATGTGGTAGTGTGGTGGTCAGGGTGCACAACGACATGAATGGGCTAGCAGTCACTGACGGTGCTGCTGCAGAGACATGTAACAGCCAGGTTGGCGGATACAACAACTACGGCGGTTTGAGGTGACATCGCGACTGTGTTCCCGGACATAACATGTGCATGGCAGTACTATGTATGTGTCCACAGGGTTAATACAATGTCCAGCCAAGGATTGGAACCCTGTAGTGAGTGAGAGTGTGTATTGTTGGTAGGTACCCCATTGGCAGGCACGATGACAGCAACATCTGTGTCGACAATGCCTGCATGACCGTGGTATGCTGCATTGAATGTGGATGTAGTCAAACAGCAGAGACATACCACCACACTGCGTGAGGGCCCACACTGCAATGTCTGGCAGTCATGTGTAGGTAGCTAGCTGTGGAGTATGTCATGCACCATCAGGACACACCATGACTGTCAAGTGACACACAAGACACAGGTGAACATAACTACCGTGCAACAGCCTGCACATGTGCCCATACAGCACGGTGCATGGAACAGGAATACCACTGTGGCGACTGTGAAAAGGCCAGTACCACCATGTCTCAGTGTGGAATAGCATGGTCCCTACCAGTGTGTAAATGTAGCAGAAGTGCACTGTGATCAGTGTTGGCATAGGCACGTAGACTGTCCATCGTGACGGGTGCCATGCCATCAACTACCACTGTCAGTGGATGTCAGTAATACCGGCTGTAGTGTGTATGTACCATGCATGCTGCTATGGTTGTGTGTTTAGGGTGTGGCTAGCAGGGATGGTAAGCATGGATGTTCAGCAAACAGAGGAGGGAGGTGTGTAGGCCTAGCACACAGACACATGGAGGTTTGGTGCATGCTGAGGGTAGTGTAGGTATGGTATGTGTCGTGTAATGTGTCACCCAGCTATGCGTACTGCATGGCCAAGCATGTGTGGGTACATGGGAGTCCATACTAGGGAAGGGAGGGGTTGCTGGCAATACATAGCAGTAGCAACTGTCCTAGGTGCAATGTACAGTATGCCAACCTGACCGCATGTAACCTGTGGTGTACAGTGTATTCACTGTCGCTAGGTCACAATGTGCGAGCGGCCACGAACATGGGTATCTGAACATGGACTACCTATGATGCAATGTGTCATGGGAATATACAGTATGTGTGTAAATCACGGTGTGGTGTGGGAACCACCCACCCGCAGGTGTTGCAGTCCAGGTATGTGCCTGGGAGGTATGATCTGTGTACAATCTGGAATGGCAGGTGTGCCGTAGGGCATGGAGGCAGGTCCCAGGCACTGCAGATAAATGACATGTGTGCTGTACTGTGTGTGCAGTGCTAGTGTACAGCACAGTGGAGGGTGTAAGCATTGTCACACATCACTGCATGCTGTGCCTACCTGTGACAGCCCTGCCGGAGACAGACATGTGACACCACTGCACAGGCAGCATAGCATGTGAAGATGTACATGTGGGCTGCACACCTTAGGCAGATGTCCACATGTCATGTGTGCCACGGTAGTGTGTTTGAACACGACTATCAGACTGGACAAACAGCACATGCCTGCATAACAACAGTATGACCATAGTCAACAGTCCCAGTGACAGAGTAGGCCAATGTAGACTATCCCTGCATGCAGACCAGTGGCTACTGGACACCTGGCTAGACACACACCTGGAGGGTTAATTCACCATTGAGCCATCACATGTCCAAGTCCATGTGGGCCGTATAATGTCATCACAGGGTGGTCACAATAGCAGGTCGCAAGGCAGACACGGTGTACCAGGTGATGTGTCATGTGTGCATATGCCAACTAGCACAGCCGTACACATGTCTGCAACATACTGGTGCACGATGTATACTGTTACATGATGAATGGAACTGCACTGTCACCCACTACAGGGCCATCTGACACAGGTGTGTTGTGACTGGTGTAACCCATGTTTGCACAGGATACACACTGCTGTTGTAGGCAGCCATGCTGGTGGCCACCAGTGATATATGCAGTGGTCATACAGACATACCGGAGACAGTGTTCATGCAGGAATGTCCATTGTCGTGGACGATGCGCTGCTATGTGAATGTAGGTGTTTGTTGTGAATGTCACACATCCAGAAGACACCATCTGGTGCAGTCATGGTTGTCAACACCGGTACACACAGCCACAGCAGTCAGAACCCAGTCCTGACAATGTGTGTCAGTCACCCTCGCACTGTGTGACATATGTGCACATGGCGGAACACCTCCCACTGTCATCTAAGCTGGCTACATGATGGCTGGAATGTATTGCCAGGTACAATGCTGGTAGCCGAATGAAGTACCTGGAATCAGACACAGTACGCTATGTCAGCCATGTAAACCATGCACAACAATGACCGCCCAACAGACACAAACAATGCATTGACACATGGAACATGTGCACATGACAACCCCCAATGAGGTATGTTGCACATATTGATGTACAATTGTCATCTATGGCCATAGCATGGATGCAGACACACATACAACACAGGTAGTACCATGTGATGTAGGTAGGGGGCACTGCTCGTGTACATGTCACAGTAGATGTCCACACACATGTCCTGCATAGCCGACATGTAGGGGTAGCTGTGGTATGTGACAACTGGACATGCCCATACAAATTACCATGTCCCACAGGAGATGTGTTAGGTGTGTACCACATGTGACGGCTGACAACAAGCTGCGATGTGTATGGCTGCCGTGTACCTGTGTGACATTGTTCGTGATGGGTGCAAAGGCACATAGTATCGTATTGCATGCACACAAGCCCCACATAGGTGCATAGCCTGAACATACAGGACAGGGCGTGTGTGGATGATAGCAACCCACAGGTGGAGATGGGTACGGACGGCAGCCCACAACCACATGTGTGTGTACGGTGTTCACGCCCACGACACATGAGCATCTGAGAGGCTAGCCTCACAGCTGTACAGGCTCGCATGCATATATGTTCAGCAACATCCCTGTATGTCCCACCACTGGCCTGTGGACCAATGGACACCAATCAAATGTGTAGATATGAGATGTGCACAGCACATCACAGATGCCTACCGTAGAACAGGCCTACCATGTACACATGTGCACAGTAGGTCTGCGCCACCTGCAGTCAAACACGGTAGGTGCCAAACCACACCAATAGTCCAGGCAATGACACAGATGGACGGCATGCCTGTGTGTATGTATGTTCGTGAATGCCTCCGCATAGCAATATAGCTGTGTCACCGCTAGAACAACAATATGAATGGGTTGTATGTGTGAGGGGTGCATCATATGTGTATGGTCAGATCGACGATACCATCAGTGGGCCTGCTATGTGAACATCCCTGTCCCCATACATGGATACCTCTGCTGAGCCCAACACCACATTCACAGAGGGAGGGATGGCGGTGTGTAGTGCAGCAGCAGACATGTGGGTGGCAGCGGCACTGGATGTACACATATGTGTTACCCACATCAGTTCAGGCAGCCATCCATGTGCATGGGATAGTGGTGTGTGTCCACATACAGCACTGTGTCGATCAATATCCCAGCACATAGCACCTGCCAGGGCTACAGTGTATGCATGGATGTGTGATACCTGCATGCAACAGACACACCCTCAACAAGCAGTGTACAGCATACCTCGCTTGAGGACAGTGCCCACACCATGGTGATAAACATGTTGAATGTCCATATTCACACAGCTATGACATATGCAATGGACAGCCACCCTACCAATACCGCCAACCCCCAGGTGGATCACACCCAGTGCCATGTATGTGGCATACCCTGCCATATCATGCAGAGCTGACCAGCAAGGCTGCATGAGCTATCACAGTCCCACATGGTGCAATGGACAAAAGGCACTCTCACTATCAACCATACACAGCAGTAATGTGGCGGCGATGCACCCTGTCATGTTACAGGTGCTGTGTGATGCTCTGCACAATGTGTGTTTGTACATGCTATGCATGGCCTTTCCTGCTAATGTGTCATGGTTACACATTGCTCCATGTCTATCACATATGCAACACAGGTGAGCTGTGGCAAGTTGTCCAGCACCCGAACAGTGCTGTGTGGAAGTACATGGCACAACACATGCATGTGCAGGTGTCCATGTGTATGTGTACAGTGCTGCTGCTGACGTTCACAATGGACACAGACGTGATGTGTACTGACATATACACAGCGCCCAGGTGAACAGTACCACAGACGAGACATGGGGACCTATGCCAACTGATATGGACATAGGTGCAGCCAGGTACACATGTCCATGGCAGGCTAACATCTACATGGTGCGGTACAGTGTGATGGGGTGGCACACAGATATGATGTGACACCCAGTGCTCAATGGTGTGAAGCCAGAACATCGGCTGTGTCACTGCCACGATGCCCTTCACAGATCACTGTGCAGATGTCGCATATGTCATAGCAATGTATTTCCAACAGTATGCCAGCACAGCAGTGTGAATGTGACCTGCCACCATCATTATGTCTTCCAGATAATGCCACGCTCCCGCCTTCCACCATTCAGCCGACAGGAGGAGGAGGTGATCATTCCATACCTCCATGGCAACCACGCCGCCTTATTTAGCCATGTGCCACAGCAGGCACAGGAACGGCAGGAGATGTGGGAGGAGATGTGCAGGAGGGTGAACAGCGGGCGTAAACAACCGCAGCTATCAACAAATCCGCAGGCACTGCACAGACCTGATCCGCATGCAAGACAGCGTGCCGCTGCAATCGCCAGGCAACAACGTGGGACAGGTGGTGGGCCACCAACCCAGCCCCCACTCACAGCCACGGAGGAGCTCCTGGCCAGTCTGGGGACACCCACGGAAGAACACGCAGAAACACTTAAGGCCCATTGTGGAGGTGGGTGTCTCCCGAGATATGAGCCTGGAGCCGCATGGTAAGTCAGTGTTGCATGTTTGTATGATAGGCGACGTGTGGGTGTCATAGTACAACACATGATATAGCAATACATGCCAGGTATATGGCCACACAAGATGCAAACCATAGTATGCTATGTTGTGTTAGCAGACATGTGCATAGCACATGCTACCACACACATGCATGATGTGAGATGCACAGTGCTGACTGTGGAGATAGTAATGGCTAATGTGTATACCTTTGTGCAATGCCTTTACAGGTACGCCTGGCGGTCGCAAGGACAAGGGTCTGTTGCAGGTAAGTCTGTTGCTAGTCAAAGGCATGTTCTGCTGTATTGATATTCCCCATGTGTCTAGGCATGACATGCTCACCTGTGTGTGCCCCAGTCACGGTATACAGCTCGCACCACCCGACACACACAACACCCATGTACAGTAGATACACCCGCTAGCGAGAGTGCTATGACACCACACAACCTATTGGTGTGTTACGGCAGTCAGCTATGCATACAATGGTGTAGGTGTTACACAATGGCTGCATGTGTAGTATGCATTGGTATGCCAGTGCAGTATGCACACAGTACCACATAGTGAGCTGTGATCTGGCCAGAGCACAGGTGTTACCAATGTGACCCATGCCCCTGCATCGGTGCACACGCTAGACATGGCACATGCCATGTCCCATGCACGTGGATGTCTGGCTGCAGCATTGTCACACCATGACATGACCTATGCACAACATAGCAGACATCCACACTGTCAGCATATCCGCACAGAATGTGACACCTCACACTAGTATGGTTGTATGTCACATGGGCCACCACAGGGCCGTGTGCACGATGTCTACCACACACAATAGTCAATGACTCAGACAGACAAGGCCATGGTTGATACCTACAGGCATGTTGCCACACAGCACATCCACAGTGGGTACTCTCCGATGCACCCTCTACACACATAGTGAGGTCATCACTGTAGTGGACCCCTGGACACCCAATGTAGTACACCAGTGACATGGAACGCGTCACCACAGGTACTACAGGTGCCCCCAATGACCACCATATACGTGCTGCAGAGCATTTTAACTGATTTACAGACATAGCAATGTAATGCATCCAGGTCACGATCGCACAGACACATAGCTGTGTCCTGCTACTGTGCAGTGGCACAGAGCCCGCACTTCACACTGTACAGCTATGCACACAGCTCACAGCAAACGCATCTGCACAGACATCACTGTTACCCATACATTGTATCTGTAGACTGTACACATAACACTGCACCGTGACAGCCATTGTGATGTGGTGCATGCGGTGGGTCACCATCGCCACATGTCCACAAGATACCGCACATGTTTGCGGTGTACATTACATACTGTCGGCAGCCATGTGTACTCTCAACTCGCCCGCAGCCACACGGTGTATCACGCTGATGCATGCAAACTACCATGAATGTGTGTACTGCATGCCTACTAAATGACACCTGCCTGTTGTACTGTCCCCACCAGGGCAGTGTACATACTGACACTATGAATGTCTGGTCTGCATTCACTGGTCTGTGTTGTGTGAATGCTGCATGCCACCTGCAGTATCACATGCATGCTGTCTGTGTGTGTGTGTGTGTGTGTGTGTGTGTGTGTGTGTGTGTGTGTGTGTGTGTGTGTGTGTGTGTGTGTGTGTCTGTATTATAACCGATGGTATGTCTTTGTATTGACAGGTGCTGTAGGTGAGTTCCCTCCCGCGGTCAATCTGATGCTAGTGTCCCCACAGATACTAGTGGTGATGACCATGTGCATGAGGCACAGGCAGGGTCACAGGCAGACACTGTGCCAGTGGAGAACATCACACATACGCCCCTTTCATCCCCGCACACGGTTCAGATGCCGACACATACCCCAACACCGTTGACCATAGATGACGGTCAGTCAGCCGCCTGTTGTCCCCGAAAGCAGGAATGTGTGGTGGCTGCAGAAGGTGTGGGTACACACGATGTTGCCAGTGTAAGGACTGGTGCAGTGCCACGCAGGCATGTGGCAGGTGCTGCTCGTAGGGGAGCACCGCTAGACATACACCTGCCGTACAGGTGCAGCAGCTGGTATAACCAGACGCATGTTCCAGACTGTAATGGCGGCGCAGGCACGCGTCGAACGGCAGAACCAGGAAGGGCAGAGGCTGCAGAGGTCCGCAATCCGCACTCTGAATGACAACATCCAGGCATTGGCAATGCACAACAGCATCTTGCCGATGTTCTGGATAGGAGATTGGGTGACATGGCTGGTATCCTCGACCGAGGCATGGCCATCCTTGAGCGCGGCGCAGTCCGTGCAGGAACACCAGTTAGGTGAGGCATAGGGCACGGGCGGTGCCAGCAACACCACCTGCTGCAGGTCAGCGCAGCGTGCCACCTCCCATGCCCACCCAGACAGTGCTGGTAGCAGCAGCAGTGCAGCTGCTACTACACCATCCACACCAGGACAGAGCAGGCCACGTGGACGTGGCCCTGGACGCCCCGCCGTGGGCACGCTTCCAGCGGACATGTGACATCGGAGAGTGGACAGTCCGCATCCACACCGGTCGCGTCTGCGACCCCAGGCAGGCGCTGGTCAGGTCGCCGCCGCAGACACAGTGAGCCGTAACACCTGCACTGTACAGTCAGGGGCTGCCAAGCATACCCCGTAGGCATCACAGATGACTGAACTGTGTACACACACACCCACACACAGCAGACACAACTGTAGGGCTCCACCACACCCACATGCAATCTACATAGTCATGCCCACTCAATGCACTGGCCCTTACACACACACATGATGTCATCCATTGGTACAGCCCATGCCTGTGGCACACATATCACCCTGTGCATATGATGAAGTCTCTGCCGCGATAACTGTGAGCTACACCATCACTGCACGGTTAAGCTAACATATTCTGATGCACAGGGTGGACACGATAGTGAGAGGTGTATGTGATACCTGTGTCCGCATACCACGCGATGTGTATGTTGTGGTGTGTGTGTATGGCTGGTGACAGGTATGTATGTGATGTGGGTTGTGCACGGACATCATGCAGCAGACATACCATGCAGGACAGGTGCAGCATTCATTGATATGTGTACACAGTATGTGTGGTGGTTACATGTGTAGCACCATGTCGGTGCAGTTAACCCGCATGATACTGATGGTGTACTTGCACGCGCCTACTGGGAGCACTGTAATTAGTTCCCCACGGTAGTCATGGGGTACCCACAGGCATGTCTGGCAACATCAGCATAGCACAGTTACCCGCATCCGCATGGACCCCTACATAGGTACATAGGCGCACATGAACGTAACAGGATATGTGCCCTACGACATGTGTGGACCTAGCATGACTGTGTGTGGCGTCTAACACCCCTCAGGATGGGGATGCCATATCCATCAGTCCCCAGTCCCTGGTCTAGCAGTGACACACAGAGTTTGGCTGGCGATAACTATCATCACACATGCACATGTCATTAGCAGTGCTGGACAAAGGCAGTGCGGGCCTTTCCTTCACATGGCCTGGCACCCTCCCCGTGTTGTAGGGGTGTCTGGCCGCTAACCCTGTTCCCCAGCACGCCCCACTCATCTTTGTGTTGAGGTGTCTGACAGTCGCTTCTGTGCCCGTGGTTTGCATGGAGCCTGGGAGGTGGAATGTGCCCATGTCACCCAGGTCAGACATGGCCGCAGTATGTCAGGCACAGATCACCACGGAGCAGCTGTGCTGTGAAGATCCACAGCCGGTGTCCCCTTGGCCGCAGCTTGTGACACATGTCCTAGCACCGCCATCCCCGCCTTGTGGAACGCTTATGTCCTTCCGAAAGTGCTGCAGGCGCCAGGTTAGCTACAGGCCACATGTGCCATTGTATGCAGTCATTGCTCTGGTGTGTGATGTGTACAGGGGTACAATGAACACCCCTGATGTGGTTGACATTCCATCCAGACCAGGAGGCCACAATGGAATGTCTTCACACCCACATTGCCATTGTGTGTGTTGACAGAGGTTGCCGACAGGTGTGGTAGCCATTTCCTGAACACGCCCACCATCGTTGATGGCGTATCACCTACATGTGACATTGGGACGAACATGTCCTTCACACTGGGTAGGGCTGCACCTTCTCTGGCATTTAGTAGCAGGCCATGGCTCTGGCACCAGTCATCCTTGTCTATGACGCCTAGGTGGATGTCCGTGTAACATGGGGTGTTGGGTATGTTGGCTGGTGCGTAGTCATCTGCATACCTTGTCTGCTACAATCCCCCTATGATTGCATGCACATTGGAAGGTCGGATGCCATATGGCAGGGGGCACAGGAGTGAGCCCTGTGGGCCTCCACTGGGTCCAGATATGAGTGTGACAAGGCACCTTGAGCACCAACCCTGTGTGGTGTGACCTCCAACCTGTCTGAGAAGCATCGGGTGACATATGTCCCCACATGTATGCTGGCGAAGCCTTCTATGGGTCCCATGTGTAGTGTGCTCTGAACGCTCCCTCCAGGACATGGTACTCTGTGCCAGCCCTCGATTCCCAATCAATCGCCTTGGTGACCACTCCAGACTGGACGAAAGCAGGTTCGGGAGGCAGGATCTGCCCTTGACTATGTAGTTGTGGGTATGTTCCGCATTGGCTGTACACCGCTATCTGTAACCATGGCCACCTGTATGGACCTCCACACAGCTTTGCAGACAACACTTGTCAAGCGATAGGGTGTGGCTGTTGACAGTCCATAGGAGCACTACCCTGGCATAGTGGGGACCACAGATGCCATATGGCATCCATTGGGGACATAGCCCATAGTAAGGCTAACATGACACAGTGGACGCATGTGTGGGCCGAGGGCCTCAATGAGGATGGATAGCACACAGCCAGGGACACCATCGGTGCCCATTGCTGACGTGTCAACCGCCATAGAGATATGGGATCACCCAGGCCATATGACATGTTTGGGAGGATAGACTGTGGTGGGATGGATGTGTTCCCTGTTGGGGGGGGATGTATGCATGGAACATGTCCTGTGGTTTGCAGACAATGTCTGTGGGTGCAGTGACTGTTGTACCATTCTGGACCATTTCCAGGCAAGTCTGTGTGCCCCCAACCATGTCCTTACCACAGTTAGGGAAGGCCCTGTGGTTGTCTCATGTGCCCTCTGCAGTACCACTCCCACAAGCGGACCTGGATGATGGTATGTAATGGGCCGTATGGTAACGCCGGTATGAATGGGTGATGGTTTCCTGGTACTGTCATTGCTCTGCCATGTAGTAGCTCCAACTGTTGATGTACAGGTAGTCAGTGGCTGCAGTCCACCACACCATGTGCCTACCTGTGGTGGACAAGGGCCTGATGTCATCATGTTTGCCTGTTGCAGACATGCATGTGGGTGGTCGGGAAGGCATTCGCTAGGGCGGTTGCAGGTCTGGCCTCTGTTCAACACTGGCATGGAGGACTTGTAGGGTACCACACCGGTCGTATGATGTGTGTGGTTTTCTGTGGAGAGGTCATCACTGAGGTCCCCCATGCTGGTGTTGGTTACAGTGAGTGGATGACCAGTGGATCCACTATACGGTCTTGCATCACCATTGAGGGCTGTACATCCTGTGTGGGGCATATCCTCACCATGTGTGATGGGCAGAACTGTCAGACATCCCCCCCTAGTATGTATGGTGCATGGCTGTTTAACAGTGGCCAGGTGTGTGAACACCTGGGACTGCTGGCGCACTGTGTTGTGCCATGGGTAATGTTCCCAGGCTATGTATGGGTGGTTCATGTCACCCAATACGGTGCTGTTGTGAGAGCATGCCCACTCACCAGTGTCCTCAGGACATCTGTGAAGGTATCCTGTGTTTGGGAGGGTTGTCTGTAGCATGCAACAAACTGTAGGCCAGTCCTACACATGGTTAATTGCACCTAGATATTCCCCGCAGCAACTGCCACGTCTGTGGCATGGCCGGGTTGTTGTTGTGTGGCCGGACACACAGGACGGTCCGCATTCCGCCACCCATGCCGTCGCACCATGTGTATGCATGTCTGATCTGTGCCGACTCTAAGTGTCTGAGCATGCCCAGTAGGCAGCTGTGTAGATAGACACACAGCACAGTGCACACCGCGTGCCTGCAGTTATACCCCGGTGCATGCCTGTATCCCCACGCAACGGCCACGCCTGTGGCATGGCCAGGTTCCTGTTGTGTGGCTGGACACACACGACGGTCCACATTCCGCCACCCATGCTGTCGCAACATGTGTATGCATGTCTGCCCTGTGCCGAGTCTAAGTGTCTGAGCATGCCCAGTATGCAGTGATGTACTGATCAGTAGTTACTTGTTATTCCCGACTGCAGCACTAACGCAGTTAGTGTACGGCGACCTTGGGATGGTAACAGACCGCGTGATCGCGCACTCTGTCCGAACTCCCGATCGGGCGCATTGCCTCTGCAAATCATACCACTCACGTAGGGTATGCCTCCTGACAGCGCCTGCTCAGTAAACTCGGTAGCTGCTCTGTAAATGCTTCATACTGTAGTGTGTTCATGTAGATAGGCGAGGTTCGCCCCGCCCTTCCGTGTGTGTGTGTGTGTGTGTGTGTGTGTGTGTGTGTGTGTGTGCTCTGTGTGTATGTGTTTCCAGCTGCCTCTGCGACTGATTATGCTTTTAGACGCCCGCAACACATGCCTTGGCCATTGCCAACTATTGTCTTGCGGGTGACGCCAGCAGCCTACAAGTATGCCTGTGACAGCGCCTGTTTAGTAAACTCGGTAGCTGCTCTGTAAATGCTTCATACAGTAGTGTGTTCATGTAGATAGTCGAGGTTCGCCCCCGCCCTTCCGTGTGTGTGTGTGTGTGTCTCTGTGTGTGTGTGTTTCCAGCTGCCTCTGCGACTGATTATGATTTTAGACGCTCCGCAACACATGCCTTGGCTATTGCCAACTATTGTCTTGCGGGTGACGCCAGCAGCCTACAAGTATGCCTGTGACAGCGCCTGTTTAGTAAACTCGTAGCTGCTCTGTAAATGCTTCATACAGTAGTGTGTTCATGTAGATAGTCGAGGTTCGCCCCCGCCCCTTCCGTGTGTGTGTGTGTGTCTCTGTGTGTGTGTTTCCAGCTGCCTCTGCGACTGATTATGATTTTAGACGCCCGCAACACATGCCTTGGCTATTGCCAACTATTGTCTTGCGGGTGACGCCAGCAGCCTACAAGTATGCCTGTGACAGCGCCTGTTTAGTAAACTCGGTAGCTGCTCTGTAAATGCTTCATACAGTAGTGTGTTCATGTAGATAGTCGTAGGTTCGCCCCGCCCCTTCCGTGTGTGTGTGTGTGTCTCTGTGTGTGTGTTTCCAGCTGCCTCTGCGACTGATTATGATTTTAGACGCCCGCAACACATGCCTTGGCTATTGCCAACTATTGTCTTATGGTGACGCCAGCAGCCTACAAGTATGCCTGTGACAGCTTCTGTTTAGTAAACTCGGTAGCTGCTCTGTAAATGCTTCATACAGTAGTGTGTTCATGTAGATAGTCGAGGTTCGCCCCCGCCCCTTCCGTGTGTGTGTGTGTCTGTGTGTGTGTGTTTCCAGCTGCCTCTGCGACTGATTATGATTTTAGACGCCCGCAACACATGCCTTGGCTATTGCCAACTATTGTCTTGCGGGTGACGCCAGCAGCCTACAAGTATGCCTGTGACAGCGCCTGTTTAGTAAACTCGTAGCGCTGCTCTGTAAATGCTTCATACAGTAGTGTGTTCATGTAGATAGTCGAGGTTCGCCCCGCCCCTTCCGTGTGTGTGTGTGTCTGTGTGTGTGTGTTTCCAGCTGCCTCTGCGACTGATTATGATTTTAGACGCCCGCAACACATGCCTTGGCTATTGCCAACTATTGTCTTGCGGGTGACGCCAGCAGCCTACAAGTATGCCTGTGACAGCGCCTGTTTAGTAAACTCGGTAGCTGCTCTGTAAATGCTTCATACAGTAGTGTGTTCATGTAGATAGTCGAGGTTCGCCCCCGCCCCTTCCGTGTGTGTGTGTGTCTCTGTGTGTGTGTTTCCAGCTGCCTCTGCGACTGATTATGATTTTAGACGCCCGCAACACATGCCTTGGCTATTGCCAACTATTGTCTTGCGGGTGACGCCAGCAGCCTACAAGTATGCCTGTGACAGCGCCTGTTTAGTAAACTCGGTAGCTGCTCTGTAAATGCTTCATACAGTAGTGTGTTCATGTAGATAGTCGAGGTTCGCCCCCGCCCCTTCCGTGTGTGTGTGTGTCTCTGTG
Organism: Protopterus annectens; assembly: GCF_019279795.1. Taxonomy (NCBI): domain Eukaryota; kingdom Metazoa; phylum Chordata; order Ceratodontiformes; family Protopteridae; genus Protopterus; species Protopterus annectens. Next base: position 972,113,386 of record NC_056745.1, on the reverse strand, counting down.
TGTGTGTGTTTCCAGCTGCCTCTGCGACTGATTATGCTTTTAGACGCTCCGCAACACATGCCTTGGCTATTTCCAAATATTGTCTTGCGGGTGGCGCCAGCAGCCTACATGTATGCCTCTGACAGCGCCACGCCAGTTAACTCGGTAGCTGCTGTGTAAATGCTTCATACTGTACTGAGTTCATGTAAATAGGCGAGGTTCATCTCCGCCCCTTCCGTGTGTGTGTGTTTCCGCTTTCAAAATACAACTGAATGAGCAAATTGTTACAGTGTTCACAATCAACAATGTGATATTTAAAATCATGTTAAGACTCACATTGTTGATTGTTAACATTCTTAGACATAGCATTTTTCCTGCACACGCTAGGAAACAACGGAAACGCTGCATGTTTTAATGAACTGTTTAAATGTTACGAAGACTTGTGTTGTGTCGAACTACGGGACTATTCTTGCTGCAGGTTGCTGGTTTGTTTGTGTTTCATAGTACAATATCATGTAATAAGTGTGTTCATAGTATGCTTTCTGTGATGTTGACATGTGTGTGTTTCGTTAGCAGTACGTCTCTGCTTTCTATGCTGTGGCTACATCTCCATTGCTCGCATAGAAAGTGACAAATGGAAGTGTAAGGGTGGATATTTAAAGCCTGGATACTTCCATGTTATGTGTAAGTCTCACGGTGCCAACGGGTAATAGCGCATACATGTCTATGAAGTACCTTTGGATACCATATGCGACCTGTCGTGGACGAAATGTTTATGTTGACTGTTCCATCTACCTATGTGTGACATGGTTTGTGGCCATAGGGTGCCAGCAAGTCTTCCCTGTTCATTGGGTGTTTGCCATGGTGTATTGACATCAATCCTATTAATTCACCGAAGGATGTCTTTCTTTGGTGTCAACGCCATAGTTTGACCATCCTATGTCATTCCCAGCAGACGTGGAGATTGTGCCATTGGTATCTTTACACAGGTGACCCATCTGTTCCACTGTATGGAAGCGCAGGATCCCCATAGATGTGCTGGCACATTGAGTGTTGTGTACGCCGTATCTGCCCAGCGGTCTTGCTTTGAATGGGGAGTGTGTACTGTAGACCGTGATCTGTGTTCCCTGGGTTATGCCTTGCAACAGCTGTGGATTCCCCAGGTTTGCAGCTATGGGTGCCATCTTGGCCGTGACGCTTGTCCATCCATGGGAACTGCCTACTGGACACTAGTATCGGGCTGTCAACATTTCACAGCTGCATTCTCCATTTCCGTGGATGATCGGTATTAGTATTGGCGGAGTAACGATATGTCATGGCCACGTCCCGCACACGGGGCAGGACGACGAATCATCTGCCAATCCACACCGACACCCATATTTGCATACCCACGATCCCATGTCTGGAACCCTCGACAGTACCCCTTGCACACCCTTCATGTGTGCGGAAATGGGATGTGAACGACGTGTATGGACGCAGCAGCCTGGGGAGTCCTATTCATATGTCCTGCATTTCATGGATGGCTGTCATCACCCTTGAAGACGCTTGTGGTGCATATATCTACCTGTGCCGTAGTCACGGCTGTCACCTCTTCCGGTTCACACTATGTTGCCTACACTTACCTAAGGAGTAATTTTGGGTCCTGCAATGGACACCGATGTGCATATGTAAAGTTTAGAACATGTTGGACTGTGTCCATTCGCCAGTGGGTTTGACTGCCGCCGTGATGTTCCCCATTCCCGGATGTCTGTCCGCCTACCCATATTATGTAGTGCTACGTAACCCGTGTCCTTCCACAATTTACCCATAGGGTGTTACTGTAGTCCTGCAGGTTGGCAACTGCTTTAGATAATCCTCACAGGTACCATTGTGAACTATCCGCCACTGTATTGTCAGTATAACACAGCCGGTACATGTAGAACCTATTTATTAATGACAGTATGTCGTTTATGTGTGTAAACGCCATATTTTAGCGATAGTATGACCTTCCTAGTTGGTGTGCCATTAATATGTGTTCCACAGGTCGCAGGTATGTTCCGCAGAGTGGAAGCGGGTGATCCCCACATACTTGATAGCACCTTCGCTGCTGTGTACGCTGGGATTCGCACGGCAGGATGGATGTCTACGGGTGTATCTACTGTTGTTTCCATCTTAATGTCTTGTGTCATGCCCTACTACGGCTGTGTGATTCCACCAGGTTTGCTATTATGGGTGCCATCTTGTCCGTACGTTTGTCCATCCTTGGGAAATGCCTACTGACCACTGTTGTAGGGCTGAGCACATTTCACACATGCCTTTAGAATTACCCTATGGATGCTTTGCATCCTTACTGGGGACTAAGGCACGTCCTGTACCCGCAGCCCTCCCACGGGGCGGGACAATGGATTATCTGCCAAACAACACCGAGCCCCATTTTGCATACCCAGGATACCATGGCTGCAACCCCCCACGGTACGCATGACACATGCTTCATGTGTGCGGAACTGGGATATGGACGCACATGTATGGACACGGCAGTCTGGGGACCTCTGTTCATATGTCCTGCATGTCATGGGCAGGTATCATCAACCTTAAACACGCTGGTGGTGCATATGTCTAGCTGTGCCGTAGTCACGGTTAGTACTTTGATTGGCTGATCCCAGTGGATAACGGAGCAGACGTCGTAATTTTTGGAGTCCTACAATGGACACCGATGTGCATTTGTAAAGTGTAGAACGTGTTTGACTGTCCCCATCTGGCCAGTGGTATTGACTGCCGCTGTATGTTCCCCAATCGTGGATGTCTGCTTGACAACCCATCATTTGTATTACATGGCCTATCTATATCCACGTGCCAGTATGCGGAAATACAGCAAACCTTAAGGCCCTGCCCATCTTCCTAAACGACATCATGGAACATATATCGGCGAAAACAGACACTGTCAAATACGATAGACTCCACAGTGAAAGGATACTGAGCTCTCTCACCTACTAACATGGGGCATCGCCGGAGTACGGAATGCATGACATAGCCGTCCCTTATACACTTCCTTCAGGGTCGGTTTAGAGCAAAATAATCAATAAACCTGCTCATAGTTAGGTGGACAGTGCTCCAAGTCTTGATTATAACGTGACATATACATATCAGTGTTGCATGCCTTACTTCATGGAAACAATAATACGGCAACAATGTGTCAATATATATACAATATTGGTAAATACAATCGTATCCGGACACATAGTTGATAATTGCTGAGAGTGCACCTTAGAATGTAGTGTGTTGATCAGGTTATTGTATATCAATGTGTATAATAGTAGCATTACGATAACAAAGCATGGAATCAATAAGTACTATTTAAGCATATATTTGACAATTATGAATGTAAACGCAGGAGGAGACATCCGTAACCTTCCCTGGTTCCACTGGATCACACACGCACACGCACACCGCATGTCCGGATTGTGGGTTACGCGACGCCGCATTACGCATATCCGTAGTCCGCTTATATATGTTTACAGTGTCTGTGTGGTTACGTGTTTTATGCTACTTGTGACTATTCCGTAACATATGTCTGATCCGTTGACGGACGGTGCAGAAAGCACTTACAGCTTTATATATGTAACAGTCTTTGCAGCATGGACGCTTTACGCATGCACATGTATATGTTCTATAGTCTTCCTCTTTTCCTCTCTTTCCTAACCCCTGCCTCTTCCCTTTATTCATCTTACATTCCCTTTACTACTGTATCCTTCTGAGCTTCAACTGTTATCCATATGGCAAATGCCTTATTGCATAACCTTTATGTACTAGATAAAATGCTTTGAAATTGACCAAACATTATGTATGATATTAAACTGTTTGAGTTCCTTAATGTATGTTGATTTTATTAACAAAATTGATTTATATTTCTAATTTTATTGTATGTCTTTATTAATAATATGTCTGTCTGTCATTATTATGTTATGTGTGGAGCTTTTCTCCCCGGGCCTCTAATGCAAATGGACATATATCCAGCTAGACTAGCCCGGTCATCAAATGTAAAATAAAATAAAATAAAACTAAAATAAATAAAAATAGTCGTAATTCGAACGTGACTGCATTCACGTTTGACGGTTACTGTGACCAGTGCACGTTAGCTGTTCGTTGTCATTAATATGCGTACCCATGGTACCTATGTACATTTACATATCCCCCCCCCCGCACACACGCACGTCACAGGCATCCATTCTCCTGCTGGGAAAGGTGCGGTACTGCATGTTGAACATTCCTAATTCCCTCGCCATGGCCCAGGATGCATATGTCGCCACCGCAGGGCTGTTCAGATGACAGCTGCTTATATCCCATACGCATACAGGCCTTCGATTGTCAGGGTGTTGCTGTGGTGCTTTGGGTTTGGTCTTGGCCGCCCACTGTACGGACTGCCCTGACCCTGTACGAATGTTAGATGAGTCACATGGGCACGCTTTGTCCGTGTCCATGGTACCATGTCACGCCCCCAATTATTCAGAATCGCAGCGCCGATTGGCCGGTGTACCCGCTGTAGATGTCGTTATACTAATTGCACACGGTCTGCTCGAAATAACCAATTTCCATTACTAACCCTCCGTGATGTATGGCCTGTGTCGCAATATTACAAGGGTTTAACATTGCGTGATCGACTTTCACTGAGCCACAGACATGTCCGCTGCTTTGTTTGGACCGGTTCCGCTGTGCTACACACATTTAACATGGCGTAACAGGTTGAACAGCTCAGACACGAGGACATCGGGTTGTCCGTCGCTGTCTATTATTGAATGTCTCTGTGGAGTTTGTTTCACAAAGCGAGACAATGTCGGCATTGTTAACGGGCATCACGCTCACTACGTCCGCACTGCCGCTGGTGACGATGTCTGCCTTTGGCCGCTTAACAGGCATTATGCTTTGCCATTATGTCTGGGGATATATGGTTTCCTTACATAGATGATGTGCCATACTAGCAATGACCCTAGCAATGACCCGCGTCTGGGTGTGGGTACTGCTGTATTACCCACGGGAAGAGTGGCCTTACGGTAAGTGGTGACCTAGGCAGAAGTTGCCACCGATACATCACCCGCTACCCCCCTCCTGGTCTACCTACACCAAATAGAGTCTGGAAAGGTGCCCCGAGTAGAGCAACACCCTAGGCGGCTACCTACTTGGCCTATGCCTAAGGCCGGCTATGTGTGTGGTCCCTTGGGCATCGGACTCGAACGTACACGCCTGCCGTGGGTATGTCCAGCATTACCCACATCCAGCCCCAAGGCAGTCAACACAGCATCCATGGCTCCACATGGTGTCCCAGCTGTGTACTCCAGGAACTCTAACTCACACTTAGGACAGCTGTTTAATCTTAGCCTCACCTCAGGATACGTACCTGAGTAGTAGCACAGGGTGACTGTAGTCACACTCCACATAGATGGTGCCTCCACTGACCCTGGTTATTACCATACCATTAGTTTGACAAGCCTTATCTGCAAAGCCATGGAGATGGATCATAATGGGACACATAGATAAAGACATAGGGGACCTGCATACTTTGGATACAACCCAGTTTAGCTTGGTCAGAGTCAGATCATGCCCTTTACACGTGTTTCACTTTGTAGACTCAGTCACCAAGGCCATTGCTGAGGGTAAAGCAGTCCATACAGCCTACCTCAACCCAGCAGAGGCCTTCGACACAATACCCCCTCGGGTATACTTGATAAACCCGACATCTTGAATGTAAATCCATACATCGCCATATGGGTTGCAAACGGGCTAAGTCACAGAACACACATGGCCATAGTTGCTGGTGCCATGTCATACTCACAGCCAGTCACAGGTGGTGTCCCATGGGGCTCAGTCCTGGGTCCACTATTTCCAGCATCTACGCTTCCAATGTACACGCATACACAGGGGGTTATGGTGACAATGTTTGCAGATGACTGCAAACCGGTGCCAAAGTCAGACACACATCTGACACAGATATCCTTCAGGAGTGCCTCACAGATGTGGATAAGTGGTACCAGAGACATGTCCTACAGCTAAATGCCAGGAAATGCATAGGCATACCCTTCGGGAAGAACAAGGTTACCCCGAGCTACCATATAGGTGGCAATCCACTGAGCACAGAGGGGGTTACCAGTGATTTGGGGACATGTGTTGTTGTTCACCGCTCGTAGACACACATGTTGCTAACATAGTTAGGTAGACCTTCCACATTGCCCACATCATCATGAAGGGATTCACATCAAGATCACGGGAGGTCATTGTCCCCTTGTACTCATCGCCCAATAGACCTATGATTGGGTACAATGCCCCGTTCAGAATGTATCTGACCCAACACCTGCAGCAGCTGGAAAGGCACCAACAGTTCTTCGACAAACAGATGCAGGGTCTCAGGTATATGTGCTATACTGACCGACTGAAAGAATTCCAGCTGTATACAGTTGCATACCACTTGCCCAGAGGTGACCCGTGCCTGGCATACACGGCTATGTCGAACCCAGATCTGATGACTATGCTTCACGAAATAAGTTAGATCCTCAGAACCACAAGGGCAGCTGACGCACACCTTGACACTGTCATTAATCGAACGTGTTGTTGGGACGGATTCATCACCCAGACACTCACTATGCTGTGGAACAACATCCCAGTACATGTGAGGGCAAGCACCTCGCTGGCCTTGTGTTAGTATTTACACATGGATGACTGAGTTGATTTATTTAAGTAACCTTCTAACTGAATATTTACATTAGCACATTGTGAATGTTTACATTTCGTTGGTCTATTTTACAGTAGTCATAATCATACGGTTTATGTGTATATATTATGGTTCATTTATATTACTAGGTGTCTGCAGTTCTGTTAATATATTGGCACAATCCGTAGGACATATATATGTATCTTACACAGTCAGACATTTGGAAAACATTTTATGTTGGTTCATGTTTCATATATGTACATATATTTATATTTTCCGATGAAGACTGTACCTTTCAAAGCAATGTCTGATGTCCTCACTGTGTGGGATCTGCAACGCAAGTGAGGTTTGTTCGCTTGTCTGCCTTTAAGGCATGTAATTAGTACCCAGCACATGTAATGTACTGACCAATTAATGCTTGTAATTGTAGTAGGTTGGACTGCATTCTATGTAGTCTGAATTAGTCTGCTGATGAATCAGACGGCGGGCTCCAATAGACTATGGTGACTGCCTTTAATTTTTGGTGTGCTCTGGCTGGTCACTGACGGTCCCTACAGTACCTCGCCTTTGCTTTAGACTTCATCAGCCGGTTGTCTGTGTTTGTTGTATGGGGAATGTCAACTGTAGTCCCTATGTGTATGACTTGTGTAATGCCTTACTACGGCACTGTAATTCCACCGGTTTGCAGTTATGGGTGCCATCTTAGTCATACGCTTGTCCATCCATGTGAATTGCCTACTATACACTGGTATAGGGCTGTACACATTTCACACCTGCATTTTGCATTCCCGCAGTATGGTGTGCATTAATAGCGGAGAGTGACGATGTGTTACGCGACACGCCCCTCCCACGGGCGGACAAAGGATTGCCTGCTAAACAACACCGAGGCCAGATTCTACATACCCAGACTCCCTTGACTGCAACAGTGCACAGTACCCATTACACATCCTTCATGTGTGCTGGACTGTGATGTGGACGCAGCTGAATGGACCCGATACCCTGGGTATTTCTATGCATGTGTGCTGCAGTTCATGGACAGCTATCATCAACATTGAACACGCTTGCGTGCATATGTGTACCTGTGACGTGGTGACGACAATTAGATCACATGAGTAATGCAGGAAGCTAGCAGGCATTCTCTGAACAGAATTTTGGGTCCTACAATGGACACCGATGTGCATATGTCAAGTTAGATGTTGCTGGACTGTGTCCACCTGCCCAGTGCTTTTCACTGCTGGTGTATGTTCCCAATCGCGATGTCTGTTTGACTACCCATTCCACATGGTGCTACATAACCAGCTGATTTAGTACTGTGAACAAATTACATACATCCAAAGATGCTGGTTAGCAACTGCTTCATATAAACCTCAGACATCCCAATGGGACATATCCGCCACTATATTTCCAATATAACACCACCGAACATGCTGCTTACCCATGCATTCATTTAACCATGTTGTCTTCATAGGTGGGAAAGCCATAGTTTACATATCCTACTTGACGCTGTGTGTGTGCCATTAGTATGTGTTCCACAGGTCGCACATCTGTTCCGCTGTACGGAAGTGAGTGCTCCTCAGTCTGTTGCTGGCAGATTGAGTGCTGTGTACGCCGGTGTTGGCACGACGGTCCTGCTTTGTATGTGGAATGTCAACTGTAGTCCCTATGTGTATTTCCTGTGTTATGCCTTCCCGCGGCTATGTCATTTACCCGGGTTTGCAGTTGTGGGTGCCATTCTGGCCATACGGGTGTCCATCCATGACAATTGCCTACTGGACACTAGTATAGGGCTGTACACATTACACACCTACATTTAGCATTCTCCGGAGTATGGTTTGCATTATTAGCGGAGAGTAAGGCAGGTGATACGCGACACATCCTCCCACGGGCGGAGAAAGGATTGCCTGCGAACAACACCGAGCACAGAGTCTACATACCCAGAATCCCTTGACTGCAACAATTGACAGTACCCATTACACATCCGCCATGTGTGCGGACTGTGATGTGGACGCAGTTCTATGGACCCGTACCCTGGGTATTCCTGTGCATCTGTGCTGCATGACATGGACAGCTATCAGCAACATTAAACACGCTATGTGCATATGTGTACCTGTGACTACAATGAGTTCCGTTAGTTGATTAAATAAGGCGGAAGAGCTGTCTTTAGACAAATTTTTGGGTCCTACAATGGACACCACTGTGCATATGTAAAGTGTAGAGCTTGTCGGACTGTGTCCTTGTGAGCACTGGGTTTCACTGATACTGTGTGTTCAGGAATCGCTGATGTCTGTTTGACCACCCATTCCACATGGTGCTACATAACCAGGTGATTTAGTACTGTGGACAAATGACATACATCCAATGATGCTGGTTAGCAAATGCTCCATATAAACCGCAGACGCCCCACTGGGCCATGTCCCCCACTGTATTTCCAATATAACACCACCGGAACATGTTGATTACCTATGTATTCATTTAACCATGTTGTCTTCATAGGTGGGAATGCCATAGTTTACATATCCTACTTGACGTTGTGTGTGTGCCATTAGTATGTGTTCCACAGGTCGCACATCTGTTCCGCTGTACGGTAGCGGTGCTCCTCAGTCTGTTGCTGGCAGATTGAGTGCTGTGTACGCCGGTGTTGGCACGACGGTCCTGCTTTGTATGTGGAATGTCAACTGTAGTCCCTATGTGTATTTCCTGTGTTATGCCTTCCCGCGGCTATGTCATTTACCCGGTTTGCAGTTGTAGGTGCCATCCTGGCCATACGGGTGTCCATCCATGACAATTGCCTACTGGACACTAGTATAGGGCTGTACACATTCCACACCTACATTTAGCATTCTCCGGAGTATGGTTTGCATTATTAGCGGAGAGTAAGGCAGGTGCTACGCGACACATCCTCCCACGGGCGGAGAAAGGATTGCCTGCGAAACAACACCGAAAGCACAGCGCCTACATACCCAGAATCCCTTGACTGCAACAATTGACAGTACCCATTACACATCCGCCATGTGTGCGGAACTGTGATGTGGACGCAGTTCTATGGACCCGTACCCTGGGTATTTCTGTGCATCTGTGCTGCATTACATGGACAGCTATCAGCAACATTAAACACGCTTGTGTACCTGTGACGACAATGATTTCAGGTACGCATTGAAATAAGAAATTATTCGATTCTTTCCACAATTTTGGGTCCTACAATGGACACCACTGTGCATATGTAAAGTGTAGAGCTTGTCGGACTGTGTCCTTGTGAGCAGTGGGTTTCACTGATGCTGTGTGTTCAGCAATCGTGTATGTGTGCTTGACTACCCATACTGTGTTGTGCTACAGGAACCATGTCTTCCGACACCAGAAACCAATGCTATACATCCAATGTTGCAGGTTAACAACCACTTTCATACCATACCCAGAGGTCACGATTGGGAGGTATTGCCACTTTATTATCGGAACAACACCCCCAGACTGTGTACATCATGGGAACTTTAGGCCAGTCTTACCGCCATTTCCAATTGTAATTGGCAGACACATGTCAATACATGTATGATAACACATATTGTCATGCAGAAGTTGATCTATGTTATTTGGACATTGGCTTCTGCTTTTGGCATCCGCTGCTGTGAGTGTTGCCAGTTACCATACACATTGCTTCCTCACTGGCAGTCTACACAATACTGCGCAGTACTGTGGTCTCCTTTAAGGACCCTGAGCCAGTGGTCGATGGTACGGCAGCCACTGCATCAATCACATTTGCCATCTACCAGTACCTACAGGACTGCATGAGCCAGTCATTCACTTACCCAACTGTGGTTCACTGTACCAATGCCAAGCATCCAGTGTGGTGTACCCCAGCCATACACAAAATGTACAACACGAGGAGGTGGCTACTACAAGGTGGAGCAGACACCTTGTGAGGTGTGACACCCTTGGTCATCATATGTGTAGACTTACACACTGTCATGAAATAGTCCAGGGCACATTCCACAGATATACCTACATGGACCTGGCTAACAATCATACCACCTTCAGTTGCTATGCTGGACACCTGGGAGCTCAGTCCCACATATGCTCTGACTGGGTTCACATAGAGGTGGGGTTTACTCAACATACACACATTGCCAACATACAGGCTGACAAGTCCAGTGAGGACATCTCCACACCCTCCCCACACATGAGGTGATGTGTGTACCACAGGTTTGTGGTCACCAAATGTTCTGTGACACACAGGTGGGACATGCTCTCTCCAGGGTAGTGGACATAGCATCGATGAGACCAGCTGGTGACCCCGCTGTGTACTCCACTATCTCGGTTATGAATTGGACACACAGTTAGGACAGCTATTTCTTTGTAGCCTCACCTCAGGTAGGGTACCCAGGTTGTGTCACATGGCAACTGTAGTCCCACGTCAGAAGGCCAATACCTCCACTGAGGCTGGTTATTCCTGTCCCATTACCCTGAGGAGACCTATCTGCAAAGACATGGGGAGGGATCATACTGTGGCTCGTACATGACTGCATAGGGGACATACTTACTTTGCCTCACACACGGTTTGTCTTGTTCAGGGGCGGTTCATGCCTTTAAAGCATGGTTGACATTTTCAGGACAGTCGCCGAGGCCACTGATGGGGGTGTTGCAGTCCATACAGCCTACCTCGACCTGGCAAAGCCCTTCATCACATTACCCCTCAGGTATCGCTGATAAACCCATTGGCTGGGATGTGAACACGCACATCACAGAATGTGTTGTAAACTGTCTATGTGACACAACCCACACGGTCATAGTTGCTGGCAGCATATCAGACCTACTGCCTGTCAGAAGTGGTGTCCCATGGGGCCCTTCCATGTGTGCACTCCTGTCATACACCTACATCTTCACGGTACAGGCACACACAGGGGTGCTATGGGCAACAGTGTTTGTAGATGACTGCAAAACAGGTGCCATAGTGGGACAGACATCTGACACATATATCCTTCGAAGGCGCCTCCCAGATATGCATATCTGCTGTCAGGGACATGTCCCACAGCTAAATGCAACGCCATGCAACATCATACCTGTGGAGAAGTACTAGGTCACCCCTGTCCAGCATATAGGTGGCTGTCCACTCAGCACAGGGGTGATTACCAGGAATCAGGGGACAGTGTTGAATGGTCACCATTCATTCCACACACACGCTGCTATCGTGGTTGTGTGGGTCTTCTACATTGCCCACCTGTTGGTGCAGGGATTCACATCTACATCAGGCTAGGTCATTGTTCCCTTGTACCCATTACGTGTTACACCTATGATCTACTACATTGCCCCATTCAGACTGTATCTGACCATACACCTACAGCAGCTGTGAAGCCCACATAGGTTGATCGTTGTACAGATGCAGGATGACACCATTTTGTGTAATGCTGCCCCACATGTAGGACACCTGCCACATCACGTCACATACCTGCTGTTTGTTGTTGGCCTGTGCCTGACATACAAGGCCATGTCAACCCATATGTCATGTGTATGCTTCACCTACTGTATCCGCATCCCTCAGAATCACTAGGGCAGGTGACATTTACCTTGTCACGGTCATTCATGGATGTGTTTGGGTGACACATATATCACCCAGACAATCATTATGCTGTGGATCTACATCACAGTACATGTGAGACAGACATCCTTCCTAGCCTTGTTCGCAGCTATGTTGTCCATTGGATGGAGGATTGCAGGTATAGGCCAGGGATTACATCATTATCACTGCTTGACGGAGATACAGCAATATCATGGGTATTTCATCTGAAGCACAGAAGGTTGGCAAAGTCATCCTAACTATGGTGTAGTATTATGGCTGGGCCTGGGACGATGGCCTACCCTGTACCTATGGACGGTGAACCTATATTCATAGTTTGTCACATGTACAATTGTCTATCCACTATAGTCTTTCGCCACTGTATATTTCTGTGGCACATGATTGTCCTCTGTATTACATGCAGGTATGCTGTGTACATTGCACATACGCCACAGTTGATGACAGTGTATCTGTGTCCCTAACACTGTGATACTGAGGACTACCACACATCCTTCACAGCATTCCATGCATATGTCCATTCTATTCTTCTTTGGCCTATGGGGGGGTGTTAAGGCAAACATTACTCAAGTCCCTGTTTGTGCATGCTTCATGTTGGTGTTTGACCAGGCCCGCTGCAGTCATGTGTTGGACAGTAGTGTGTCTGTGTGTTTGCCATGTGTTTTTATTGCCAGTACATCTGTGGGAGGTGTAGTTGGCACATGTTCCTCTTTGCAGGGACACCCATCCTGGTGTTTGTGTCATGCATCTGCACTTGGCACGTGCCATATGTCCTGTACTATTCCCACAGTCGTGTATGCCTTCATGCACTACTACTGCATGTTACTGGCTGTGTGTATGTGGTACACATGGACATTGTGATGTTTGTCTTGACCTATTCCAATGCTAGAACGTAAACATCTGTCAATTAAGTCTTTTAAATCAAACTGTAACACTCATTCGTATTTTCAACATGACACTCATTAACACAGGAAGCTGGGATTAATAACATTTTATTACTGTGCAGCAGGAGGCAAAGGAGTATGCAGTCAAAGTTTAGACATTTGTTCAACTCTATACATGTTACATCTGTATGAGCATTCTGTATACTATCATCTTTTGCACACATTAATGATGTTGTCAGTCACGAGGCATTTACATTGCTAGAGTACAGAACATTGTATTCCTACAACAGTGCTCAGGTAATGCTTATTACATGTTTTCCCATGAGGATAGCCCAACCTTGCGAGACACATATTCAGTTAGACTGTACTTTGGTAAGTTCTGCTCTGACACGGTTCCAACACTGTTCATATTCAGTCCTCACCCGTGTCATACTAGGTTCCTGTGTCTCTCTGCTGAGCAGCTGTACTCTGTGTTACAGCTCACAAGCCTATCCTCCTCAGTAGAAGGATGACAGATATACCTGTACATACATGTATTATTCTGTAACCGAGCAGATGACTAATGCTGACTGACATACACCTGCTGCACTGGTTACTGCTAGGGTTAGGGTTCAATCACACTGCAGCTACACTACAAGCAATTACATGCATGAGAAGCTGTACTGCTATATTGTCAGGTAGAATAATATGCATTATACACTATTAGCTTCTAAAGTTGCACGTCATATTATGTTTAAATATGCATTTTGCTAACATTCTCCCTCCTTTGATTGCTTCTACTCTATCCAGAGACATATACAACATTATTTCATTCCCTGGCGACTTCCTCTGTGGAACGCTTAACTAGGCAGGTAATTTGATGTACATTGCAAGTAGGATTGCATTTTCTATTGACAAATACCACTACAGGTCTTGATCCATAGTCTCGGTACAGGTATGTTGCCAGAGTCCCTGACTAATACTTACATGCACAGTATCCCGCACTAGACACATGCTCCCAATATGAGCAGAACAACACAAATGGCATTCATGATATTCAGTATGACTGACCCCATCCACCCAATGGTTTGTGGAAATGGTTCGGCAGTGGGTTTGGGCCTGTTTCCGCCATGGATGACACCTGCTATATTACCTGTAGGTGGGCGTTGCTTTTGGTCTCTTCATGTGGTAGTTGGACACAGCGATCTTCTTCAGTAAGCGCCAAGACGCACTCAATTCTCAGCGCCACGGTGCAGTCGCGGCACTATTACATTTTGTGACACAACAGTTCTCATTGCATCCAGTTCATCAGTCACATGTTCAGGAGCGGAAGTCACATTCATCCTTCCTCCGACAGTTTTGATAACTTCCTCTGTTCCCTGATTGCTTTCACTACTCCAGAAGCTGGGGTGTTCCAGCCCAGGTTGTGACGCTGTCACTGAAGTCCATATGAATCGGTATTCCTTTATCTCTTGCAGAGGACTGACATGTCAGAACAGCTTCCATTTCACCCACTGGATTAGTAGGTTTCCGACTGTGTTCCCAGTTCTTCGAGCTATATGTGTTATAGTTCGCTTCGCACCCACAGGCAATTGTACAGTATGTCATGTGACTGGAGCCAGATAACCCAAATAACAACTGCCGGACCAATTCCCAGGTAACCATTGCTATGCTTATTTCCCACAAACAACATAACTATATTCTACTTTATTACTGATGCGGGTTACCTCTGCATGTAACAAATTCCTGTCTCTAACAGAGTACTGTTTATACAATTCAGGATGTTTCTGCACATCCTTCAACATTGTTCTCATGATGTTTCAATACAAATTAGGAATGGTGCTACAAGTAGTACTGTGATCTTTGGCTGTTATATGACATTCGTAAGACACAGTTATGTTACAAATACTCCCACCAACTGCAACTGTACCATGTTTATGATAACATACAATTCCTTTTGTGTAACAGGTAAGTACATTGCCACGTTGTCCTGTGATCTCACAGAACCTGTATCAAAGTGTAGATATTCACAAGTCTCAATCTATCCCCAAGGGGACCACATGCATCGGAAGTCCTCCATATGATGTAGGTATGGCAGTACAAACACAGCAATTTAAAGTGTTCCTGGTCTCTATATGCACACGCATCATGCCTAGGTATCTGTTGAGGTGTGGAAGACACTCTGTGGCCAGTTCATCACGTATCAGTATTTGTATCCGTGTAGTTATATGCAGGTGAGGTCCCGAATATTGTAACGTAAAACACAAACATGGTTAATAGGTGTATAATCATTAGGACAGCAAACATAAATGTCTTTGGGGTTGCTTTGTATTGTTATACAGTCTTCGCCGGGTGATTCGGCTCTTTGGTATATCAGCTACAAGATGTCAATCAGACTTGATATCCTTTACCAGTTTGAGAAATGTGAGGTGGACCCAGGACAACCTCTCTGCAAACTTTACTGCGGTAGGCGCTGCCAACAGTACCCGTACAGACATTCGCACTGTCCACTTGGCAATAATGTTCTTTGGATAACAGTGACATACACACAGGATACTGGTGTCAGCTATGCTTCCGCCTTCGCTTGCTCTTATCTGTAACAGACTTTAACTGAGGAACAGTGTTACTAGTTAACAATCCTCTCATGTCACCTACTACTGAGTCATCGACCGCTCTGCAGGCATGACAGCTTTCCACTCTGGCACATGATATGCCATTCCACATACTACTCAAGTGGGTGCAGCACTTTACATTTGGAACTGTTGTCATGCTCAGCAATGCTAGAGGTAGACAGTTCATGTAACTCGCCTGGATGTCACCCACCCAACTCCTCTACTTATTTCTCGATCCCATTCTGCGCGGCAGCAGTCGTGTTGAGTGTGGGTTGTACATGCAATTGACATTCATGGTAATACAAGTAATCCCCAGGTAGCGTGATTGTCTGGTTAACTACATGTGTTCTATTGTCACTGTAGCTTCTTTACAGCATGCCAGATCTATGGATACTTAATTTTACTGGCACCTTTGCCACTGCTGCTGCATCCGGATTACTGGTTGGGAATGCTTCTACCCATTTTGATTATCTATATGTGTAATCGCTAAACAGTCTTTGTTCCCTTCACATTTATGCAGATGTATGAATTCCATACAAATAGCACGGAACGGTTAGGGTGGTGTAGGTCAACTCACTCCCTTCGGTTTAAATACTCCCTGTGCATGATATCTACGGCAAACGTGACACGCTGCTCATGAGGTTTGTATGTGGTTCGTAATTCCGCATGTTAGGGTATTCTGTTAACCAAATGTACCATCCCCTGTTGAGACATGTCTGTACCCATGGCTCCACAAAGCCGCATATCTGAATATATTAGACGTTAATATTGGCTTTCTCACTGTGGATATGTGCAGTCCGTGTTCAAGGATTGCTCCTCGCCATAACCACGTCGGCTTTTCTGCTTTCGTAGTTGCTGTTTGCATTGTTTGTACAGTTTCTACATCTAAACAGTCTGAGGTTTGTCATTCCTCATTCACACAGACACTTTCCAACTGTGACGCTGCTTGTTTTGCAGGTGCATGAGCTCATGCCTCAACTTTCCTACTGTTATCCTGTTGCATTCTATGCCCTGCACATTTACAATTACCTACTTCAGTGGGTAACTGCATGTAGTGTAATGCATTCAGGTTCAGATGCGCATGCTTAATCGGTTTACCGTGGATGTTATCATTCCCCTATTCTTCCACTGCTGCTCATAAACATGCACTGCACAGACAACAGAATGACTATCGGGACATATGTCCACACATCATTTTTCCGCTACAGTACAAGCACGTGTTAAAGCTATCTATTCTGCTGCTTGAGCAGACACGATATGTTGCTGGGTCTGGCCGCCTACAATGTCATTACCAATACCTACTGCATAAACTTCTCCATTCACTCCTGTAGGACTCTGTCTACATGATCCGTACACATTAACTGTCACCTCTGCATCATCTAAGGGTATATCAGTGTTATCATGTCTGTGTGTAGTTATTTAAGCCATTTCATATAGGCTACTGTGTGATGTACCATACACAGGTGTCAGACGTGACGCTGATAGGTTTCATGTTGTACAACGCTCAATCACCATGTGAGGTTGACTCAGTGGTATGGTCAGACATGACACATGTGTAGCAC
Source organism: Protopterus annectens (assembly GCF_019279795.1). Classification (NCBI taxonomy): domain Eukaryota; kingdom Metazoa; phylum Chordata; order Ceratodontiformes; family Protopteridae; genus Protopterus; species Protopterus annectens. The sequence continues at coordinate 972,096,128 of NC_056745.1, read as the reverse complement.
GAGTCAGGAATTCTATCTTCTCTTGCAGCAGATTGATGGCAACTGCATGACACATTCTCACAGTGAGAGGGTGGTCTAGTAACATTACGGCCGGGCCTGTACTGCCATGGGTGCTACAACAACTGCCTGTACACAATGTGGCAGTGACCATGCCACAGTGTCCAACTGCAATGAGTAGTCATCTATTTGGCGCTGCTTACTTCCCTGTTGTTGCATCAAGACTGACGCCATATATCTCCGCTTACAATCTACGGTCTGACAACATGTGTTATGATTATTCACGAGACCTACTACAGCTGTTAAGGCTATCAATCGCTCTAGTCTGCATAACGCTGTTTCTGCTACTGTAATCCGTGTACTATGTGTTGTGCTGCCATGGGTGTATTAAAGGTTAAGGCAAACAAGACAGCGGATTCCACAGCATTGTTTGGTATCCAGATTTAACATGTGTTAGTCGGCCCAGACACGACATCATTCCCTTCTTGTTAGTTGGCTTGGGTGCTTATTATATTGCTACCTTCCTATCGACATGTGATGTTCTACCCTACTTGGATACCAGATATGCCATGTAATTGACCTGTATTCTCTGTATTTGCAATTTATGCTTGCTTACTTTATGTCCCTGTTCTGCTGATTATCTCAATAATGCTATTGTATCTTCCATACATTGCTGCTGGGTAGGGGCCGCAAGCAGAATATCATCCAATTAAAGTGGAGCTTGACTGGCCCCGGTGGAGTTGACACCGAATGTAGCTCGCCATCCCCTGTGAGAATATCGCTGTACTTTCACAGTAGCCCCGCTGATAGCCGGGTATGGCTGTATCTGTCACCCTGACTGTACAAGCAAAGCAATACGAACTATGTGGATGTATAGGTATTGCAAAGTAAGCATAGCTTATATGTACCACGGTAAGATACTTCTGTGGCATGTTCATAGCATTGAATATAGTGTGTGGGTCTGGCACCAACGCTACCCTAAGTATTCTTACATTATTTACAGCTTATACATACTGTACCATCCACCATTCCCTTTGGTTTCCGGTCAGGAGATACAGGGTATTGCATGGTGAATAGCGGTTACTTTGTGGATGGGGAATTCTCTCTGACTTTGCAGATATCTTCTGGTGTCCACGGTCTATACGCCACGGGGTTGGGTCCTGGCCTTCCTGTCCTGCATGATGGTTCGGTACTTCAATTAATTGACAGATATCCTCACTCTGTTTTAGTACTGTGTTCTTACCGGGTGTCCCTAGGTATGTTACGTGTTCGGGATGTGGTTTCAATAGCTTCTATTACATTTGTTCGTTGTGCTACCTCTGTTGCCACAGGATAACGTGTGGGGACTAGCCTGCCCTCCGCTTTAATATCCTGCATGTGGTATCTGAGGTGGTAGGGTGTTGTGGGGCGGTCGGTACTACTGTATTATGATCTTCTCTGTGTACGCATGATGCTTAGCCATTTGTAGTGTTCTATTCCCTTCGTACACTACCTCAGTCCACCGATGTGCATGACGGATACCCAATTGTCGCTGTTTTGTCGCCTGCACATCTTAGGGCTGCCACCTTTACAATGCACAATGTGGGACATTAGTGTTCGAACGGTAATTTGCCTGAAAATGCATACCCACGGCCAGTACATAGGACAGGTATTCACGATTTGCCCAGTGAGCCACCAATTGTTGTAGCATTTCAGTTGCTTATTCTGTTTATTATTATATTTTGCTGTTCCACATACAAATTTACTGTTTTACGCTACCATCTTGATATATATCTGGGAAATGTTTGTCCTGAGATATCAGGACATTTGACATTTGTTCGGTTTATTTACAGGACACGACTGGCCAGAGAGGGCATATCCCTCTCAGGGTGGAACAGGTGTTTACCTTGGAACATATGCATCAAATTTTCAGGGATTACAATGTTTCAGTAACGATATGTTGCCTAATATACCATCAATGTCATATTTATTACCCCATTTTGCTGCGTAACTCACAATTATGTGCTCTCTGCGATTGCATATTCTTCACATCACCCGTCAAACGCGGATCACATGATCTGTTGCTTCGATAATCTCCCATATCCTCTACACGACTGCCACGCACTTCTGTCATAACACGTGTGTCTCCTTCCCTGTATCCACTGTAGTGTCTACAATCACTATTTACTCTGCTGTGTGTTCCCCTGACCTATGTTCAGATTTAACAGTATGTGGGTAGGTCTTCGACCCGATATCACTACTGTTAACAGAAACACAATGTAGTCTGGTCCCTGATCTACAATAGACACAAAAAGGCAGACACTCCTTACCTGGGCCTCCTGTTTAAGGCTTGGGATCCAGTTTTCCGCTTTTCAGCCACAGATCAGACAGTAAACAGCCTCTTTACACACAACAATTCAGTCGGAGGTCTTTTCATTCAAGAAGAACCATTTATGCATATTCTCCAGCGTATATGTCTAACCAGCCATGCACTCTGACCTGTAGCTTACCAAGGGAATTCCGGATTACAAGGATCACGATGTGAAATAAGTTGTTACAACCAGACTGTAGTTATCAGTAGGCTTTTCTAAGTGACAGCCGATAACACAGGAGGCTCGGGTTCGGAAAGTTTTAGTAGTGTACACAGGCAGGCTAAATAATGTACAGTCCAAGTATGAGAGTTTTGTCTGACTCTATACAGTAAGCAGTTTCTTTATATAGTGTTTACAATCAGCTTTTGCCCACCTTACTGACGTGGTCGGTCACAGGGCATTTCCATCACTATGGTCCGCAATAGTCTATACATACGGGTGCTGGGCTCGTGCTTTTAAATTGTTTTCTCATGGGAATAACACAGCCTTGCAAGGCACCTTGTACATTACAGTATCCTTTTGTGATTGTAGCTGTTTCAAGGACCCTAGACTGTTACGATACAGTGGACAGTTAATTTCTTAATACGTTGCTTTGTCTCTCTGGTAGGAGTTGTACTGCTATCTTCCATTGAGCTCACAAGGCCATCCTCCTCTGGGGAAGGAGTGCTGTTATGCATGTACATACATTTATTGTTCTGTAACCCAGCAAATAATTAATGATGACAGACATGAGCCTGCTGTCCTGCTTACTGCCAGGTTCAGAATTCCATCACAGTACAGCTTAGCTTCACCAATTACATGCAGGCTTAGTTCTACTGCCATATTGTACGGTACAATTCAATACATTATATAGTATTTAGAGTGTAAACTGGAACTTCATATGTGTTTCTATATATTTTACTTAACAACATCCATCCAGCCAGATGCATGTTGATCCATCCTTTACCTTGACCGAGAGTATTTGTCCGTGCAGCCACGCTTAATCTCCACATGTGATGTCCCAGTTTCCCTTCTTTGCCTGTAGCACCCTGTTAGGACGCCCTGTGTGGTAGGCACCTGTTCCGCTTATATGTGATCGACTTCACTGCAAAGATAATCATCGATGCGGTGGTCAAACGACCCGACTTGTCTACATGTGTACACCTATGTGCACCGTGGTCGTATGCAAACCTAGATGGTTTGGACGGGTACATACTACATGCCGGATGTACACATTCTGCTGTCACATTCACATGCAGCCATTTACATATCTGTACCTGCGTGGGTTGGTGACATGTGGGTAATGTGATTTGCCCGCTGGCATTGCCTAACACAAACTTCTTACCACAGTTCAGGTATGCACATTGTGTGTGGTTGTATAGCTGCACACGGATGCTAGCAGGTTTGGGTGCAGGGGTATACATGGGTGTGACTGACATGTACAATGAGGCTATTGTGTAGTACATCCGAATGCATGGGTTCTGCTTCTGGATATTACACTTCATCATACACCATCCAGTGTATGCAACAGAGACGTTGCTGGGTCTGGGATATGTTGCTATGCACATGTTTGCCTGTGTTTGAGGTATCTTGCTTCCTTACTGTTGTTATGTCAGCACAGCTACCCGGCTATGTACTGTCACTACTGCTTGTGACCATTATGGTTGGCACCTTTTCCAATGCCCATAGTGGGGCATGTTATGTGGACACTTCGAATTTGCAGGACTACACATACCCAGGGCTAGTGCAGTTGACAGAACTTCACTTGTTTGCCATACTATGAGCTTATTCTGTAAGCGGTTGGGTTCCTTATTTCTTTTCTTATGCCATGTCTGTGTTCCATATCGTAATGTATATCTTTTATGCTACTATTTACATATATATTGCGGAATTTGCGTGGCAGGGGATCGGGGTCATTTTCCATTTTACGATTGTTGCAGGGACACGACTGTCCAATCAGGGACTGTCCATGGCACATTGGGACAGCAGGTAACCCTGGTGACCATGCCCATGTCGCTGCTGGGGTTTCCACCTTTTCCATTTTCCGATCTGGGATATTCCCGACTCACATCTGACTTTACAGGCCGACACATACAAACGGTCACTATATAGCATAGAAATTCACTTGTTTGCCTAAATAATTTGCTTATTATTGTGGCAATTTCCTTGCTTATTCTGTTTATTGTGTCATTTAGGTATTTCTGTTACAGAAATAACCAATTCATGCTACCATTACATTACATACGGATATCATTGTGTCCTACAATCGTAGCACATCAGCCATTTCTAATACGCTTTTCGGGACACAACTGTCCATGGAGAGACTGCCCCAACCAAAGTGGGACAGGTGGTGACCTTAGTCGCTGCTCCTATGTCGGTGCGGCCGCTGACATGCGGCTGTACACCTTCTCTGAGTGTAAACACTGACAGTGCATTGCGGGACTAAGGCGGTCTTATGCGTATCCTTTGCTCCTTGGACGGGTACACTTATGCCTTCGTGGCTTCTATTTGCTTCTCCGCTAATTTGGAACGGGACTATGTTGCATACTGTACGGCGCTTCATTCTGCACGGACCTGGCTGCTGCCATTACTATTGTGGGCGGACCGTGGCTGTCAGCACATTAGGTTGCTCACCTCATGCCGGGCTTAGACACGCCCAGACGATCCTACCTGGGCTCGCTCACGTACACTACGCACGTGTCTGTGATTCCGGTGCACTCTCATTAATATGTATATGGCGCTACTGCGCCGGATATTCCATGCACCGCCGGCGCAGGCCTTACGCCGGCCTTGCGCCGAGCTTCATGAATCCCAGGGTATCTTTTTTCAAGTGTTTTTATTAACAATTTTTAATAATGCAATACAAAATGATAACAGACAATGCATAACCAAAACAATGAAAGTAATATAGACTTATAAACAACAAATAACTATTTACAAATATGCCTTATGTCCAACAAAATAGATAAATTAGTATAGATTAAGCTAGAAGGATATCAAATAAATTATCTCAATATTCAGTAAAGTGTGTAGTAAATCTTTGGGTATATTTCAGATATTTGTGGGCAAGTAAGTGTTTGGTAGCAAGTTGTTTAAGTCCATCCCAAGTGAGTAGAGTTCTATACTTCCAGTTAAGGGTGATATAATATTTGACAAGGGAAAAGAGTATTATTAAAATAAGAGTCTGAAGTCTGGATAATCCTGTAGAGGGGATATGTACTATTGCAAATTTCCAGGACAATGTCATTTTTCATTTACCTTTTTTTCCAATTGTACCCTAAGGGAGCACCAGAGTCTATAAGAGCATTTACAGCTCCAAAAAATATGGAGCAGGTCAGCGTTGTGATTGGTACAATGGGGACAGTAGGGAGAGGAGGAGGGATAGATTTTGGAAAGTATGGCAGGGGTAAGGTATGCATTGTTTAAGATCATAAGTCGGGTATAATTGTCTTTTAATGGGATTTAGTTTCAAGGAGAGCTCAATAGCTTGGAAGATTTGGTTAGAGATAATTGAGGCATCTTGGTCTTTTCAGTAGTTTGAAAACATTTGATCATTTTGGGTTTGGATAGAAAGAATACGTTTGTATGAATTAGAAATTATTCTCTTCTTAAGCAAGAGAAGGCTCCATATGGATTTTGACTCTAGTATTTTTGGAAGGTCAGAATTGGGGAGGAGTAATAGAGGTTAAGGTCATCAGCAAAGACTGAAAGTGGAATTTTAGTATTGAAGAGGGTAGGAATACGATGAAAGGTTTGTGGGTGATTAACAGAAAAAGAAGTTCAATATAGAGGTCAAATAGGTATGGTGACATTGGACACCCTTGTCTAGCCCCATTTTTAATGTCAATTTGAGAAGATAGGTTGTTGTTGATTTGTAAGATAGTGTGGGTGTTGGAGTATTGAGTTTTAATGAATTGCATGTAAGCTGAAGGAAAGTTGAACCTAGGGAGAGTAGATAGGAGGAATTCTACATTCAATCTGTCAAAGGCTTTAGAGACATCGATAGCCAGTTTAGATATAGGGTTGTGGTTAGTGTTAGAAAGGGTTAAGAAGACGGTGTCAAGAAGGGTGTGGTCAAAGGTTTGTCTACTCTGAGTGAACCGTGATTGTTCAGTGGAGATAATGGTAGAGATAATAGGTTTAATTCTGTTAGCTAGGATAGAAGCGTAGATCTCCATGTCGAGGTTAATAAGAGCAATGGGCCTATAATTCCAAGAGTTTTTAAGATCTGAGCTGGATTTAGCGATGAAAATCATTTTGGAAGCATTTAAGTGTAAATCTTTTATTCCATTATGAGTAATGTAGGTAAACAGGTGGAGAAGGAAAATAGATATTTTTTGACTAAAAGCTTTGTGGAATTCTATGAAAGCCATTCGGGCCTGGGGCTTTATTGGGCTTGAGCTTGTTGATAGCTATGACAATTTCTTGTTGGGTAATGGGAGATGATTGAGTGGTTTGTTGTTCAGGGCTAAGTTTATGGAAAGCTAGTTAGTACAAGAAAGTTTCTATATCTAATTTATTTGAATGGAGATCAGGGAAACTATATGAACCTCTATTGATTTGTTCAAAAATGCCAATTATATCTTGGTTTTTATGGTAGCTCTTACCTTGGAGGTTATTTCCATCATACTTGGGGAGAGTTTGTTTTGGTTGATTAATCTAACAAGGAATTTTGAGGGCAGGTAGAACCACTCTGAGTAGTTTGTTAGAGTCCTTGTTTTGTGGAAATATAATATTTTACTGTTGAGGTCCAAAAGCTTTTTTCTGTAGATTGATTAATTGCTTTTCAGATATAGGATTAAAAGTTGATTGAAGTTTGGTCTCAAGCTTATTAATTTTATTTTTGATAGATGATTCTTGGAAGAAGTAACTTTTTTTATAATAAGATGCTTTATTGATGAGAGTGCCTCTGATCATGGATTTAATGGAGGCCCAATAAATGTCAAAAGGTAGTTGGTTGTGTTCAATAGAGGTCAAAGCTTGGACAAGGGTACCTTCAACTTCCTGTAGAATCGCTTTGTTGTTTAATAAGTTAGGGTCAGTGGCCAGCTGTGGCCTCTATTTTTAATAGATGGGTCTTTGGACCAGTCAGTATTTAGAGTAATCTTAGACTGGTCCAAGAAGAACCTGGGTTCAATATGAAATAGAATGCTATAATTGAGGAGGATATTAGAGACAAGGAAAAAAATCCAACTTGGACCACATCTTATGGCAGTGTGAGTAAAAAGTGAAATTACTACTGGGGGTGTTAGTGGACTGAGAGGTACAGGGATCAAATAAATATAAGTCATTATTGAGTTCCATTATGGGTAAATAAGTGCGGTTGTTATGTTTGGTTTTAGTGTTTGTTCTGTCAGTTAATGGATCTTGAATAGCATTCCAGTCTCCACCTAGAATATAGTAATCGTTAGGGAAGGAGGAGAGGATTTTGTAAATAGTCATGATAAATTCATGTTGTTTGGTGCAAGGGGCATATAAGTTTAATAAGAGAATAGGTCTGTCTAAGTGTGGATAGCAGAATGTTAAGTAACACCATCTGCCTTCAGTGTCTGTGTCATAGCTTTTAATTTTTGGGGAAGTTCTCTTTCACTATGATAGCTACCCCTGAGCTATTCATATTCTTGCCAGAGGCTATGATAGATTTAATCCATTTTTTCTTGGGCACAGAGTTCCATTGTTCTGGTAATAAATGTGTTTCCTACACTAGAGTTAAGTTGGCTTTAGATTTAAAGACCAAGTGAAAAAAGAATTTTCTTTTCTTTTCTGTCTGAATCCCCTTAATATTCCATGAATCAATTATCCACATGGAACTGGATTATTTTGGTCACATTGATAAGGAGAAAGGGGGGAAATATGACAGTAGATGTTAGTTTGAGGGACATAGGTGTAAATCTCTTCCTGCAATTACCTTGTGCCTAATCACAAACCTACAAAGCCTGGAAGAGATAGGGAATGTAAGTAGTAGAGCTGTAACTTTATAAATACTGAGATGGTCAGCGGGCATGCGATCTCTAAGCGTTGTATTTCTAATAGTATGTAATCCCAAAGGTAAAAAAATAATACTTACAGAGTATATATAGCATAACGCCCTAACAATTCAACTGTAAATCTCTAGCTCTTAGTGTGTTAGGTGGGATAAGCTAGAGAGTAAGGGACTGGGCGTGATTATGGTGGGTCTTAGATAAGGTGTAACTGGATATTTAAGTATGGCACAAAACATGAGCTGTCTTATGTTGAATTGTGTGAAAGTAATTTGAGTAAAGTCTTCTATTCCATTTCAAGGAGACGCTCCTCCATGTATAAACAGTATAATATAACCATAGAGTTTCGACATGAAATTAAACTAAGAAATAGGTATAGTTGTTAACACTTCACAACTGTCAGTATCTGGCAGATCATGCAAAGAAAGACTGTAAACATTTCACATATATACCAGAGAAATTACACATGTACCCACTATCTAGTTCAAATTTCCAGTTAATACTAATTATACTATAAAAAACAAGTTAATAGCATCAGGTAGAAAACATACGGTAGATAATGACAACAGATGTAATTCTAGCAGCAACCCAGTTCATTTAGAGAGGAACTATTATAGATCAGTAACCTTTTAGTGTAAGAGGGTGAGCCTTCATGGGCATAGAGTGTCTGATTGTTCTGCAACATAATCTTGGGCCATGCCCAAAAAGTAGGAAGGAAACATATCATTTTAATAAGATAGGTATATTATATCTGTGTTTAGCATCCTCTTACAGTATGAAGGCACTATGATATGAATATGTCAAGGGCTGTGAGTACGTCATGCCCATGATAGTGTATCCTTTGTATGAAAAAGGTTGAGAGCCACTGATAAACATATGATAATACAAAAGCCATGTAATTGTAGGAGAGGCAGTGCATTTAATAAACCGTGGACTGCTTTGAGAGTAAAGGTATGAGAATTGACTTAGTTTAACATAAGTGGAATCAGTGGTAACAGTAGTATGAAGATATGTACAAAAACTGAGAGGGTTAAGCCATGTTAAATATAATACAGCAGTAAAACTTAACATCCTGGGTGTAGCCTGTAGAGGCTACAAAAAACTAGCAAAAATTCACTTAGCTATAGGGTTACATACAGATTAGGTACGAAATCCTGTGTATAAGGTCAGCAGTATTGATTCTAGAGCAAGTAAAACAGCAGTGATAGTCCAAAGATGCTGGATAAAAACAAAATCAATAATTCTTGAGGAGATTCCCTCACTAAAATCTCATTTGAGGGTGACTCATTACTTAGAAGTGATGTAGGAGCCAGAAAAAAAAAAAAAACGATCATTTTAAGTTTCATTCCGTAAACCACGTTTTTAAGGCTGGAGCCCTTTAAGAGAAAGTTGCAGATTGGGTAGGGAGGTCAGAGCTGAAACTAAGTGTTTTTGGGCCTACCCAGGGTTGTAAAATCATGGAGATCATAGTATGGAGCAGATCAGCAGTTCCCACAAGGAAAGAAGTGCTTTGGACATCCATAAATTTATTTTATTATTTTATTTATTTTATTTTACATTTATTATCTGGGAGTAGTCCGACAGAGCTACAAATTAGCCTTTTTTAGCAGAGGCCAGGGGAGAAAAGCTCCAGAGAACAATTATAAACTACTACAATAAATGCAGAGGCCAGGGGAGAAAAGCTCCAGAGAACAATTATAAACTACTACAATAAATTCATTAAACAATGCAGTAAAAATAAATACAGAGGGGAAAGTTAAAAAAAAAAAAAAAAACAGGTATTATAGAGATATTTTGTTGGAATTTACATGTTTGAACAATTATCAAATATTTACTACTCAATAGAAATGCAGTGTGTATGAAAAAAGACATTCAGTAATCTATGTATTTCTTGAGAGACAGGATGCTAAAAAGCTGCTGTTTTGCTGTGGTACGTGCTAGAATGAATATTTATGCATTAAAATCACTGATTATAAAGTCGGAATGCAGTGATTCATGTTTATGAAATATGTAAGTAACAAACAGTTATTAAATTCAATGTTTTGGTGTATTAGCTTCAGGAACAGTTTTAAATACATTGAGAAAGGTTGACTTAGCTTCTTTTACACCTGAGATTGTATATTTGGAGCCTTGGTATTGAAAAGAAAGGGTATGAGGGTATTTCATCTGAAACTTGACTTGATTCTGTATCAGGTAGGCACAAAAGGGGGATAGTTTCTGCATTTCTTGTTTTATTTGTCGTGGCAAGTCTTGATTGCAAAAGATTTTTGCTCCATTCCAGGTAACTGATTCCTTTTTTTTTTTGCCAAAGCAAGTATTTTGCTAACATCTTGGTAATTAAGAAGTTTGACATATACTAGTCAAGAATCCAAAGAGGGGAGAAGAGCTCTGTGGGCTCTCTCAATGACTATTTGCCTAGCTTCAGCTGTGTTGTCTAGCAGTATGGTAAAATGTTGAAAATTATATTTAATAAGCCAGATTGATCCACGCTTTCCAGCAAACCCCTTAAGATAATGTTGTTACGTCTGGATCTTGCTTCCAGGTCCAGTATTTTTTGCTGTAGTTCCTGTATGTATTTTGCATTTGAAGAAGATTCTTTCTGTAGTGTTTCAATTTTGATTTCATTGTCCAGTACTTTAGCTTCTTTTTTTTCAACCCTGGTTATAATCTGGTTGATGGATTCTCCGAAGGTTTTTAACTGTTCCGAAAAGTTTTGGACAGCTAATTGTAAAGGATGTAGTGCTATTTTAAGTTCTTCTAGGTCTGAAAGTTCAGTTTTGTTCTTACTGGCCATATTACTAGATTCTTGTTGCTTACCCACTCTGGGTATTTTGTGTAAAGTGCTTTTTTCTGGAGATGCAATCAGTGAAAATTTAGTTTTAGAAGTTTGTGTATCCATAGAGTCAGCATCAGATGGCATTTTTGTCTTATTTGTGTTATTTTAGGCTGAAGAGCATAGCAGTAGCAAGTACATGACAGAGAGCAAGTATAGCACATGTACTGAAAAGCCCACAGGATCCGAGGTAATCTGCTTATTTTCCAAGTAGTACTTCCAATGTCAAGTAGTTGAATAGCTTGTATGTGTAGAGTGAGTTATCAGGTTGGAAATTTTGAGCTGAAAAAGCGATTTCTCTACCTTAGAAGTTAGAGATTAGTATTAGCTTTCAGAGACTTTATGACAAATTCACCACCGTAACAGGAACAGCCAAGCAAAAACTGAGGGTAATGCTACTCAATACTAGAAGTCTAAATCTCAAAAGGCACTCACTCGAGGAACTCCTTAAAATGGAGAACATCGATATCTGTGCAGTGACTGAGACCTGGTTCAAGGCTCTAGAGAGCACCCCTGCATTACCAGGCTATAACTCATACCACACTTTTCAGCCATCTAACCTGGACCAGAGCACCAAAGGTGGAGGTGTGTCCATATTCATTAAGGATATCCACACCTCCAGGCTAGTTGCACAGCATAATGCATCTGAGGTTATCCGAGTGCAACTAACTCTGGGCAAAACTGCAATCCAAATTGTAGCTTGCTACAGATTCCCCACCATGCCCTGGGATTCCCACTCCTCTTTTCTTGATATACTGGAAAATATTAGGGTTCAACCAGTCACCCTAATAATGGGTGATTTCAACTACCCCACCATTAACTGGGAAAATACTCATGTACCAACTCCTTCGCTCAACGCTTTCTAGAATTCATAAATTCCAATGCCCCTCAACTTATCCACATCCCCACCAGGGGCAACAATATCCTAGACCTAGTCATTGCCAACATGAGTGACCGGTGTTCCACACCTGAAGTCAACTCCTCGTTGGTCAGATCCGACCATAAGCTAATCACCCTAGATATCTGCATCCCACCCCCACCCACCATTAAGGAAACTATGGTAAAAAATTTCTCCAAAGCCAACTTCATGCTTCTTAAGACAGAAGTGGCGAACTTCATGACACCCATGCAGATGGACAATACAGTTATGACTGCTGAATCCTACACAAATGCATTCTATAAGCACTTACACGAGTGCATGGATCATACTATCCCAAACAGAATCAAACGCTATCCTCCAAAAAAATGAAGCCAATCTGGTGGTCCCCTGCCATAAACAAACTCTACAACAGAAGGAAGAAACTGTTGCAAAAGAGAGTAAAATCCCATGAGTGGATGAGCTCCTTGGTCAGCCTCAGTAAGAAGCTGAAATCCCTTATAAGATCTTCCAAAGCTAGCTACGAAAACAAAATTGCCACTGATTCTAAGGGTAACCACAAAGCATTCCATAGCTATGTCGAGAATCTCAATGGCAACACACAGATCTGCTCTGAGTTACAGCACAACAGCATGAAAATTACAGAACCAACTGATATTGCCAACATCTTGGCAGATAGGTTCAGTGCTAACTTTACCCCCCTCTCACCCCCTTAAGGGCCCATATCCCATATCTATATAGGAAGAATGCAGAGTCTCTGTAATCACATCTATGCAGGTAAAAGCTGCACTCCCTAAAACCAAAAACACAGCATCCGTGGTACTGGACAACTTCCCAGGCTGCGTTTTACATGAACTTCAGAACAAACTGGCTCCCCACCTAAGCACTGTGTTCAATCATAGTCTCACATCAGGCTTTGTGCCCATTGAATGGTGCACAGCAACAGTTATCCCACTCCATAAAGGGGGAGCCACCACTGATCCTGGGAACTGACGGGCCTGGTCTGCAAGGCCATGGAATGTATCATCATGGAACTCATAAACAATGACACTGGTAGCCACCAAACTCTGGACCCCACCCAGTTCGGGTTTGTGAAAGGCAGATCATGCCTTCTGAACCTGATCACCTTCTCTGAGGCAGTCACCAAAGCCGTAGATGAGGATAAGGTGGTTCACACAGCCTATCTTGACCTCGCCAAGGCTTTCGACACTATCCCCCATTCTGGACTTATAGCTAAACTTACTAAACTAGGTATAAATCCCTATGTCACAAGATGGGTTGCCAACTGGCTCACTGACAGAATCCACACTGTAAAAGTTGCAGACTCCAAATCTGACTCCAAACCAGTGACAAGTGGAGTACCACAGGGTTCAGTCCTGGGACTTCTCCTGTTTGGTATCTTCTGAAGTACAGGCTAACACAGAAGGCCTTCGGCTAATGAAGGGCCTCACTGAGACAGATGCCTCGTATCAGAGGCAAGGCCTTAAGCTCAATGCCAAAAAGTGCATTGTCATCCCCTTTGGTAAAAACTCTGTACCCATGAACTACCAAATAAACAGCAGTCTACTTAACGCTGAATGTGTGATAAGAGATCTTGGGACCCAGGTGGACAGTAGTCTCTCCTTTGATAATCATATCACCACAGTAGTCAGGAAATCCTTCTATGTGGCACACCTCATCACAAAAGGTTTCTCATCCAGAAAAAAAGAGGTCATTGTTCCCCCTCTACTCGGCACTTATTAGACCCATTATAGAGTACAATACCCCTTTTGGAATGTACCTCACAAGACATCTTCAGCAGCTGGAAAGGCCACAGAAGTATCTCACAAAGAGGATTACTGGCTTCAAACAGATGCCCTACACTGACCATCTCAAAAAACTCCAGCTTTACTCTGTAGCATATCATCTACTCCGAGGAGATCTCTGCCTAACATATAATGCTATGTTAAACCCAGAGCTGTTGGACATGCTACACCTAAAGAAATCCCAGTCCCTCTGAACTGCATGCTCTAGGGACCTAAACCTTGTCACCACAATAAACAGGACATGCTGGTGGGATAGATTCTTGTCCCAGAGACTTCCTATACTCTGGAACAAGCTACCCATCTATGTCAAGCAAAGTTCCTCATTAGCACTCCAAGAAAAATCTTGATGAGTGTATGGGAAATAGGAAATATACCCCAGGAATCACTTCTGTGGCTCTGCACGACAGGGGCACAGGAAATTAACTTTCTTGGGTGGCATAAGCCAGGGAACCTTGTTGGCTAGGCTTACTTAGGCCCTTGGGCCAATAGCCTAGTACCTACCTATGAACCTATGAACCTATGAACAGTAGTGTCTATAGGATGGTGGCCATCTTAGTCTCCCTGAAAGATTACTATCTAAACTCTCACATCTTCCCATGCTCCTAAGCATAAACATATCAGTTTCACAAATTACCCAGACCTCTTTTTCCTCTTAAACCCATGACTTCTTATATCAATCTTATATCCTAGCTGGTAATATCTACAGCTAAGTCCTCTATCTTAAATATTTTAAGCTTGCAATCAGTTCTTCCACCCTCCAATATATCTTCATTTCCTCTTACACTAAACTTTCTTCTCACTCTATCCTGATCATTAACTTCCACACTTATACTTGGCTACAAATGTCTCACCTATTTCTAGCCATAATAGTGTTCAATTAACCTCACCATTCCCATACTATAATTTTCTTTCAACACAGCCTAAAACAACTTTTCTACTCTATCTCCCCTTCAACTCTATACTCATCTGTTATCCCCAAACTTCCTTTACTACTAATGCTTGACTTTTCTCATATATATTACTCTTTTATCCTTATTATTTAAAAATAAAGCTTCCTTTTACCAAAACTTATTTGACAACTTAGTAATAAAGCTATCTCTCTAACTGGTTTGTCAACTAATACCATTTCTACTTTATTAAAAATGCTGAAGATTACTCTTTTCTTGATTGTACAAATTTGTTGATTGCTTATTTTTTTGCCAATAATGTACTTTAACATGTTAAAAATGTATTCTAAGTCTTGATATTAAACTCCTACTTTCTGAAATTTCTACTGTGGTGTTTTTCTCTCCAGGCCTCCATTGAAAATGGGTTTCTGACCCAGTCGGACTTTTCCAGTCACCAAATGTCAATAAATAAAATAAATAAATAAAATTAATGAGAAAGTTGAAAAAAATCTGACTTAACAGATAGTATAAGCATGCATTTAAGAATTTCAGCTTCTACTCTGTTACACACATCTGTGTCTTCTACATATCTCTCGTTTTAATCAGATTTTTTTATATCCAGTAATTCCTATAAGACCACTTTGATTTGTACTGCATTTCTCCCATAAAATGCTTTAAATTCCCACAAAATATATTGTCTAGATTCAAGTTTATAAAATGTGTGACCCAAATTAAGATTGTTTTTAAAGAAGGAAAAAAAAAAAATAATTTACTGGAGTGCATCCCGTACAGTGAAAGTGCAAAAAAACTAATAGAATGTTTGAATGTGGAGCTTGTGCACAATGCCCAATTATACTTGAGGGAATGAAGTTTAAGTGACACACTCCCAAATTGTAAAGGGAGTTTTCCTTGTGGAACTTTGGGGGTTGTTTATGTTGCAAAATGTGATTCTTGCAGTACGTTCTACATTGGAAAGACTGAATGCACTTTAAAGAAATGCATTAATCAGCATGTATATAGAATTAAGATGCATGATGCAACAGATGCTTTATATTGGCAGTATATTACCTGCCAGCATTTTGTGCAATTTAATTTTTTTTTATCTTGGAAAAGGTAATACAGCCCCTGAAGGGTATTGATTAGAAAACTTCCTTAGAGGCACATGATTTTTTCTGGCAGATTAAATTAAATGCAACAGTGTTTACAGGATTAAACTACTCAATAGTTTTTTTACATTATAAGCAGAGCTCACTGAAGAAGTATAAAAGTAAATATTGTTAAAAGTTAAATGTGGGTATGTAAAAGCACACTGGAATGAATGAGCAAGAGGGATGTACATGTCTAAAAAAATTCTGTTACCGAAGTGAATGTCCTGTAGTTAAAACAGTTACTTCTTTAAAAACATTTATAAGACAGCTAAATCTATCTGAGCAAGTCCTGAAATACAGAGACTGATTGGCCAATGGACTAACATATATTAAGTCTGGGATGGTATTTCTTGGAATATTCACTTTTCTCCAAGGTACGGCAATCTGGAAGCTGGTATATTTAATTTGGGGGGGGGGGCAGTAAAAAGAAAAGTTTAAAGGAGAAGAGTGATTTTCAAGATTTGCTTTTCTCTGGGTTTTCAGCCTTTTTTTAGCTTGTCGATGATTGGAATTTCAAGTGCTGACATTTTAACAGTGATCCTTTTATGTCTAATAATTTCAGGTAGTGGTGGAACTAAGAAACTTGTGAAAAAACAAGCACTTATAATCCAGTATTACATCCCATACTTGAAGTTTTTTCCAAACCAAAGAGTAAAAAGATCACAGACAAACCATGGGATATATGCAAATGACTGCTTAAGGATACAACTGAGTTTCAGCCCATAACTTTTTACTTTTTATGTCTTATGGGTACATTCAGGCAAATAAAGCTAAATCCGCTAGCTGTAGACAGGCATGATGTTCATCATTCCTACTTTTGCAGTAGCATTTAGGGTATATGACTTGTTTCCCAGCCTAGGAAACAACAACTGAGCAGCTTCAAAAATAATACAATAATGCAAATAATACTTAATGTGGAGCTTTTCTCTCCAGGCCTCCATTAAAAACTGGCCTATGTCCAGTCGGACTCTCCTGGTCAACAAATGCAACTAAATAAATAAATAAATAAAAAGCTCCCCCCAACACACTTTCACTCTGACTGTTGACTGGCAAATCCCAAGGAAGGAAATTAGCAATCAAAGTGAAGATTTCTTTTCTTGCTGCCTTGAGAATAAGCATAACTTGGGTTTCAAAAAACAGCAATTGGCTAAGAGCTTTGTTTCTGGCAGATATTTCCCTGTTGGGGAATCCTTCTATACAGAAACCATAGTCCTTTTAAGAAAAATTACGATTATTTTATTTTTTTGACTAAAAGCGGTATTTCGCCTATTAAGAAACCCAGCATTTTTTTCACAGTTTAAGAAGTCTTTTGTAAGGGATTGCAGTTTGTAACTATTAGTGCTTATTAATCTCATTGGGGTATTTTCGTGAGAATATATGTACTGCTTATGTAAGCTTTGAGTTTTTTGGACAAAACATTTTACTGTAGGAATGGGCAGGAATTTGTGTCAATTTATTGCTTATACTCACTTGGTGACACCCTACCTGTCATATTCCTTTCTGTCAGTGTGTTGAAGTGTAGTTAAATCCACAAGGCACACTGGAACACACACCAAGAAATCTCCAAAGGAACTCCAGGAAAGAGCAGAACTGAAGTCAAACTAGTTAAGCAACAATTTATTTCCACAAAGCTTTTCATTCAACTGATAGCCAAACTTCTTCAGACAAACAGAGCAAACAACACCACACCCATATATACATATCCCTTTACAAACACATGTTAAAACTAATTAACATTTAAAGGGACTATACCATAAATAAGACTGCAAGTTAAAAATAAAAAAACTTTTATACATGATCAATCAAATATTACTCACTGAATAAAAACCAACATCCTCAAATGCTGGACATCTAAAAATCCTACTTAGACTAATATAAAATATAAACCTAATCCAGTAAAAAAATCAAACAATCATAAAATGTTACCTCAGCGTTCACATTTCAAGATTTATAAAAACATGCTGTTAATATAATGCTTGCTTAAATCTCATACGAACATGTAGACAAATGGAAATAAGTACATGCCAATATATGTGCAACTACCATCAACACAAACATCAGATGACCATTGCTCTATCTCAGTAGACTTCTTAATTTCAGTATGCACGAAAGAGAAACCTTGTCATTAAGACCCGGAGCTCTGTAAGAATTCAACCTCAACTGCCAAATCAATTCATGTCTCTCTAACAGTAACTGGTAAGGGCCCCCTTTTACATCTAATGTAATTTAATTTAAAACCCTAAACACAAAAGAGTGAGTGGGATTCTCATTACAATGTTTGGCCAGGGCATTCTCTAACCTAGCCTTCCTTATGCTGTATACATGCTCATAGATCCTTTCTTTCAATTTCCTGTCAGTCTTGCCCACATAAAATGCGGGACAAAGCTGACATGTAGCAAGGTAAACTACAGACCTCGAAGAGCATGTATATCTTCCCTTTATCCTGTAAGTTTTATTAGCAATTGAAAAACTGGCCCCAATTGCCAAGTGTCTGCAATAACTGCACGCCTCACACTTAAAAGTCCCATCAATCCGGTGACACATTCCACTATTCATCTCCATGATACTCTTTAAATTATAACCTTTTCTGTAAGTGACATAAGGTCTGTTACCCAACAGACAGGGAATATATGCTATGCTTTTGATTTTTTCTTGTGAAGAGACTGAGACTTGGAAAAGTGTTGAAAGTGTATGTCTGCTGCTTGTGAACACTTGGTAACAATTAACTTCAGACCAACTCGTTCCACCAATAGTTACTACTTTTGGTTCCTCTTTTCTCTGCTTCAGCATGAATACCAAAAGTGGTAAGTGTTGCTGGAGTGAGTCAGTCTAAAGTCACCATACACAGAAAAAAAAATCACTTAAGTTGTTCTTGTCATTGTTGTGGACTGAATCTGTGCCTCAGCTGACAGTGGGGGAACGTGCAGTGCCTTTGTTTGATCCTTAGACCTCTCACTTACCTCTCCAGCTTCCTCTGTTGTAGTCCTTTTGGTCATTACAAACTGCAAACATCAGATGTTCTAGTGTTCAATATGGGCATGGGGAATCCATCTTCTCTAGTTCTAAGAGATATTCTGGGAGATCCTTCTTGGGGTAACCGGGGCAAGAGATCATTAGACCAGGCATATATCCCTCCTTTGAGCTGATCTTTTTCTACAGGAACTCTTATTAAGAAAAAAATAAAAGATTAAACAATGTTTATCTGAAGAGGAAATTACACTTAAGAAAGATGAATTTCTTACCTTGTCAAGGCAGGCTTTACAAGCAATGAAACCTGGCACACAGAAGCCATTACAGGTGGGCATCACCTGTTAGATAATTCCTGAGGAAACAGGATCTGATAATTCTGACTTTGACAGATATAGAGCTTCTTTTCTATGGAGTCCCAAGCTCAGCACTCGGACTGTGAGGAAGAAATACTAAGTTTTATACTCCTGTGAAAGAATTTTCTTTTAATCCGACCATCGCCAGGATGAAAGAGGTATTTTTATGGTAACAAATGGATGTCCCTCTTGAGGAGATACTGTGATATGCTTCACATGGATATACATCATCCCTTCTCTCCTATACTTCCAGACCTACAGGGTGTGCTGAATGCTGCATATAATCATCCTAATACCACCAAGTCTCAGTCAAAAAGCCACTTGCTTTACTGGGACTAGAAGGATTGATCGTCTCAGCACAGCAAGTGGCTCATTGCTTTTATTTGTATTTGATTTGCCACCCACTTATTTGCATTTCATCTTACCAAGTCTCAGTCCCTAAAACAACAGATAAACTGTATAAGGTACCTTAGGCTAAAATTTTCTTTTCTTTCACCTTTGATCTGATCCAGTAGCAATTTCAACTGTGTCTGGTAACAGGTTGGTCCACACAGACAAGATGATATTTCCTTCTTCTACTTTAGCCTTCAGAATTCTGAAGTACCAGGCATATACGTGGATATTTTTGCTTTGTCATATGGACAGTCTAAGGGAATTGTCTGCCACTTCCTACAGAAGAAAAATATTTTCTGAACCAGACTGTTTCTACCTTATTCAAGGTATCTTAGTATGTAAACCTGCTTTGGAAAGAGTATGTGATTGTGCAGATAACCTGCCTAAGGCTACTGCTACTGCTACAGTGTTGAGAAAATATGCCTGGATGTGTAACCAAACGTTTGCCGATGAAGTCTGAAATGTTAGATTCTGCTTTAGACAAGGAAGCATTCGCTGGCTCTTCTCCTACCCTGCTTCTCAAACAATATGATAAAATAGGGAAATTCATTCAGTGAGTTTCTAAGATATTTCATGTACTCCAATACAAATCTTATAAGCCATTCTCTTTCACAAAAAAAAAAAAAAAAAAAAACACAAATTAGCAAAACAAGTATTTTTTTGGCAAACGATATGCTAAAAAGAGATGGTCAGATGGAAAAAACAAGAAACAGGGGTCTTTTCAGAAAAAGTGACAAATCAGCAGTATAAAATAACTATGACATCATTCCTTCAATCCTTTCCTCTCTAAAAATCTGTCCCACAAACTAGTCCTCAGCATACCTCTTTGGCAAAATATTGTTTCAGGTTTGTGGATGCTAAAAGTGGTGTTGGAGGGTCATAAATTGCATTGGATACAAAACCTCCTTTCATGGGAATTCCTCCCCACCCTCCAAACCAAACAGAATATTTCCCTCAGATTGTTCAGTCTTTACACCCAAGGAATCATAAAACTAGTGCCTGTAAGTTAAAGGGGCAAAGGCTTCTATCCCAGAATGTTTCTAGTACCAAAGAAAAAGGCCACTTGGAAACTAGATCTTACATTTTAAATCTGTATGTGAAAGCGCCAAAATTCAAAATGTTGAACTTACAAAACCTGTTAACCCTGCATTCACTAGATTTAAAAGATGCTTATTACCATATTCCCATAGCTATAGGCATTTGGAAATTTGTAAAGTTCCTTATTTTTGGGTCACATTATCAATTTTCTGCATTACCCTTTGGTTTACATACATCTCCATGGGTGTTCACAAAATGCCTAATGCAGGGGTCTGCAACTTGCAGCCCTGGAGCCGCATGTGGCTCTTCCTCACCTCTGTAGTGGCTCCTGTAGCTTTGAAAAATAATGGCAACTCTACCGCACGACACACACACACACACACACACACACACACACACACACACACACACACACACACACGCACACACATTGAGAATGATCAAGTGACAGATTTTAAATATTGCTCTTATAAATTTAGAAACTTGCTAGAATAATAGGGTTTCTGCTAACATGCATTCCACAGACACTGAGAGCAATCAAGTGATCCCCTGGGAGCAGCAGCATCTCCCAAAAAGTTTCTGTACCTCTCATACCTCTCAAACTCTTACTACAAGAAATCTGGACAGACCCACAAATAAAGGAAAACAAAGGAACAAAAATAGGGATGGATTTTAAATATTGCTCTTATAAACTTAGTTCTTTTATATTTAGTATAATAACTATACATAAAACTTTGTAATCTGTATTATCTTCAGGGGTCAGATAGGTTTTGTGGCTCCTGATGAATTTTATTTGGTGGGAGAGGGGCCAAAAATGGCTCTTTTGATAGTGAAGGTTGCAGACCCCTGGCCTAACTCAAGTCACAGTTTATTGCAGACTAAACGACATTCACGTTTTCCTTATTTAGATGACTTCCTTATTTTTGCAGAGTCTTTATCTAAAGATCAAATGTCATTCAATCGGGTTATGTCTATTTTGACCAATCTGGGCTTCCAGGTAAATATTGTTAAATCTTCCCATCTCACAGGATTGTATTTCTGGGCTGGCTTATAAATACTTCTCTTCAAAAAGCATTTTAACACAAGAGAAGGTGGAATTTTATCTGGGATCTTTTCTGAACTATGGCAATCAATCTCAGACTTGCTCAGGTAAATATCTCAGGATCTCAGAGTTCATGGCTTGGATGATTCTCATGATTACCCTAGCCAGATTACACATGAGAAAGATGTAGCGGTGGCAACAAAAACACATTGACCCAACATTTGCATTCTCTGGAGTAAAAAAATCTAGTTTTCTGCCTTATAAAAGGAGAAATGTATTAGTAGAGACAACAAATTCAACTGAACCCAGGTCCCCACTTCCCTCTTTGGAACCCAAACCAATCCCTTACAACAGAATTGTCAGATTTTGCTAGGGTAGCGGATTCCATGGGGATAAAGGTGAAAACCTTGTGGAGTCTTTCAGAGAGACCAAAGCACATCAACATAAAGGAGATGTTCCCTCCGACTCATGCCATAAAGTCTCTCCATTACCTATGGTCCCCAGGACCATTTCAATTAATAATAGACAATACCACAATCATTTGGTACATAAACAAGCAGGTTGTACCCCCCTCACTCCCTATGCAAGCTGATTATGATGGCTTGGGAGTAAGCTGTTCAGCATTCCTTAACCCTTTAAGCATATTACATTCCATAAAAGCAAAACATAGTGGCAGACAAGAGAAGCAGGACAAGGATAGACCCTCATGAATGGAAACGGAATGGGAGGGTCTTCCAGAAACTGATTTCATTGTGGGAAAAATCTCAAATAACTCTGTTTGGGTCCTTTCAAAACAAACAACTAAACTTTTTGTTCCAGGGCTCTAAGCAGGCTAACTTGGAAAACAGTTGTATTTTCATTCCCTTGGAAGGGAATGTTCTTTTATGCCTTTCCATCCTACCATTGATATCCAGGATAATTTGAAAGACATGAATGGTACCCCAAAATCACTGGGGTAAACACTTTTTGGGGCAGGCAACATTGGTTCTCCCTTCTTGTGGAACTGGTCGAGGGCAGTTATCTCAAGCTTCCTCACAGACTGGATCTACTCATACAAGACATTGTTAGTTTGATGCATCTAATCTCAATAAATTTCAACTAACTGCCTGGGTGATTCTGTTTTAATAACTTTTAGGTAAGGAAGCCTGCTACTAGATAATCCTATATTGGTAACTGGAAGTGGTTTTCTAGTTATTGCCTAACCAATAACCAGGGGTCCATCAGGGATTTTGAGCCACTGGTGCCCAATTAGTTGTGTGAGCTACTTTCTCTTATTCTTTTGTAAAGGTTCATCTTGTGGCCATTTCAGCATGTCTGCTCATGGATCCTCTTCTTTCTTCTTTATTTGTAGTAAAACATTTTCTGAAAGAAGTATTATTACCCCTGAGACCTCCTTGTAAACAGGTTGCTCCTCCTTGGGGTCTCAATTTTCTGCTGCAAAATTTGACTATATCATCTGCTGAACCTGCCTACCAAGATGATTTAAGGTTCTTGACTTGGAAACCTTTACTCATCAGTGCTCTGACATCTGCATGAAGAGTATCTGAATTGCAAGCTCTTGTAGTGAGTAAGTCCTGTCTGATTTTCCACACGGGCAGGATCTCTTTAAGAACAAGCCTCTCATCCATATCCAAGGTGGTTTTAAAGTTTACTTTGAATCAAGCCTTCACTCTCCCAGTTTTCTACCCAGAACCTAAAACCAGGGAGAATGGATTCTACATATTTTGGAACTATATAGGCAACTCTGGTATTATCTTGACATTTAGAAAAGCTGATCAGCTATTTATTCTTATCAAGTTGCAAAAAAGGCAAAAACAGTCAATTCTCTGGTGGTTGTCCAGAGCTGTTGCACTTTGTTATTCCCACCATGTCAAATCCATTTGAGGCAATTTCAAGGTACAAACCTTTTTCTTCTGGAGGACTCCAGAAGCATTATAAATGCAGCTACATGGTCCTCTTTAAACACTTTTACAACACATTACAAACTGGTTTCCTTTTTGAGGTCCAATTTCAGATTTGCTAGGTCCATTCTCCAGGGTTCCTGGATCCATATATTTCCTCTAGACTTACCACCTGTCCCACTTTGCAAGGGACAGTCCTTCTTTGGGCAGTTGTGTTCTGCAAAAAAATTGAAAAAAATCCCAAATGTCCTGATATTTTAGGACAAAAAATATTTCCTATATTTTATGTAATAGTTGCATAAAACAGTTATTCTCTATCTGAGACACCTAATGTTATAAGAAATAGAATAAGCAACTAAAATGCTGCAAGAATAAGCTTTTATTTAGGAAAAAAAGTGAAATTCTGTCATTTGTACTGGCCGTGGGTATGTTTTACCCTGCAAAATCTGATGTTTGTACCAAAAATGTCCCACTTTGGGCTTTTGAAAAGGTGGCAACCCTAATTTCCCTCTGCCAGGTTGGATAAGCTTTAGTAGTCAACCCATATATTCTAAAGCTACTGCAGCAGTGGGAATGATAGACATAAAACAGTTGTACAAGCTGCACTTACCCACAACAGTTTAAATTCCTCACTGCTGTAGCCACACTCACTCTCCATTTTTTCCATAGTTTTCCGTAGTTGTAGTTGGGATATAAAGTAGGGACGTCTTTGTTTCTAATTTATGTTTCCTTGTTATTATTTTTTCCTTTGAGTCTTGATTGTTATGCTCTTTTGCTCCATGTATGGCCATGAAAGTCCTGAAGAAATCTTGACTGATGATTTCCTCCTTGGGATTAGCCTATCAGCAAGTCAAAGAGAAGCTTGGGAGGAGCCTGAGCTTTTGAAGCTGGCTGGTTGTTGTTTCTTAGACAGGAAACAACCAACATAGCCTAAAGACTAATGCAGCAGTGAGGAATTTGAGCATCTACTGTTATGGGTAAGTGAAACTCGCACAACTATTCTTTCCTGCTTTTTTGACCTTGTCATTACGGCATATGCTAATTGTTTGGCTAGACATTAGAAATGCAGTGCTTAAAATTAAGCTTGAAATCCATAAACATTAGAGTGCCTGCAAAATATCCTGAATAAGTCCATAAACTTTTATAAGCCTGAAGCAATGGATATGAATTCAGACAAGACCAAATCCATGCTGTTCAAAACAGCACAGTGACTGGCTAGGTACATTACAACTTGAACATACATCTTCCAAAGAAAAATGCAATTAAAAAAGATATTCCATTTCACAGTTCCATGGTATGTCTACATCACAGTCTTTCTTCTGACAGTATAACTATACCATAGTCATAGTCAAGATGTCCCAAGCATGGTATGTTGCCTTATTACAATATTTCTTGCTCGTGATACTTGGTTTAAAATTGGAAGGGAGACACTTTTAGCAGTTCTCATCTATCAATCAATTCATGTTTACTCAAACCCAGGAATTCACTAAAGGACTAGTATAAGTCATAAAAAGGCCATGCTCCCACGAGGTGGTATTTTGCAATTTTGAGACATGTTAGCTGTGATGAGGAAAGACCTCATTACTAGTTAATTTGCATGTCTCTGAATCACAGTTACTACCACAATCTGCAGACCATTGCTGATTTCCATGTAATAGTAGTTAACTTCTGCTTGTGTAGGCAGTGGCATCCCAGCTCAGTCCACATGCACAAGTACACATTCAAACAAAAACACACCACAGTCCCCCTACCTGTCCCTGACTTGTCTGTCCTTCCACTATCAAATGCTGCCTCCCTCTGACCCCCATGCTGGTTGAAGTATTGTTATGGCACCATTGTAGTTTCCCAGGTAACTAGTGTTTTCCCCCACCCGTTCCCTTTACTGAAGTTGGTGTTATCATCGAGTCTAAATACTGATGCCTAATATTTCCTCCCACCCCCTGATCCCCTTACTGATGTGTGTGCCATAATGGCACTTAAACTCTGTTATCTAATGTTTCCTCCCACCACCTGATCCCTGTACTGAAGTCTGTGTCATTATAGCACTTAAATGTACAGTAATGTGCAGTAATCCCTGTCATCTGATGCTTCCTCCCACTCCCCCACCCCGATTCCCATACTGAATTCTGTGTCATTATGGCACTCACATGTACAGTAATCCATGGTGTCCAGTGTTTTCTCACACCCCTCAATCCCTCTTCTGAAGTCAGTGCCATAATGGCATTTAAATGTAGAGTTATCCCTGGTGTCTAATGGTTCCCTCCACCCAACAATCACCTGTATTGAAGTTGGCACCATTTGGTCACTTCAATGTAGAGTTATCCATGGTGTTTAGCATTTCCCCCTCAACCTCATTCTGCAGTGTTGTTCAATAGTTGAACATGGTCTTTTGGCCATGTTCACCTCTGTGATGTGGTGGGGCTGGCCATGCTCACCTATGCAGATGAGCAATTTCTTGAATCTCTTGGCATGTAGATGCCTTTCTGATGGTGGTTCCCTGTAGAGAACACATGGCTAATTAGCATATATATCTCCCATTGACTGCCTGATTAGGATTTAACATAGCCACAGAGCAAGCCCTTCATGGTGTTACATGTCTTCATTCTAGGACATTACATACCATCATGTTAGAGCCATTTATGAATGGAAAAAAGTTACCATGAAGTGTATACCTTTGAGAACACATTGTGGTACCATTATGGATGACCTCTTGCATTTCATCATATCTAAAAAGGAATTTGGCATTATATTGTGCATATCCAGTTCTGTGAATGGTTAAACTGCCTTAAAACCAAAAATGAACACCTCACTGCAACCTTCAAGTTTAGCTTCCCATTATGCTTTTTGCTTTTTCCATGAAGAGATCAAAAAATTAAAAAAAAAGGACAGATAAAATAATTTGGGTAAGGAGATTTTCTACTTTGTCAGTGAAATAACACTATTTATAGGGCTTTCTGTTGGGTAAGTAATTTGTTGTGTTGTGCAGTAATCCCAGCCACCTGCTTTCCTTCCACAATATGTACATAGTATGCCTTACAGTGATTATAACTGAAGCATTAGAAAGCCTGTTATGAAGCAAAATGTGAATATTAGCATACCATATCATATTCAAGAGTGAGACAATGTAAACAAATGGTCTTGTAATTAGAAATGCTAATGACAGGTTTGAGAATAAATGAAAAGCAGGTGTCAGTATGATGTTCCTTTAAATGCATTCATTTCTGTAGGTTTCATTTTCAGTATTTTATGCAATGTATTTTTCCCTCATTTTACTTTACTGTCTTGATAATTTTGAACCTTTATTATTCTAGATCCTATCAGACAGTGGCCAGTTGGGATAAGTACACTCAGGTTTATTGAAAGCAAGAGTGATAGATAGATAGATAGATAGATAGATAGATAGATAGATAGATAGATAGATAGAGAGACAGTTTCAGCTATAGCAGATTTAATTTTTTTCCTCCAGTTTGTGGAAGTGGCACATTTTATGCCAGCTGCAGGGTTTAGCTAACTGGTGTCTTTTCTCTTTGATAGCTCTTTTTTGTATCCCATATGATAAGCACTAGTTACACATGGAAATGAGCCAGCCTAATTACTTTATTACACTGTGGTGTATGCAGAAGAAAGCATGTAAGCCTCTTTTATCTACATACACAATACCAGATAATCATACAGAATTTAAGATGAAGAACTAAACAGATGGTCCCCTTCCAAGCAAATTTTTGTAAAGCATTTTCAAATGCATTCAGTGCTTAAATGAACACACATGCTATTTTTGAAGCTTACCCACTTTGCACTTCATCCTTATGGCAGCAGCAGATAGGAAATGTAGATATAACCTACTTGCTCCTGGAAGAGTTGGAGCTAGCAAGAGACACTCCTTCCTTGAGCTGGTATCTGTAATAGCCACCATTTAATGTTGATTGGACTTCCTCTTTTTCACTGGAAATGGTCAGGTTTGGAGTAAAATTCCCATGACAGATAGTTGTTATCTCAAGGATAAAAGCTTAAATGAAGAAAGTAAATGTAGAAGCTTATTCTTTTTTGAAATTATTCAGTATTAGAGGCAAGTAAGAGATTATCTGCCTCTAATAAAGAATGATTTGAAAAAGAACAGGCCTCTGCATTTACTTTCTTCATTTAAACTTTTGTCCTGAAGATAACAACTATTTCTCAAGGGAATTTTACTCCAAACCTGGCTCTTCCCACTGAAAAAGAGGAATTCCAATCAACATTAAATGATGGATTAAATGATGGCTATTATGGAGAAAAGCTCAATGAAGGAGTGTCTCCTGCTAGCTCCAACCCTTCCAGGGGCAAATAGGTTATACCTACATTTCCTATGTTCTGTCCTCATTGCTACTAACATAGTGGTCGAGTCAGTGCTTTTTCATCCTCACCTTTTCTGGCAGGGCAGGCCATTAAATTATTATTTTTATGGCAGCAGCAAACTCAAGAACTCATGTGATATAACACAGATGTTTAGGTCGCAGGTAGGTAATCAGAAAGAGACCTGCACCATTCCAAATATTGTATTACCAGATTTAGATAACTATATTACTGAGTATCTGAACGTGAGAGTGTGTGTGAGTAAGTGTGAGTGTGAGTGAGTAAGTGTGTGTGTGTGTGTGTGTGTGTGTGTGTGTGTGTGTGTGTGTGTGTGTGTGTGTGTGTGTGTGTGTGTGTTTCTGTGTTTGTATATATCCATTCAAATGCCATCATGTTGGCATACTAAGTTTTAATGGAGAACATTTATATGAAAACCCGGCCTGCTGCTGCTGTCTGTCAATGTTACTGAAAAAAAAAAAACGTTTGATTGAATTACGAAGAAATAAGACAAATTGTGAATAGACGTTGTAAGATTTTAATATCAACCAATTCATGTTAGCACCTCTTCCAAACTTTTTAATTTTTTCTTTTTCCTTTTTTTTACATGGATCATTCTTTTTTTTATCACTAGAGTGACACTAATTCAAACTGAGTGACTTTAAGGTTAAACTTTAAAAAAACTGAAACACCTATGTCAGTACATTTCATGCTGGAAAATATTTGAAGTATAGTAATGTATTTTCTTACTGAAGCAGTGGCCATAAATGCTATACATAGAGCAGAGGAGTATTTATATTATCAATTATACATATTTATGCATTTAAATCTACTCCAGCATAAAGTAGAAAGCTTTGTTGTTAGAAGGTGGAAATGTAATATACTGGATTATGAACTGGTCACAATAGTAAACAGTTTGCTAATGTGTTTGAGAAATTGATTCAAGAAATTCACCTTAAAGGTAAATTTCTTTAACCCATTTTAAGATGACATTAACAAATAGTTATGACTCAATCATAATGCATTGCAATACATGGAGCTTTAGCTAACCCAGTGTACTATAACATACAGTAGAAAAAGGGTGTAGAAGCATGAAATGTTTTACAGCTTTGAAAAATGCAACATTCATAGTCCTGTCACATAAACAGGGGTGGAAGCAGTATCCCTGTAATGAATGAAGAGCTTCAGTAGCTGCTAGATACTTAACTCTGATACACTTTTTTTTTTCTTTTAGGTGACAACTTTTAAAACTTGAAATGCTTCAGATGCTGCTCTGTGGTGGCTGGTGTTAATGCCCTACCACAAGGCTAGAGCATAGCAGTGCTAAAAGGTGCTTAACAAACTTTATTAAGCACCCACATCAAAAAGAAGCTTAACAAATGTTTTCTTGATTTTTAAGTGGAACTGCTACCTTCCGTGTTCTCCATATGCACATAACTCATAGCTGGCCTTAGGCATAGGCCAACTAGGTGGCCAGCTAAAAATGACGCCCTAGCAGGGGCATTTTTCCAGTAATCTGGATGGTGTAGGTAGACCAGGATGGGGACACTGGGAGGTGTTGGGGGGGTGCTGTCGAGACCTTTTGCATAGGGCACCAGTTGACCAAAGGCCAGCCCTGACATAAGTAGAGAACATTTGATACCATCAGCCTATGTCAGAGTTCAGAATTTATATCTTGTGAGCTGGTATCTTGTGTTCATTGAAGAAGAAAGTTTGAAGAAGTCCACAATCTGAAGAAAATGCTGATAAGGCTGTCAAGATTGAATGCAGTCTGAATACTTCCATGCATCCAGGCTTTCCTAAATACCAAAGGTTACAATAAAAAACATTCAAACATGGCAGTGTTTTGTTCCTTTTTCCAGACTGGACAATTACTGACACTAATAATGTGATCTTGTAGACATCTTGCACACATCTGCAAGTTTGTGATTTTACCCATTCATTCAGGTTCACTACATATTCTGGCAAATGACCCCCTTTCCCAGACTGTTGATCCGGTTATTACACTTGATATTCTTCATATTGATCACTGCTGCAGTAGCCTAAGATATTTGGGTTATATCCTGCCAATGATATACCAACTGGCCAGCTTCCAAATCTTCAGGACACCTTCCAATCATCAAAACCATCTGGCAGCTTGAGCTAAGCTGACTAAAAGACAAGTTTGGGCACCAAGTCCTTCAGAGGTTTATTGCAGCTGAATAGTATGCTCCTCTGAGTTTTTCGAGGACTGATGGGTAGACAGGTTCCCTTTGGGGGGGGACTTCCATTCTATATATTTTATTTAATTTTAATACTTCCCCCTTCAAGAAAGTTATTTTAAAGATAGGAGTTTGTGTTTTACTGGACTGTTGTGAGACTGCACTGTACTGTACTTTTAAACACAACTGCTCTTTTTCCCTCTCCGTTTAAATGTTGTTTAAGGTAACTGAAAACTTTTTTTTCTAGTGAAATAGTGTTTATTTTACTTTGTGTGCTTGGCAAAATGCTTTAATGTGCTTTTTAGTGTGTGTCTTTGAAAAAAATTGACTTTTAAAGACTTTTGTTTTTTAGTGACATTTACTGCTTGCTTTCCCCAAATAAGAGGCATAGTTTAGGCTTGGCTATGAAACAATCTGTCAGTCCAACAGTCAGTCCTTCTTATAAAAAGACAAAGCTAAGCAAGCAACCTTTGCCATCACAACAGGCTAACAGTTTGCCTCAGCCACAGATGGGTAACTCTGCTGTAGCCATTAGTTGTACCTCAGGTCACTCATCTTTAAACCTGGATCCCTCTGGTGTAGCACCTGCAGCCACTATGTATGGGGGGTTAGCCACATCCTCTGTGGTGTTGGGGACCTATCAGTGGGCATGAAAGAGCCATTCTTGTCAATACTTGGGAGAGGAAAGAAGGAACACTTCCTTGTTTTGTCAGAATGTTGTGCCTGTATCTGGGGAAGCTGCTGCTGCCATTAATAACACTATTGGTTTCAATTTTCCTGTCAAAAAGAAACAAAAAACTAAGCAAGTATCTACTCCTCCTCAAATTTCCTTAGACAGGAGTATTTTACTAAGTCTGGCTCAGGGTTTAATTCAGGCTATTGATCCTTTTTGTAAAGTTATGTCTGGTAAAAGAGATTCAATAATCTGAATCTGGGCAGAAGGTTGTAGAGATAGGTACAAGGTTTTCTCCTCAAATTTCTGATTCTTTTTTTTTTATTCAAATAATTTTATTTAAAAAATCTTTTTTTTTAAATAATAAATAGTAAATATAACAGATCAAATAAGAGTGAGTTGAATGAACTATTTACAGAATATACAATGGCCTCAAGTCAGATAAAGTCAAAAGGGATACAATCATAGATATATAGACAAATAATCAAGATTGTTGTATAAGAAATAACAAATTATAACCTGTATTCCTGCTTCCTCTTTTCGTATGAAGATAAAATTGTGTCTGTTTTAAGTGTCTCTATTAGGGAGAGAACTTCCTCCCAAGGACTATTAGTCCATTTCTTCAGAAAGATCCTCATTTCCTTGACTTTAATTTTCAACAGTGCTACTTCTTTCAATAGAGTGAGAAAATCATCAATTGTTGGGATTATAGAGGTGTTCCATTTCCTAATGATGCATTTTTTGAGACAGCCATTATAGTCCAAAGAAGATATAGTTCTTTCTTTTTCATAATAGTTGTTTCAATTTTATTCAGAAGAATTAATGACTTTGACAAAATGAAAGAATCAGTAAAAATGGCTTGCAAAAATTCACCAATATCCTCCCAAAAGTTTCTAATATGAGAACAGTCATATATAATATATGACCAATCAGCATTGCATTTTAGATTGCATCTCCAGCATATTACATCATTAGTATTTTTAAATCTAGCTATTTTATTAGGGGTGTAAAAGGCTCTATGCAAGAATTTCCATGCAAAGATTCTCCAACTTTGTACATTTGAAGTTAACTTAATAGAATATAGTATGTTTATTTTTGACTCCTTATATAAAAACAATGAACAATCTTTATTGATAAAATTCCAGAATTTCTGGTTAGATTTTGTTTTGTAACTAATAATAATTTTATATAACTTTGAAGTTAGATTTGTCCAATTAAAGTCTTTCTATAATACTTCATATAGACAAAATATAAATTTAGGTATAGAGTTAAATGAAGAATTTGCTATTATTCTACACAGATATTGCACATATGGTACCAGGCTATTAAGAACTAACCACTCACTACTTGATAAATTGAATGCATTAATTATCTGATTGACACTCATGACTGTCAGATTTTCTATACATTGATACCAACATGAGAAATTTTTCCCTTTCCATGAGTTAAGAGTATTTATGGAAATGTTATTAACAAAGTTTTTTGTAATATTAAAAGGAGTTAATAATTAAAACCATAATTTAATTTCAATAGTATTGTTTATGAAGATCCGAAAAGTGTTATAAATGTAATTTATATAATTTAGATTAGTAGTTTTGGTGGAATTGTATTGCAAGTTGATACAAATGATACGCCAGAGTATATTGTTCTGTCCAAGCAGTTGTATATTTTTTGCTAATGTATTTTCTTCATGAAAAATAGCAGTATGTAATGTTTTCCAAGCAGAATAACTTTTTAGATCTATCCAATTTATAACTGTTTTAAGAATAGATGCTTTAATGTAGGATTCTAAATCAGGAAAGTTTATGCCTCCCATTTCCCAGGATCTAATATGGTTTAGAAGAGCAATCCTATTTTTTGGGGATACCAAAGAAATCTTAAAAAGATTCTATTTAATTATTTTAAAACATTTTTACTAGGTATAATAGGTATTGCTAATGCAACATAGTTTACCTTTGGGAGAAGTGCCATCTTTATTAACTGCAATCTGTCTTCAGATGTTAAATACAATTTATTCCATTTCACTATTAATGATTTAAGTGTAATCAGAATATTATTATGATTTGTAGATAGAGTTGATTCTAATGTTTCACATAAAACTATTCCTAAATAATCTAGAGATGAAACCTGCTTTCCAACAATTGGATTTATGTTAGTATTAGAATTATTTTTATTATTTAATAACATATGTTTCAATTTGGAAGCATTAATCTTTAAACCTGAGATGTGATAAAAAATTTCAGCTAATGAATTTAATTCACATAGTGACTCTTCTGAATTTAATAAGGTGAGTAAAATATCATCAGCAAAAGAGCATTATTTTGGAATGAATTTGATTATTAATTTCAATACCTTTAATTTTAGGGTTAAGATGAATAGTAGAGGAAAAAGTTTCAATTACTAATGCAAACAACACTGGCAACATGGGGCATCCTTGTTTGGTACCCTTAGTAATTTTAAACACATCTGATGTGAAGGAGCCTAACTTTACATAAGATAGATTATCCTTATAAATGTTTTTTTATTAAATTAATGAATCTTGAGGGGAAATTATAAATTTGAAGTATTTTGAAAAGATAATCCCAGTTTAGTGAGTCAAATGCCTTTTCAATGTCTAATGTTACTATTAAAGCTTCAGCTTTGTCTCTATTTAAGAGGTCTATAATGGTTAAAATTATTTGTATGTTGTCTTGAGTGTGTCTGTTGTGAATAAATCCTGTTTGATCCTCATTGATAACTTGAGTTAGAGATTATTTAATCCTATTAACCAGTATAGACATAAACCTTTTGTAATCATTATTTAGAAGTGAAATAGGCCTGTATGAACTACATGAATTGGGATTTTTATTTTCTTTTAAAATAGGTGTAATCAATGTGTATATCCATGAAAGTGGAATAATGCCTTGTAAATAAGTTTCATTTAATGCCTTCTGTAGTATTGTTATGACTGATGATGGAAATAATTTATAAATTTCTATAATGATTCAGTCTATGCCTGCAGCTTTATTATTTTTGCCTTCTTTAATTTTCTCATTAATTTCTTTAAGTGTTATTTGTTTTTAAATATTTATGTTTAAACTCTCTGGTATTTTATTTCAATTTGTATAATCCAGTCCCATATCTATGTTGTTATGAGGAGAATCA
Organism: Protopterus annectens; assembly: GCF_019279795.1. NCBI lineage: Eukaryota > Metazoa > Chordata > Ceratodontiformes > Protopteridae > Protopterus > Protopterus annectens. Next base: position 972,062,229 of record NC_056745.1, on the reverse strand, counting down.
TTAATATTGCAATATTTTGTAAAATGAAATTTGAAGGGTTTTAATATATCACCTATATCTGATACATTTTTCTTGTTTTCCCCTTCATGAATTATATTTGTAATATTGTTTGTATTGGAATGCCTTTTTAATCTCATTGCTAGGCTATGCATATATTTTGGTGACACAGAGTATGAATTTAATTTTAATTTTTCAATGCCAGATTTGTTTTATGCATTATAATGTCATTGTATTTTTTATTTAATTCCCCAATTTATTTATTTTTTTTTTGACCAGGTTCTCCACATCCTTAAGGTTAATTTCTATAATTCATTTTTGGATATTAACTAGCTCAGACTCCCATTCTTTTATTTTATTATTACACCAGGAAATTATTTTACCTTAAAGATATGCTTTTAGTGAATCCCATAAAATAACTACATTTATGTCACCAGCATTATTTGTATCTAAATAGTATTTTATTTCTAAATCTAACCAAGTCTTAAACTCATTTAATTTAGTGAAGTATGTAGGAATTCTTTTAATAAGTGTTAGTCTCTTAAAGTTCATTTGAATTCTAAGAATGAGTGAATTGTGATCAGATATGGGGCAGGGAATTATGGAAGAATGTGGTATTTTCATTTTTAAATCTTGGGATACATATAATTTATCAATTCTTGTTTGGATATTGAAACTATAATCACTATGAGAAAATTGTAATGAACTTTCATTTTTAAGACTAAATGAATCTAATAACTGCATGTTATCTATCCATTTCTTAAAAGTTTTTCCTATAGATGTTATACGAAAAGGTCACTTACTTGTAGTCTCCTGGCTATCTAAGATACAATTAAAATCCCCTCCTACAATTAAACTACCTTTTGAAGTCTTAATAATAAGTTCTATGTGCTTCTTAATTGTTCCTACTCCTATACCTGGAAACCAATAAAGATTCACCAATGTCCAAATTCTATTACTATATCTTATTATTACTATTGATAAAAGGCCATCTTTGTCTTCATAATTATATATTACTTGAGGATTGGTAACACTTTTCCTCCACAATGTTAATACTCCTTTGGTTTTTTACTATATGAAGAACTAGAGAGCTTTAAGAAATCATTTGGATTCCAAATGAAAATATCATTAACTTTAAAGTGAGTTTCCTATAGAAATATTAATTGTGCTTTATTTACTTTTAGATATTTAAGTAGGCTAGATCTTTTCCTTGGGATATTTAAACCATTCACATTTAGTGAGAGAAGTACTATATTCATCCAGTTAAATTATTTATTGAAGAGTTCTGAATGGAAACAATAACAAGTTATTTTGCTACTTATTTGCTGTATATCTTTCATACATTTATTAATTCTGTAGTAAGCCTTCTTATTTCCCTTTGATTTATATATTATATATACTGGAAGAGGCCAAATAGTAAGACAAACAAGAGTACAATAGTTAATTTTATGCACATGTATAAGTAAATATTTAGAATTATCTTTTAACAAACATGAAATGAATACCATTCCCAATCTGAAAGAACTAAAATGTTCAGTCAGATTAACCGCCATTACTAACAATAAATCAAACAATAATGAGTAGTTAGAGGCTCCATCATATGTTATTCTGGAGATAAAAATTAATCAACTCTATCATATACATCCAGTTTGATCCATGCAGGTAACTATATTTTTATTATAAAATTAACTTAATATAGAATTTAGGCAATAACTTTGATCAAATTTACTTTATGTGTAGTGAATCAAATATGTAAATCATTCAAAGTCAAATATTCATGAAATATAAGTAAATATTTCAAGAGATATTTAGTAATCCAGTTTCCTTTCAACTTTCATGAGTTTCTGTATAGTGACCCATTCATTTAGTAGTTATCTTATATGATATACTATAACCAATATTATAAGACTTAACTACAATAGTATCAACAATTAATCTAGTGAACTATAGCAGAACCACAAACCACCATTTCTCTGATGTATTGGTTGGAGTACTCAAATTATATAATTCCAGACATGTAGTGATTCAGTACATATATAAACACTGCTCCAAACAGTACTATACATAATATTTTAGTGCAAGAGAGCACAATATCGTATTTGTTACATTACCCTAAACTTCAGTAAAGAGCTCTTTTGCTATTCTTAATGTAAAGCATTAAAATAGAGTAAATCATAAATGGTTATTCACAGTCATATTTCATTATTAGAACACTCAATACCATTCTAGGCAATATAAATTCAATTGAACAACTACCATAAATGCTAAATAAATGATACAAAAACTTAAAAATGTAAGTAAGATAATCAAACTGTCAGGTCTTTGATAATTATAACTTCACAACCCCGAGCCTTCTCAGCAAGAAATTCCTTTAGAATGCATTTAAGGATTAGTATGATTACCTAGATTAATGAGCAGGCACAAATTGCTCTTTGCTTGTATTCTGTCACTACTATATCAAGTGAGATGTAGTATTACAGATATGGAGTTTCCGAAAATATATACCTTTGTAAAGATCAAGTGTCAGTTAAGACCTCACATTTTCTTTTTTTCTTCTAGTTGTGTAATCAGTTTCCAATTTTAAATTATCTTCCCTTAAAACACCACAAAATGTACAATATACAGGTGTCTTAGAGTCTTGTTTTTGTTTATTTATTCAATAAAGAATGCAAGTTCATGAGTAATTTGAAAAACCAAAGGTAATAAAATGAGTCAACTGATGAATGTTTCAACTACCCTCTCTATGTTTCAATGTTTCCTTATGTATATATCTTGTCCTTTTATTTCATTTACCCCCCCCACTTTTTTTTTAATTTTGAGCAATGTTTAACAGTCATTTTTCCCTTCTATTTCCCATATGGGTCAGTACAGACCTGTACACAACCATTCATGTTAACAGATTTTAAGGGTGGAAATAGGATGAATTTGTACCAGTTTCAATGTATTAGTGTAGGTGTGTGTCAACTAAAACATTGCATATACTATCACCTGTTTAAAGTTTTACTAATCCAGGCATTTCAGGCCTCATCTGCATATATTCAGTGAACTTGCAGAATATGCTCCATCAGAATACTTTTCCCAGTATTACTGCTGCAAGACCAGAACTCACTTCCTTATGTCCCATACTATAATACTAGAATGAAACTTTAAGTAAAGATCCATACAGCTTGCAACTATTGAATGTGAACATTATGCCAGCTTACATATTCCTGCAACTCACCTGTGACTAGTTTACCTGCTTTATATCACTGGACAAACACTCTACATTTTGTCCATCCTTAAAATAAATGTAAATGTGGCTCAGATTCAGTATAAACTGATATTAGTACTAACTTCGACAATTGTTGTTCTTAGCCTTCTTTACTTGAATGAGCCTTGTCTACAGTTGTACCATTATAGATGTAATCACTTTGGCTGTGCCTAAAATTATTCTTATGACATCAATGCACTATATAAATAAATAAATATCAGGGGCAATCTTTGCATTTGTAGAAAAACAACTAAGACTTGATATTGTTTAATGTCTGCATATGTGTATTTATTCTTTAGCTGATATACTGCTTAAAGTTTTTTCCCTTATTCACCATCGGTGAGAAATGCTCAGCTTTCCGGATGGGCAAGTCATACAAACATACACATAGTAGCTCACATGTGCTATTCCCGAGTATAAGCAAAATAAATCTATTCACATGCATAACCGGACTAGAATGAGAAAGTTTATTTTTTAGACCTTAAATGGTTAGGGCACAATGCTCCGCACAGAGTCTTTTCATACATCAGCATCGAGACTCCTTACCTCAACAAAGGAGTCATTGACCATAAGAAATATACGCTTCACATAAGTGTCAACATCTAACATTCCGTGCTAACACCAACCTATGTAAAAAACAAAACAGGCCACTTTTAATATTCCTTCACTTTATGCTATGTTATTCAATGTGTAAACAAAAAGAGATCCCGACCAATTGTAGCTCTCAACAATCTAAGGCTTTTTAACTCCTTGAAATAAAAAACGGAGGAGAAACATCCAAATAAACATTTTAATGTATCTAAAATAAAATTCTATGTGATTGATCTATGCAGAGGGATAGAAGTGTAATTCATTTAATGTATAGGGTTTATAATTAGACGTTAAATGTTAAAAGAGCCCTTTACATTCACGTCAGTTCGCAAATACACTGACAGGCTCGCTTAAAGGGTACTGAAGATTTCCCTGCATGTCTCGTGCATTTGAAAGCTTCACTTGTTCGTTTTAAAAATAAACATTCAACTGCATTCATGAACTTGTTTGTTATAATAACCTCCAGTGTCTATGCAATGTCTTTGCATAAATTAATCGCAAAACTATTCCAATGACTGAAACTAGTCATAGACATAATTAAACTTTACTTAATATTTGGCGACTAATATTAAGAGAAATTAAAATAACTAATGCATAGCTCTTATTGTACTAGAAAGTACAATGTATATTAAGTATTTCTTGCTCAGCATATCATTTCTTTTCCCCATGTATTACTGTCATGGACAAATGTAAACTAATAAGAGTCAATTAAATTATTAATGTTGATATGTTGCTTATGTATTAAACTTTACATCTAAAGTATGCAATAGGAGTATTATAAGTTTATAAAATAGAATTTATAACATGCTTAAAAGAAAGAACAAACAGTATTAATTTGTTACCTTTAGCATTGATTTTTAGTTTTAGTTGATACTTTGAGAGAAGTAGTGAAAGAGATACTTTTTGAGTCAGTTCTTTGTTTTTTTTTTTTACATCAATCCAATTATTTTTTTCAGGAGATCTTTTCAGTGATGTAGTTAAAGCCCAGTCCATTTCCTCCGGAACTGTTACCATATTGTTGTTTTTGATAACAGTTACTGCTTCCTCAATGTCATTAAAAGTTTTTATTTCATTTGAAGTAAAAATCCTTATTTTTGCAGGGTATGCCAGTTCTGCCTTTATTTTGTTTTGTTTAAGTAATTTTACTAGTGGCCAGGCTTTCTTTCTCATTTCCAAAACTTTAGAGGAAAAGTCATTGTCAAATCTAATTATATTTTGCTTGTATTTCAGTGGGGATCTTCTCCAAGCACATTTAAGGACAAGTTCCTTATCAAGATAAGAGAGGAATTTAACCACAACTGACCTGGGCATGGATTATGATGATGAAGGAATGGGTTTTCCAATGGCTCTATGAGCTCTTTCCATACCGTAAGAGAATCCTTCTTTTAGATCTAGGATTTCAGGTAACCATGAGTTAAGAAAGGAGATAATATCATCTCCTTCAGATTTTTTCTGGTAAACCTAAAATTCTCACATTAGACCTCCTTTCTCTATTTTCCATGTCATCCAACTTGTTGATAAGCCATTTATTTTGCTGCTGAAGGACATCTCCCTGGATTTCTTCCTCTTTCAGCCTTCCATCTATATCAGATAAAGACTCTTCAATGCTTAATATTTTAGTTTGATGCTGTTGAAGCAACTCTTTAAAAGATTCAGTTTGTTTATGGCAGTTTTCTCTCAAAATTTCTAAGTTGACATTTTAGCTGTCCATTTTAATAGATAGTTCTTGTAAAATTGAAGACATCAACTGAATTTCTTTCTTCAAAGTAAATTCTGCATGTGAGTCCTTTGAGCCACTCATCTTCAGAGTGCAATTTTAAACTCCAGATATTTCTGACAGGAAATGTTTGAAGAATATATTCCAAACTCGGTATAATGATAGTATAAATGTTAAGGAATAATATTTAACTGCATTTTTCTAAAAAAAATCGTTATTTCCTGTTATTTAAAGTATTTTTTAGGAGCTCTAAAAAAATGCTGCTTTCAGAGTGCCATTTAGGCTCCACCACAAATTTCTGATTCTGACTGAGAGGAGAACTCAGTTTCTGACTCTCCCTGTGATGGGTTCTCCATTTCTCTGAGACTATTTCTAGAATGCGCCAGTGTTTTCATTGGGAGAATGCTGACATTTCCCAATCCCTCTGAAAATACTGTTGTCTGTTACAGAAGAAATTTCCAGAACTTGAACCTATACCCAGTTCTGTCAGCTTTGCAGGATGTGTATGTGATTAACTGCTTGTAGCTTTCCTGTCAGTCAGACAGCTACACCTAAAAAGGCAGATAAGATATTGTATACAGTTCCTCGATCTTTTAAGATTTTACATATCTTCCCAAACCAGATCCAGCAGCTATAGCTTTAGTTAATTGTTTTGCTGCTAAACAGTTAAGTCCAATCCTACTGTCTCTCTAATAAGGTTGAGAAGACCATTGATAAGCATGGGAAACAAGTGTATGATTCTCCAACTTTGATTTTCAGAATTTTGAATTGACAAGCTCATATGTTATAGTTTTTCTTACTAATTATGAAAGTGTGAGGAATGTTTCATCTGCAGGTTCTTCTGAGGAAAAATTCAGCTTTAAATAATTGAATTTATCCTACTGTTCAAATCACGTCTTATTGTATACAGTGTATGTATAACTCTGTTGATACTTCTTCTAGGGCTATGGCCATGAGTACTGTTTTAAGGAAGTTTGCATAGCTGTGTTCTCAGAACCTCCCAGATGATTTTGTCAAAAATTAGATTTTAAATTCTCCTTTGGCTCAAGAGAAAGTTTTTGCCCATCTGCTGCAGAGGTGATCAAAAACTGTGATGAAAGGATAAACTGATAGAGGGAATCTCAGCCCTCCTTTTCCAAATTTTCCAAAGGATTTTCTAACTCTTCATCTAGTTTTGGTAAGGAAAAAAAAGACAGTCTCAACAAAATGCAGGTAAACTGACATTTAAGATGAAATGCTTTTGGGGGGGGGGGGGGGGCAACGAAGAATTCTGAAAACTCCCAAAACTAAAGATAGTCCTTTTTTCTTTCAGAAAGTCTGAATCTCCTTTTTTTTTCTTTGCAAAAGATACCTTTCAGACAAATGGGTTCTTAAGATCATTCATCAAGGTTACAGACAGCAGTGGGAGGAAATTCCTCCTTTCCAGGGGGTTTCCTCTCTTCTTCATCCTCCAGACCAGTCTCTTTTGTTTCCACTTGTCCTTCATCACATGCCATTGCAGGAGTGATAGAACCTGTACCTCCTTCTCAGGTGGGATTGGGGTTTTATTCAAGGGAGGTTATAGTGCCACAGAAAGAAAAGGCTTTGAGGCCAGTTCTGGATTATTCTTTTCCTAACCTGTTAGTGCCAGAATTCAAAGTGATGCCACTTTGCAACCTGTTACTTCCTCTTCCTCATTCAAGTTTCGTTGTGACATTAAATTTAAAAGATGCTCATTATTGCATTTCTATTCATCCAGATTTCAGGTGTTTCTTAAGGTTTTGTGTGTCTGGATCACATTATCAGTTCTCTGCCTTACCCTTGAGGCTATCCACTGCACCGAGAGTGTTCATAAAGTAACTCCAGTTGTAGCTCCCTACAGGCTGCAGGGTATCTGCATATTTCCATTCTTAGATGACCTGCTTATCATTGCAGAGGCTTTTAAAAGTGTCAGTAATATCTCTTTTGTGTGATAGATCTCCAACACAAGCTGGGATTCCAAGAGAACATTCAAAAGTCTTTCTTGACTCCTTCTCATAGGATTGTGTTTTGGGAATGTTAACTGGACATCACAGTTCAAAGAAATGTTCTTCCACAGGGAAAAATAGATCTACATATAGATCTGTTTCAGGGGATTTCCACTCTGACTTTTATTACTGTGAGAGAATACCTCAAGATTTGGGTTTAATGCTTTCTAGAATTCGCATGATACCCCTTGCAAGACATCACATGCAAAAGATACAGTGGTATATGAAGTGTCTTTCATCCTAGCACCAATACCACTTGTCCCTTCAGATCCCAGTGCTGGGGTTTGTTAGAAGGGAAATCACTTGGTGAAGACAGCAGTTATCTCTAAATCCAGGTCTCTCCTTCTTCCTCCCTCCCTATTCCAAAGCAATCAGTCACAACTGATGCCTTGGACTTTGCTTGATGACTGGTTTCAGTAGCTATAAAAGTGCAAGATTTTGCTCCAGGATGCCATGCAATAAGACCTGGAAGACAGATGCTTTTTCTTTCTATTGCTTG